>NW_024881524.1:0-590000 GCF_019059575.1 Amphibalanus amphitrite | reverse complement strand
AATAGAGACGGCGCTAGACCTTCAACAATTTGTCACATTTCCAGAGATGCATGGTGACAGTGCCGACATAAGCTGTGGAGTCGGTAGTCGATACCATCAAAAGGGGATTTATGGACACCGTAGGCTGTAAAATATACCGATATGAGCCCAAAGATTTCGTGATTTATTTGAGGTCATCCTTCACTGCGTGCCTTTCGAGTTCGACACCCCATCTCGCATCATAGTTCGGCTAGCTAGCATGGACGACCCTCGAGCTTACCTCCCAAAGAGCCAGATGAGTGCCATTCATTCACTCCCAGAGCTGCATCAGGACGATCGGAAGGAAGACGAGACAGCCGAACGGCGCTGATCGGCGGCTCCAATGAGCGTCGGCGCTCCTCTGAACCATCCGGTGGACCGGAACGGCGCCGCCGAGTGCCCAGGATTCCTGCGTTCCTCTCTGGTGTCGGGTGGGTCTGTCTAAAGTCCTCCTGTGCTCGCCTCTGTCTCATGAGGCCTGCTTCAATTGTTTCTGTCAGACCTAAGATTGGTGTGCTGTGAGACCTCCTGTATTCAAGCGGGTCTGCTCTCGCTTACCACGGCTCGCCTCGCATGGACTCTCCCTGAACTTCCCCGGGTCTCAGGTAGGAAGACCAGTAGTGAGTGCTGTTCTCCATCTCAGCGTCAGGTGGGTCTTCTCTGCGCCCGTTGCCGACCCGGCACGCCACACGCTCGTTAGCAACTGCTCGGCAACTGCAGCTCCACGGAGACGGAACACCGCTGCGGTGGCGGTCCCAGCTGCTCAGAAACGCCGCAAAACGAGCGGTCGTCACTGCAGCATCCGCCACAGACCAGGCTTCAGAGTTCGGCAGTTCACGGTCGACATTCTCCGGTACACGACAGCATGGGTAGATGTTATAAATTATTATCATGTATCAAACACGATCGAACAGCTCGCAGACGTGGCTCGACATCCGCTCGCCACTGCCGCGTGTGTCCGCCTCCGCGCGGCTGCCGTGGCGTGCCGTATTCCCAGGCATCCTTCCATGCCATTACCGAGCGGTCATATTAGCGCTGCGGGCGGCATTACCACCTCTCCCCTCCCCTCCCCCAGTCCCGAGAGACCGCCCCCGCGAGCTGTTACGCAAGGGAAAGGCGAACTGGGCGACAGTGCTGAGTGTGCAGACTGCCGCGATCGAAGACCTCGCCGAGCTGAGTGGACGCTGCGCTCAACTGACGACTGCTGTACCCCAGTGAGCTCCCGACCGCCTCAGCGACTGAAGGACGTGGGCGGGGGCGGGGGCGGGGGCGGGGGCGGCAATAAGCATGTATGTCCTTGTCGACGCTGTGGCTGAGCGATGGTCGATACGACTCGGATGGTGGAGCTGGCAGCAGCCGCGTGTACCGTCACTGCCAGACGAGTCCCTGGTGTAGGACGGGGAGGAGGTGACGAGAGACGCCCAATGGGTCACGGGGACACCGCCATAACTGGCCACCGATCGGCGCACAACGAGCGAGCGCGAGAGCCGCGACAGGTAATGGGAACGGCGATTAACGGGGAGTGATGAGACGATAGGACAGTGCACTTACGGAGCGTACAATTTGCTGCGCTGCTTTGGTCCCAACTTTTCAATATCTCAGCCCGATGTTGTGCGCGATTGATGTTTTTGAAGCTGGCTGGCACTATCGTTGTTTTTCTTGGCGTATCTTATTCTAAAATGGTTAGATGTTACGTTTTCTGGGCTAAAACTAACAAAGTAATGTTACAAGCTAAGCGCATTCCTTCCCAGGATTGTTTATCTTTCAATTTGTTGTCATCTTTCGAGCATCTTTCAAAATATTTCCAGTGACGTCACAGGAATGCCACGAATCCGGGCCGATCGACCTCAATCACCTCGAAACCAAAACATGCTGCCTGAGCTTAGTCTGACAGCGACTCCCCCGCCCACTTCGGGCTGCCGATGGAGCCGGCCGGCTGTAGTGACAGAGCCTCTCATCCAGGCGGCATTGGACGGCGCCGAGCAGCCGAGTCTATTGGCAGACGGTCTGCCCGGCTCGTATGTGGGTCTGACCACACACAGGGCACCGGCGCGGCGGCACTCCGAGCCGGGAATTTCAGCCACTCCCGACCGAGGCGACAGGTCAATACTGGACGCAGCCCGACCTTTGCGTCATTTTCCGGACAGACCGCTGCCAAAATAAGGCCGAAAAGGTTACCGGTTCAGGCCTGGAAATGGGATCTGTGAGACGGAACTGCGCTAGAAAACATTCCGGTTGTCAAGCCTTGTTTGAAGCGGACTGCTCAAGTTACAAAAGCCCGACTATTTGCCAAACATCCTCTTGGAACGAAAAACGCAAACGTCGAGGCTCGGTCCCAGTGCGGGTATACTCTATCCCGGTGTGACTCTGTTGGTATCGAAGTGAGACCGGCCGGCCACGGGACGATGATTCACAAGGATTCAGTGACATCGGAATATACCTAGGCTGATCATCGACTCGACGAGCAGAGCGGCTCCCCAGCGGCGTTTGGCCGTTCTGCGTCTGGCAGGGGACGAGAGACCGCACACTCAACAGAGCACACCCGGCCGCGTCCCAGTGCCCGTCCTGTCCGGGACATTCGCGGTTATCACCCTCGAATGCAGCAGCGTTTCAGGAGACAGGACGTGGCTATTGGTAGAAGATCACAGCACGGAATGCTGTAGAACATGCTGGCTGGTCACAGAACACGCGCTACACCATACGGGACTTCAACGTAGTGGCCGTAAGCTGTCACTCTCTGTGAATTCAACAGTCCGCTGCACCGGCCAATTCTGGGTGTGTTGTGATTGTAAACCGCCGCCAGACAAGGACAACAAGCGCCAGATATCAGTGTTGGTGTTAGCACGGGCGCTGTAGTGGAGTGGTGAATCTCAACAGCTACAACTACCAGCTGTGAAGCGTGACAGGTGGAACTTATCGTAGGCAGACATACCACGCCAGGTAAAAATGCTGCGATTGCTGAACTTTGCACAAGCAACACGGTCGACGACATGGGAGAAGCTTTATGGGATATCTAACTACATACGTGCTCCTCGAAATAGAAATTAACCGGCTTTGTCCCTGCGTATGACGTAGATCGTATCAATGCTCGGCGAGCACAACGCCAGCCAATATCGGGGTACCTCAGCCGGGCACCCAATGAACATTCCACTCAGCCGGTCATTGAACACCCCACCGAGTCCGTCAATGAATCTCCGTCGGAGGTCGGCCCATCAATGAGTCTCCGCCGAGCTGATCATTGAGCACCCCACCTACGTCGTCCAGGGTCTCAGCCGACACCATCAATGACTTGCCCCTTCTGGTCATACACACGGGGCAGTTCTCTCCGTAGAGTCCATCCGTGCCGTCCTCAAGGTTACGTCTGAAGGAGGGAACGGCGGCTGATCCGGCCCAAGGGAGGGAGGGAGGGAGGGAGGGACAAGTTCATGCTGCTCCGGCCCAGGGGAGCTGATGACGTCAGAGGTTCCGGGCGAGGAGCGGGGCACAGCCGTCGGAGAAGAGGGCTTCCAAGCTGTACTAACGGAGAAAGAGTCCTGCGGCGCGCTGTCGAGACGAGAGAGCCGACGGGCTCCAGGCGACAGCCCACCGAGTTACGTCACCGGCAGACGGAGGAGGTGGAGAAATCCGACCCCACCCACCCACCGCGGTATTTCGCCAACCGGGAGAATCGGTCTCCTGAAATCATCTCACGCCCGTGAGAATCGGTCTCCTGAAATCATCTCACGCCCGTGAGCCTCCCAGTTCAATCTCTCCTGACAGACTCGACTCTGACGAAGACTTCAGGTCAGTCGAGCCGTCAGGCACGGTCAGTCGCCCGTCGGACCGGGACGAGCGCGTTGGCCGGGGTCAAATTGGGCCGCCGACGGGCCTCCGCCGCCGGTCGCGGCGGCGGTCACCTGCGGGGCAGCGCGAGACGCGAGCGACACGCTGGCAGCCGGCCGGCGACACTGATGGATGGATGGCGGACCGGGACAGCGCGCCGCTCATCGGCCGGTGCCAGCGAGCGCGCACTAAACGCGGCGCCCCGAGGCTCGTCCCGGTGACAGCGAGACTGTCGGCGCAGAGACGCCGCTTCGGCTCTGGCTGTGTAAATGGCGCAGTCGATAAGCTAGCCTGATTTGTGTGCATAAGCCTTATTTGTCGTCGGTAAATCCCAGGTAGTGCAGGTAGCCCTAGACTGGGTGGGAACTATGTGAGCCACCTCCTTGACATTCCACTGGCGCGCGAGCATCCGTGAGTGGCGCACCGTCACCTCTGCTGAGTGGGGTGTTTGGCGGTGACTGGCAGTTATTCGGCAGGCTGCGGGTGGCACACAGCGTCCCTCCCCTCCTCCTCCCCTCCCCGTGCCTCGAGCAGCACAGCAGCGGTCATCGCTCGTCAGCGACGGAAGCCTCGGAAGTGGGGACGCCGGTCGGCCGGAAGGCGCAGGAAGCTCTGACTCGCGGCCCACTGGGCTGGTTCCGGCCGGAGCAGCGTTCACCGCTGAGCGGCCAGCTGTATTGTCCGCCCTATTGTGCCCAGCTGTACACTACAGTCCTCCCGCTCACAGCAGATCCGGCACCGCGCCGCCGTCACGTCGGTGACATCCGCCGTACCGGCGCTCGTTTACCGCTAATTCGAGCCGGCGGCCGCGCGCGCCCGCGCCGCCGCCACGCCCCACCACGCGTCTCTCGGCTACCGCTCCAAACATAACGATTTTCCGCTGGCCGGGGCTCGTCTCGCCCTGGCCGGGCGCCCGTCGGCCGTCGCCCGCCGGCTAATCTGGACACTGAGACGACGCTTTGTCTCATCGGACCCGGAGGCGACGTGCGGGGGAGTGCCGAGATAGGCACGCGCGCGAATTATTTATACGACCGACGGTGGCGGAATTAAGGCAGATAACAAACAGGACGAGTATAGTCCGGTGTGTCGTAAAACCAACAAACAAAAGCTGAACAATCGAGGAACTTTTTTGTAACATATAAGTTCGAGCCGAAAGTTATCGAACACGGGAAACAAAAACCAGGTCGGGATTACGTCCCGATGTTTTTACACATAAGCAAACAAAAGTTCTGTCCGAATTCCGAAAACAGAATAGATGAGTCTTGAAGTTGATGCACATTTTATCATATTCGGCGTACTGATACGAAGCTCGTCAGAGGCTGGATAGCACGAAGACGGTCACATCCAAGTCACATCGAATTCAGGGTGAAATGGAGAGACATGACAAGCTATAGGAGACACAAAGGGCGCTTCTGAGACAGCGGAGAGCGGTGAAGCGTCACCGGCCCGCGCCTCTGCTCTGACAAACGACGCCGGCTGTTACGCGATGAGAGCCCCTGTCTGTGATGGACGAGGGTGTCACAACTAAGTACGGTAGTATTACCGAGGCGCGGCTTGGGCCATTGAGTTAGCGCCCCGGAACACACCACTCGGAGAACGGAGAGGGCGAGGGACGAGACACCCTCGAATAAAGCCGGTTATTTATTGCAGGTTATTCCCCAGACACGGTCTAGGGAAGGGAAGGTAAACGATCGCCGATGGGGAGCTCGCTCCCATCGTCTGGGGTTCGTTTTAAATCGGCAGCGTTTGACTCGAGGTGACTAATCCCGAGTTAACGCTCAGGCGTTCATAAAAGACTTTTGCAATATATGGGGCATTCAATTTCATAAAGGAGTTTACGAAGCAGCTATAAATCTTCGATGCAAAGTATCACGCCCACAAAGAGCCAGAACGTAACCATTTCCGCTGATATTAGATGGGCGAGGCAGATGAATCACACACATGGGATCACAGGCGTCAGCTTAATTCACAATCGGACGTCCGAGACCAATCCGGAAGGAAATGAAACGAGGAAATGCCTATCCTTAATTCTCACATTTCACCCCTTGATAAAAAAGACCCAGCGCCAGTGTGCAGCACAAAAGCTCCACTTTCCTCCAACAAGACAGTGCCAGCACGAGCTATAAGCCACGCCACTAAATATGTAGATGCCACAGTGGTGACGTCTATAACGCCACAGTGATGAGGTCTATCAGCCTGCGGCACCGCGCAGGACGGTGCCACCGCCGCCGGCCGGCTCCACCGCGCACGTGGCCTCTCTCAGCAGTGCCGCCGGGGCCGTAAACCAGCGTGTGTTTACCGGCGGACTGCCGTTACCTGCCGGTATCTGACACTGTTTACCGGGGGGGGGGGGGGGGGCTGCCGTTACCTGCCCGGTATCTGACACTGTTTACCAGGGCTGTCGGCTGACCTGTCGGCGGTCGGTGGGATCCACTCGGGCTGTTCGAGATAGGGATAGCGCCCGATCCGAGCTGTTCGAGACGGGAATACCGCTGTCACCGACGAAAGTGTTCGGACCAACCCGCGCTACCGCTGTGCCGCCGTGATAGCCGGCCGGCCGCCGTGCCACCGCGGCGCCGCCGCCGCTCGCTGCAGCCGTCCCGCCGCCGCACCGCCGTCACCCCGTCCAGACTCAGGATGAGTTGTGAGGCATTGTGCAGGGCGGGGCCGCGAGCAGACGCGGCCGGCGGTCGGTACGCGTGCCGCCGACGCTGCCGAGCCGCAGCAGCGCCGCGGCCGCCACCGAGACCGAGATATAAATTAAAGACACGTCGTTTTAAGGCACGTAGGCCGCCAAGCTGGCGCCTTCAGCCACCTCCCCGCTGCAGTGCAAGTTCGCACTCGTTTTGCACACGTCTTAAGCATTGCGTATAAAATGTGGGTCACGTACGACCCCGACAGAGTCTCACTTCGACCGTCGCGCTGTGCGCACGGACTTATCTGCCCCGCTCGACGCCTCGCCCGGCTGAGCGGGGACAGAGTACAGAAGCACGCGCGCAGACCGACTCTCCTGCGCGCAGCCGCGCCCGGCGGGGCAGTGTCAGTGCTTCAGATTTGTACAGTGAATGTGAATTGTGCTCCGTGTCTGCGTGTTTCATCTACCGGTTTTCTTCACAACTGCTTCCGCTTCTTGCTTCGCGTATACTTCAATAAATCCTCTACGGGAAATCTTCACGTCTATCTACAACTGTAAATCGCCGAATATCAAAACCCAGGAGCTCACATAGCAGGCGGGCGGGCTACGAATGTCGCACAAACTCACCGAATAAAATACAGTCCACATCCAACCAGAAAAGAACTCCGAACGACAGTTTGTCGGCGACATTTGCTGGTCCTCCGGGCCGGATCCTGAACTATGGCAAGTGGAGAAGCAAGCCCGTCTCTAGAGCGAATGGGGGAAAGTGACAAAGAAGAAACCGCTGACATGGAAGAAATACCAGCTGAACCAGCCGCTGCAGGTCAAGGACAAGCTGCAGTGACTACAGCCCGAGAAGAACCACGAGAAGGCCAATGCTCCAACGGGGAGTGGCGGCACCTCAGACAGGTGAGAGGTCGTCATCGGGCGGCTCTCACAAGGATTTTCCGGCGCGCTGAAGCTCTCGTGACAGATAGAGCCTCACGCGTCCAGTTTGGAAATATCCGCAGAGAAATGGACAGCGCTTTCCAAGCGTTGATGGCCGTTCACGAATGTATCTCTGGATACACGCATAGTGAGGAAGAAAAAGAAAATGAGGCTCAGTACTTAAACGAAGTTCGTACGGAGAAGGAGAGAATCGAGGAGAAAATCGAGACTTTCATGACAAGCACCACAGACGAACTACAGCTGACCTCTACGAGACAGACTGACTTCAGCGAGGATGGAGGAGGGCAACCTGAAGACGGCTTGGGACGCTCAGTGTCACGCATGACCCGTAGCGTCGCTCGCCGAGCAAGGTCACAGGTTAGTGGCAGCTCGGCGGCCTCTCATGCATCAGCTGAAGCCAGGATATCATCCAAACTGAAGGAGTTGCGTGTGCGCCAGCTGGAGCGAGAAAGGACACGAGAACAAGAGCTGCGCGAACAAGAACAAAAGATAAGGCAACAAGAACAAGAACTGCAATACGAGAGAGACCTTCAGAAAGCCAGAGATGAAGCTGAAGCTGCCCGACTGGAGGCGGACCTGAGGGAAGAAATGGAAGACGAGCTCAATGCAGACAGGCGAGACGATTTTGTGGATGAAAATCTGGGAGAACCGATCACCGAGAAAAGCGTTTCTCAAAGGCCGAACTGCTCCAGATCACAACTTCGTTTCTCCGAGCCAGTCTCCATTACGCCCAGAGAACCTCTAGAACCTCTAACCGAAATAAGAGAAGAACCTCCGCAACTAGAACCTCCACGAATGGCGCCCAGTCCCGGTATGTCCACAAGCCAGACGTCATGGATAGATCAGTTGCGACCGACAGCTGCACCACGTCCGGCTCCTACGACATCCGCGTTCACTAAGAGCATCCCCCGTCTCCAGCTGCCGACCTTCTCAGGCAAGCCGTCTGAGTGGCCGCGCTGGATCGGACTGTTCCGAGCGCTCGTGCACGACCAGCCATCGCTCAGCGACGCGGAAAGAATGGCTCATCTGCAAGCGTCAGTGATGGGACAAGCGCAAGAAGCCATCGCTGGCATGTTATTTGACGGCAACCTCTACCAACAAGCCCTCAAAACTCTACAAGATCGTTTCGGCCGAAGCACGGATGTGATTAAGGTACATCTCGAGAAAGTGTTCTCGGCTGAACCTCCTCAGAAGAACAGTGTTCGATCGTTGGAGTCCTTCCATTCCGCCCTGCACTGCGCGGTCACGCTCATGCAGGCTCAAGGATATGAGGCGGACCTGTACAGCACAGAGAATCTCCGAAGAACGGTGGTCAAACTTCCAGAATATCTACGGCGTGAATGGGGTAAACATGTGCTCGAACTCCACCCAAGACATCCATCACTCATCGACCTGGACGTTTGGCTGCTGAAGCAGGTCCAAATTGCATCGCTCTGCCAAACCGCTGAAACGCCGAGTGACAGGCGAGGGAGAACCAGAGACCAGACGACTAAGCGAGCAGCGCATGCTACCGCAACTTCGTCACCAGCCTCTCCATCAACGGCACAGAAACCAGGTGGGAATGCGTCGTGTCCGAAGTGCGGTGGTGAGCACAGACTGCACCAGTGTCGTGAGTTCAAAAATCTGGACGTCGAAAGAAGAATCGACCTAATATTCGACAAGGGACTGTGCCTCTGGTGTCTGCAAAGGGGACATCTCGCCAGAGAATGTCACAACACCAAGCTCTGTGGTGTAAATGGGTGCCAGAGACGCCATAATCAGCTGATACATGGCAGCACCAAACGAACCACGCCCCTCACCGACCGCTCGGGAGCCGTAGCCAGTCGGCCTGCCAATGAAACAACTTCAGCGGCAGAAGGAGAAGAGGTACGTGTGGTGGCTGCATCTACCTCCATCGGAAAGACGGGCGGAACTCTTCTACAAATCGTTCCAGTTCGAATTCATGGAAAGAAGGCAGGAACTCACCGTGACACCTATGCTCTTCTCGATTCAGGGTCAGAATCTTCCTTCTGCAGTGAAGCTGTGCTGAACCAACTGGGAATCACAGGACAAGACGAACAGCTGTGTCTTCAGACAGTTGAAGGAACTGGAAAACCTCAAGCATCAACTAGAGTGAAGCTAGAGCTGAGCTCTGTGGCCCCTGGGGAAACTCGAAGAATCATCGTGCCTGAGGCGTGGTCTGTTCCATCTCTCGACATCTCCATGCCGAACGTCTGCAAGAAGCAGCGGGAGAAGTGGCGTCACATCAAGGACTTGGACATTCCTCAGTGCTCCCATGGACAGGTGGAACTGTTGCTCGGAGCTAACGTCAGCGAAGCAGTCATCCAGCAAGAGGTCCGGGTGGGTCAACCAGGCCAACCAATAGCTGTACGTACTGCTTTTGGTTGGACCCTGACTGGCGCTGTGTCCGACCTGCACCCTGGAAAACATGGACGAACTAGAAGAGCGATGTTCATCCAGAAAGGCTCCGCTGCCGACGAGGAACTGGACAACATGCTGAAGGACTGGTGGACAACTGAATCCTTCGGAGCCAAGTATGAAAGGTCAGTGTCACAGTCGAAAGAAGACCGTCGAGCGCAAGAGCTTCTAGAGTCAACAACCACCAAGTTAACCGGCAACCGCTACGAGACTGGCCTCCTCTGGAAGACTGACGACGACACGCCGTTTCCAGACAGCAAGGTGATGGCTACAAAGAGACTACACGGCACCGAGAGGCGTCTGGTAAACGATCAAGAGAAAGCAGCAGCTTACCAGGCCACGATCGATGCATATGTAAAAAAGGGCCACGCCAGAAAGCTGTCCAGGGAGGAGGCACAGCTCCGGCTACCCAGACGCTGGTTCCTACCACACCATGCCGTGACTAATCCCAATAAGCCAGGCCGCTTCAGGATAGTCTTCGATGCGGCAGCCAGATCGTACGGAACATCGCTGAATGACAAGCTCCTGACCGGACCAGACCTGCTGAAGAACCTCACCGGCGTCCTGCTCCGTTTCCGAGAAGAAAAAGTCGGCATGGTGGCAGACATCCAAGAAATGTACCACCAGGTCCGTGTCATCGAGAAGGACCGACCTGCGCTCAGCTTCCTGTGGCGCGACCTGGATCAAACTAGAGAACCAGACATCTATGAGATGCAGGTGACCATCTTCGGCGCCAAATCGTCTCCAGCGTCTGCCAACTACGTCCTCCAAAGAACAGTCGCGGACCATGGAGAAGACTGCGGGCTGCCAAAGAAGGCCGTGGAAACTGTGAAGAACAGTTTCTACATGGACGACTTCTTACGATCAGAAGAACATGAAGATGATGCGTTGAAGACGACGAAGCAGGTGACAGAGACACTCTCCCGAGGCGGCTTCCATCTATCCAAGTGGGTAAGCAACTCGCGGCGCGTCCTGGAGAGCATTCCCCGAGAGAAGCGCGCCCAGCCGGAACTAGACCTCACAGAAGCGGAGCTGCCCACACAAGGTGCCTTGGGAGTGGTCTGGGATGCTGAAAAGGACAGTCTGAGCTTCAGATTCCGAGACTCAAGCGTCCCGATGACAAAGCGGGGAGTCCTCCAAAGGACTGCGTCGATCTTCGATCCTCTGGGGATCGCCGCGCCCTTCGTCATCAGAGCCAAAATGTTCATGCAGCAGCTCTGGACCAAGCAACTGGACTGGGACGACGAGCTGGATCGTGAGGAGCAGAAAGAATGGGAAGAATGGCTCCAAGAACTGCCAGCACTGAGAAACATCAGTGTCCCACGCTGCCTCCGTCCAACATCAAGTGACACAATAGCGCGTGAGCTTCATGTCTTCTGCGACGCATCAGAGGGAGCGTTCGGAGCAGTCGCTTATCTCCGTACGACCTCACCAGACAGCACGCATCACTGCTCGTTCATCATGAGCAAGACACGAGTTGCACCGCTGAAGAGACTGTCGATCGTCAGACTGGAGCTGCAGGCAGCAGTGCTCGCAGTGCGCTTGGTGGACGCGCTCCAAAAGGAGATACCAGATCAAGTCAAGAAGGTCACCTACTGGAGCGACAGCCGGGTCGTCCTGCAGTACATCAGCAACGAGAGCAGACGATTCCATACATTCGTCTCAAACAGAGTGGCAGAAATCCACGACCTGTCAGACAAAGGTCAGTGGCGGCACTGCCCAGGACGACTCAACCCAGCCGATCTGTGCTCCAGGGGTGAGACAGTGAAGGAGCTCGCCGACAACCCTCTCTGGCTATCCGGCCCAGACTTCCTCCGAGGCGACGAAGAAGGGTGGCCAGAGCAGCTTCACGTTCAGAAGCTGGCTGAAGAAGACGTAGAAGTGAAAGTTGGAGCCTTCGCCACAGTCACGGTGAGGGATCCAAGGGCAGCACTGCCGACACCGAGCAAATTCTCGTCTTGGACAAAATACAAGCGCACGGTGGCCTGGATCCTGCGCTTCCTCCGCAACTCGAAGCTGAAAGGCGAGCAGAAGCGACAGCGAAACCTAGGCCCACTGACCGTGTCAGAGCTCCATGACGCGGAGAAGACCATCCTCCAGATGGTGCAGGCGGAGGCCTACAGGACCGAGCTGCAGCAGTTACAGGCGGGTCAGCAGCTCAACAAGAAGAGCGGCATCGCCGATCTGTCACCAATCCTGGACGCTGATGGCATCTTACGAGTCGGGGGGCGACTAGAAAATGCCCCACTGGACGAAGACGCTCGCCATCCCATTATAATCCCAGCAGGTTCTGATGTGGCGAGGATGATCATCTACGAAACGCACCGTCAGCTCATGCACGCCGGCGCAGAGCAGAACACACCCTGAACGAAGTTCGCCAGAAATTCTGGATTCCGAGGGGTCGTTCGCAGGTAAAACGAGTCCTTATCGACTGCGCCATCTGTCGCAAGAGAAGGGCGAGACCTCAGCCTCCAAGAATGGCCGATCTTCCCGCTGACCGGTTTAACACCTCCCATCCGTTCAACTTCGTGGGGATCGACTATTTCGGACCGCTCACAGTCAGGCGGTTCCGAAAGACGGAAAAAAGGTACGGCCTGCTGGTGACGTGTCTGGCCACGCGAGCCATTCATCTGGAAGTGTCCAACAGCCTGGATACTGACAGCTTCCTGATGGCCTTCCGACGGTTCGTGGCACGCCGAGGTCGTCCAAAGAAGGTTTTCTCCGACAACGGAACAAACCTGAAAAGCGGTGAACGTGAACTCCGAGAGGCACTAACACAGTGGAACCAGCAAAAGATCTCTGACGAGCTGAGCCAGCAGCAGATCGAATGGTGTTTCAACCCACCAGCCGCAAGCCACATGGGCGGCATATGGGAAAGAATGATCGGCGCAGTCAAGAGAGCGCTATCGGTCGTGCTCGGCGGCGAGGTGACAACAGACGAGGTGCTGTCAACTGTCTTCTGCGAAATAGAGAGCATGATCAACAGTAGACCGCTGACACACGTCACAGACGATGTGAGAGACCTGACAGCTCTCACACCGAACCATTATCTCTTGGGGAGGGGAAGCCGTTGTCTTCCCCCTGGAGTCTTCAGCAGCCAGGATCTGCACTCCAAAAAAAGATGGAGGTACGTTCAAGCACTGACGGACCATCTCTGGCGAAGATGGAAAAGGGAGTACCTCCATACCCTGATCCACAGGAGAAAATGGCAAGCTGACCAACGGAACCTAGCAGTCGGCGACGTGGTGCTGCTAGCAGAATCTGACACGCCCCGAGGTCACTGGCCGCTGGCACGCGTGCTGCAAGTGTTCCCGGGGCCTGACGGCCGAGTCCGCGCCGTACAGCTCATGAAGGCAGCAGGTGGTACGTATACCCGGCCTGCCACGAAGGTGGCGCTTCTGGAACTTGCCCCGTCGCCTCCTCAGCCATCTCATTAGCCGACCGAACGCAAGCAAGAAATGATGCTGGCTTACTGTGGACTGTCGAGCCCACGCCCCCGAACCAGTTAAAGTAAGGAAGAGTATTTTGCGTGCACGTGCTTACCGACGCACTCACTCTTCATTCTTGTTTTGCTTTGTGAATTTGAGCTTCGTAACTCACGCATATGGCCGTCTGTGCTTCGCGTTTGTCTTCTGAACCTGAACTTCATAACTCGCGCATGTGGCCGTTTGTGCTTTGTAGTTTATTCGATTTAGGCGTGTAAATCGTACTTGTTTGTACATCTTTGTCGGTGATCGTGTCATTTTGTGTTCTCCCTGTGGTCAAACACGGGGGTGGAGTGATGTCACCGACGAAAGTGTTCGGACCAACCCGCGCTACCGCTGTGCCGCCGTGATAGCCGGCCGGCCGCCGTGCCACCGCGGCGCCGCCGCCGCTCGCTGCAGCCGTCCCGCCGCCGCACCGCCGTCACCCCGTCCAGACTCAGGATGAGTTGTGAGGCATTGTGCAGGGCGGGGCCGCGAGCAGACGCGGCCGGCGGTCGGTACGCGTGCCGCCGACGCTGCCGAGCCGCAGCAGCGCCGCGGCCGCCACCGAGACCGAGATATAAATTAAAGACACGTCGTTTTAAGGCACGTAGGCCGCCAAGCTGGCGCCTTCAGCCACCTCCCCGCTGCAGTGCAAGTTCGCACTCGTTTTGCACACGTCTTAAGCATTGCGTATAAAATGTGGGTCACGTACGACCCCGACAGAGTCTCACTTCGACCGTCGCGCTGTGCGCACGGACTTATCTGCCCCGCTCGACGCCTCGCCCGGCTGAGCGGGGACAGAGTACAGAAGCACGCGCGCAGACCGACTCTCCTGCGCGCAGCCGCGCCCGGCGGGGCAGTGTCAGTGCTTCAGATTTGTACAGTGAATGTGAATTGTGCTCCGTGTCTGCGTGTTTCATCTACCGGTTTTCTTCACAACTGCTTCCGCTTCTTGCTTCGCGTATACTTCAATAAATCCTCTACGGGAAATCTTCACGTCTATCTACAACTGTAAATCGCCGAATATCAAAACCCAGGAGCTCACATAGCAGGCGGGCGGGCTACGAATGTCGCACAAACTCACCGAATAAAATACAGTCCACATCCAACCAGAAAAGAACTCCGAACGACAGTTTGTCGGCGACAACCGCCCTGTCCTCGCACGACCTGCCTTGGGCAGCGATCCTGTCCGACATGAGCTAGCTACCTTGGACATCACACCGGCCAACGAGGGCTCCCAGATACCATTGGGCATCATAACCTGACCTGACCAAACCGTGTCCACTTCCGGTTTACGACCAACCAACCTTCCGGTCTCTACGAGCTGGCACTTTGGGAACACCAGGGAGGACGGAAACAAAGCACTGAAAGTTACTGTGCATTCTGCGCTGTCTTTTTAACCACGTATATTTTGTTTTTGAAGCACGGACAGTGCTATAACACAAAGAGCATCTGAATCAAACGTCTGCTAAAGCCGGCATTCACGTCGGATATCCACGTCAGTTCATACTTCTACCGAATGTATGTATCAGCGCCAGGGGAACTGTATGATAACTAGGTACGGCCACAAACGGCGGACGTCATGTTTGCAGTGGGATTCAGCGGCGGCCCGGCGGCGCCGGCTGGTCAGCGGCGCTTACGAGTGGAGCCTAATGTCCGCGGCGCGATACCGTATCAGTGCGGCGCTGTACCGCTCTCCGCGCGGGGAAGCGGAGCGGTAGTTGCGCCGCCCCTCTCCTCCCAGAGGCGAGCGGTAGCTGCCCCGCCCCCTCCCCGAGGCAAGCGGCAGCCTGAGGGTGTACCGCCTCCCCCGTCCCCGAACGAGCGGTAGCTACCCCAACCCACCCCTATCCGAGGCAAGCGGCAGCTGCAGGGCGTACACTCCCCCCCCCCCCCCCCGATGCTCCCAGGACGGCGGACAGGTGCGCCGCGCTCTTGACAGGGCCGCGGCGGAGCAGCGGTAACACCACGCAGACGGGTGACCTCCGTTACGTCACGTGTAGAGGAGGCCGATGGACGCAGGACGTTGGCAGCTGAGGGAGACCGGGCAGCTGTGAGCGGACGCTGCAGGAGAAGTGGAGGAGGAGCAATGCAGGGGACTGGGGAGGAGGTGATTGGGTGGATGTAAGCGACATTGCGATAGGACTTGGCAGAGGAAAGGAGGGAGAGAGAGACGGACGGCGGAAGAGTTCTGTCAAAAAAGGGATAAAACACCCTTAGACCTAAGTCATATAGGTACAGCTGAGATACGGTCAGATGAGGTGAGGTATTGAGGAGCGTGCTAGCTTTATCCTCTCGAGTCTAGAGTCTTGATGCTCCACGATGTCGATATGAGATAATGATAATGGACGTGTAGCTAGCATAAGCTGCGGATATTATTCCACCATACGATATGATTCGGTGATTGGTTGGACGACAGATGCGTAACGATGTTGCATGATGTAGCTAGCTCTTGTCAGTCGCTTCATCCGCTCAATTGAGCACAAGATAACGGAGTGATGAGGCATCACTTACGATGCAAATACGGACTTCGTTCCCAGCCTACTCCACCTCTTATCGAACACTTGCATCACAGCTGACAGTAGCGCCTCTCATGTCTTACAAGACATTCAATCAACTGAGTCCAATTATTGCATCACAACAGATACCGGAAGGCCTAGCATCTTCTATTTTCTTTGGTGCAACTTACAACTAACTTTAACGCGTTATTGAACAAGGACGCCGCACGCTTGCATTTCCGTAGGAGAGCGTCCTTATCTGGGCATGCCGATTGCCGATCCTGCTACCGTGAGAACTGTCGTACCCTGCGACCTCACCGCTACAGCTGGCAGCACTGCCCCCGTAAGCCAATCCGCCGGTGCCGTATAGGCGTGAAACGCCAGGTTCGGAACGCAGCAGGCCCGGAATGGACGGGAGCGGCGCGGGCACTCCAGTAAAGGCCCGTTTATGATCCGACAGGCTGGTAGGACTGGAGCTCGTAAAAGTTGAGATAAACTGAGCGATGGAAGAGTTTGTAAAGCGGGCTCAGATGTCGGTTCACGTGGACTCGTATAAGCTGTAAGGTTCATGATCTGCGGAAGATGCGATCGATCGAATGCTTCGCTCCGATCGAGTCGTGCGGTGCGGGGATAAACGGAGGCGGGTAGCGTCCGTGAGTAGCAGTGAACGGTGATAATATGCTATCTTGACAAAAATACACTTTGAGAAACAACAAGTCAGTAGATAAAAGACCAGCAGCAGCCATACGCGACCACCGTTGAAATGCCCCATTCCAGAATGGGCATACATAGGTAGGCCTATTTGAACTACAAACTTCAGGTCGGCACAGGTCAGACGGACACGTCAGGGGACGTTGGACCGCCTCGAGCCCGCACCTCGTCCCCGGGAGGACTGCTGCCGGCCCTGCTGCCCTCCCAGCACGGTACTCACCAGATGGCGTGCAGCAGAAAGAAGAAGGCGCCGGGCACGGCCAGGTCATCACTGCCGATACTCCAGCGGCGCCGGAACGCCACCAGGCCAGGCATCGGGCCGCCTCGCTGGCCACCGAGCCACTGCCGACGGCCGCCGCCGGTGCCGCGAGCCGGCCGGCGCGACGCGATCGATGGACCCCGCACCGGAGCCGGTCATAAGACCTCAGAGACACCTGGCGTCAGAGGATGAGAAGCACTGATAAGGGACCACGACGCCAGAGAGATATTAGCCATGAGGGTCGCGCGGCGTCTACCCAAGGATGGAAATTAATTGAGTTTGTGTGGTGGGTGGGCTGCTCATTTTTTCAACAACAGTGAAACCGGCAAACGGCACGTAAAATGATCGCTATCGCGTAGTGACCACGGGAGTGACACGAGGCCGCCAAAAGCGCATGCTTGTGGTCGGGAGTCATAAATCTACTTCCGTTACCTAATGAGCAAACTCAGTACTCACAGAAAGCGATTAACTCCTACAACTCATTGTCGACTCACGATATCAAGGCTGCCTAAGGCAAGATTGCGAGAAAAAGTAAAAATAAAACTTCGTTCTTTGACTCTCCCGGCCTCTTCGCCGGTCCTAAAATAAATAAAGAACGTTTCAATGACACTAGTGACACCTGCTGGCAGTAGTTAAATAAGGTAAAAAGTTTGCTTGTTAAGTTATAATATTTTTTAATTTTTTGATAATGCAACTTTCTAAGATATTTACTTGAGTTGTAATGACATATCTAACAAGAAAGATTGCAATAAAATATCAAATAATATGTCTTTACCTGTATACCACCAGGTGTCTCCTAAACAGCTATGGGTCGGTTGTTTATTTACCATGAATGTGAAATAACAAGTAACAACGTCCATCGGCAAGCTTGGTTCGGACTTCGGGAGTGCCCATACGCGGGGTATATTAATTTTGCGAGGTGAGGAACATTTTTCTCCGAAGTGTCTAGCGACATAACAATGTTGTTTTTCTTCGCTTGTTTTAGGACATTGAATGGGACACGCCTAAGAGCTGGACTTTTTGATGACGTCTTCGGGTGACGTCATGTCGTGTGTGACGTTTCGTGAGCAGGTAAGGAAAAGTCACCACCGCTGGCGAACATTGGTGCGGTAAATGGCAAACACAAATGCTGCGCAGAAAAGACAAATGTGTAACTTCACACAACATTCGTTCGGACGACAATAGTGTCAAGGCGAATCAGGAAGTTCTTCATGCGATTGTTAGTTATCTGTCGTGCTATTTTTGTATGATTGTTATTAGCAGTTGATTTGTGAAATGTATTATCAAAATCAATGTTTATTGAACGCAGATTCAGTTTATTTTCAGATGTACCTAGGTACCCTTACACTTCACTCATCTCAAGCTGTTCAAACACCCTTGACAAAGTCGATTAAGATGAAACGCTGGGTATAATTTATACTGTGTTTTCTCTGCATTATTAACATATTCATCATATACAATATAAGGGCCACATGTTTTTTACAGGGAGACATGTCAGACAGCCCAGTAGGATGAGGCTTCGTCAAGCGTCATATTTAGCAAAGCTTTTCTTGCTTAAAAGTTAAAATGACAACACTCACTGGGAAATGGTGATATGATATTATTTTAATGGCCATTGAAAATTCTGTATGTCAGATTTGATATTCCGAACAGCTGTTTGGCAAGATATTTTCAGTACCTAAGTAATCCACTTTGCTAGAGTACTTTTGTGCGCTTTTACGTGAATGCATCCATTTCCCCCTGAAATAAACTTTTATTGTGATATCAAGCATCTTTTTTCATTGTGTTCAAACTTTGAATTTCAGCGCCAAATGCTGGCTCTGTTCAACCTTGGACCCCCATTTACAACAGCCAGAATCAAGATTCTTTGTCTTCTTTTAAGAACTGCCGGAATAACTTTCCTATCTTACTTCCCGTAACCTGAAACTTGTGTTTTCTCCACCAGGGTGCAAAATTGGTATAATGGTGGTCAAATTTGATTACCATGACATCATCACTGTAGTCATACTTAGCAAAGCTGTAGTCAAAAACAGTATTGCTAAAAATGACCACTCTTGACCAACCAAACCTCACCCCACTGAGTTCAAACACCATTGTCAAAAGTCCTTACACTTGACTCCCAGCTGTTGTGTCTTTGCTATGCGATGTTAAACATATAAAACATCTTACTATTCATGTATGCGCCATGACTCATGTAATCTTTTCACAGCCAAGACGCTCCTAAGGTACTGGGAATGTGGGGAGTGCAGCAGCATCAGTGCAGCACCGATGGTCGGATGCGACGGCTGCGATAAATGGTACCACTTCCGTTGTGCGGGACTGACTAAGGAGCCAGGTAAGCGCAAATGTTTTCTGTCTCAGTATTTTTGTTGCAGCTATAGTGATCAATGAAATATTTTCCGCACTGTTCAGCCAAACATGTATTTCAAACAATCAGAATCTGCTTCCCAACCAAGGGCGTCACCACAGGGGGGGGGGGGACGGAGGGGATCTCGTCCCCTCCACTTTTTAAAATTTAACATTACGCCTATGGCGTTGCATGGAAAGAATCGACTTGAAATGGTCCTCGTCCCCTCCAAAATGGTCATGTCCCCTCCAGTCGTCGCACCGTGGCGTCGCCCCTGTTCCCAACTACACAAATTTAGTCAAACAATGTGCCAATATGGAATTTTCAGGTTCAGTTGAATGAAATAGGAACAATGATGATTGTATATTACGTATACCTGCAAGAGAGGAAAACAGAATACATTGTATTGCTTGTCCTTCACCGATACTGTTATTTTTCCATTTCTAGAAACACCGACATGGCGATGCAGGTGGCGCTGCCTGGTGAGGCCGCGGTCTCCGGAATCGCCTGCAGACGAAGTCACCTGGCGTCCATCTGCACATCACTTGCAGCAGTGAGGCCTGCTGACAGCGTCTGGCAGTGTCGGCAACGTGCCAGACAGCTATCTGGAGTCCTGCTCACCGCAGGTCGCCGACAGGAGGGGCGACGCATCGTCTCCGAGGTCGCCTCAGCAGCAGTGAGACCCCACTGGCCGTCTTCTTAGGCTTCAACTAGATTGCGAACAACCTATGCTGAGACAACGCCCATGACGTGTGATCCGGTACCGCTACCGCACTGCGTGCCTGTGCCCGCCGTGAGCCGCTAGTGCATGGGTTCGACCATGAGAATATGTGTTTATGTTGCTTTTACTATTGTTTATACGTTGAAGTGACGAATTGTTTATTTTTCGCAAGCCTCCGCTGTCCGGTTGCCTGCAGCTCCATGCAACGCCAGCTGTACTGTTGTTTTAATGTTGTCTCTCCGCTCAGCTGTGCTGTTGCCTCTCCGCTCATAACAACCTATGCTGAGACAACGCCCATGACGTGTGATCCGGTACCGCTACCGCACTGCGTGCCTGTGCCCGCCGTGAGCCGCTAGTGCATGGGTTCGACCATGAGAATATGTGTTTATGCTGCTTTTTATACTATTGTTTATACGTTGAAGTGACGAATTGTTTATTTTTCGCAAGCTTCCGCTGTCCGGTTGCCTGCAGCTCCATGCAACGCCAGCTGTACTGTTGTTTTAATGTTGTCTCTCCGCTCAGCTGTACTGTTGCCTCTCCGCTCATATATGCACCCTCTATATGAATGGCACTACTGATTGTCACACCCACTGTCCGTATTGTCCGTAGTGGTGTCTGAGCAGTAATCGCCGTGCACTTTCAGAATGTGGATCGCTCATGATTGTTCAATACTACAATACAATACGCCCATGTTCATACAGCGTGCAGAATCCAGATTCTATTGAGGAGAGTTGAGCCAAGTCACCATAGGCTCGGGAAGAGAGCAACGTGGAGGCCCACTGCCCCTTCCCCGGCTCCCACTGGGGCGCCAGCCACTCCAACTTTTGACTGGATGTCAAGAGCGTCGCCACGAGGGGAACGAGTCGCCGGCCAGCCAAGGTAGCCAACGGCGTATGAAGGTTGCCTGACCTCGAGGAAACTGAGATGGCACCAACGGAGGTTTTGTTAAGTAGGCGACCAAAATTCGAGCGGCAGCAACCTGGGCACCTTCACAGATAGCAGTGCCGCGTATCAGGGCGCCTTCGACGTTGAGCTGGGCGCCGATCATCAGGACGACGGGGGAATATGACCCAATATCCCTCGTAAATATGTGCCTCGGAAGGGAGACCCAACCATAAAACTAAAAGCTCGCCGTATTTTATCCACTATTTTTCGAGCAGGTCCATAGATTTCCGTCCTCAAAAGTGCGGGGATATTCCCCAGTGTTTGAGCTGGATGGGACTATAGTAGCGTTTACACCGACAGGAGATTCCCATTGCCGGCTGTCGGAAACTACTGTCGGTGTAAACGCCATTCATATTTTCTGCGTCACCCCTGTGGGACGCCCTTACTCCATGGTGCCGAGCTTATCAATTTGGATATCAATGGAATCAAAATCTCTTATCGATCGATGAAGAACTAAATTACCCCGACCCGGAGAGCGTCTTTGGAATCAAAGCAGTAGCACATGACGCAAGACTTCAGGCAAATAAATCCTTCTTGTCTGAAATAAAACATTTGTGTATTGATAAGCACGTTTTATAAGCAATGGTAGCAAGATTCTCCATGTATTTGGTTAAAGTGATAATTTAGTAGCAGATGCTTACCATCGCATTTCGTTTTTTTATTTAATAATTTAAATTGTCAGAACTAGCAACATGTCTCTTCACTCAACAATAATTACAAAAGTGAAAAGGAAATGATAAATTGCTTATATTTTGGTGAAACTAAAAATTAATTCATGGCACATATTTTTTTACAGCGTTGAAGTCCAGCTCCAAAGGACAGCTGACGATCGTAGCCGAGCAGGCTGTTTGGTACTTCTTCACTATTTCTTAGAAGTACCCGTTAGTACCGATCATGTCTCACATAATAAGCTATTGGAACAAAAATATGCATGTTCTTCTAATTATTCTCCTTTCACACTTTAAATAAATACTTTTGAAATGCATTTACTAATTAATTTCACAAAAACGGCTTGAAATTTTACAACGTCAAAATACTTATTCGAATTTCCACCATTAAACCACCACTATATTACTTGCTTACAGAACCGTGCGCACAGTGCGCGCAGTTTTATCGTGACGTCAGAGGGTGCTTCCTCAGTGGCGCCCCCTGGCGGGGAACGCGTGCAAAAAGTCCAGCTCTTAGGCATGTCCATTGAATGTGGTATACGCGACGTTCTACTTCTTTGCGGCTGCGCCACATTGAGTGTTATTTGAAAGAAGCTTTGGCTTTATGCGGTTAATTTATTTCATATGCGATATTCCCTGCCTCATCCTGATTGCACTAAAAAATCAATACCAGGAGCCTGCAAATTATCAAACTTTGCAATCTCAGCAACATTAAGATTGCTTTGGTGTATGGGACACTGCGATCGCCGGTTCATGTCTCCGCAATGATGCGTGGAAAATGCATGGAGTGATGTGGACCATTGGTCATTGGTGGTACTGTGCTGAACCTGTGTGCTGTTGCAACACTGTTGGCAAAAAATGCAAAGGAGACACTTGGACTGGCCAGGGAAGTGCTGACATTTGTTGCTGACTCACCTGTTTAAACTCACCTGTTTGGGGTTCCCTTGGTCTGAGAGTAGCCAAAATGAATGCAGGGATGGGGAGAAGGGAAGGAACCCGCATAGAAAGAGCTCGCCCGATGGATGAGAACACATCCAAACGGGAAAGTGAGCCCACAAGTGCCAAATGAATGAGTTTACAAGAGTGACAAGATACAAACAGCAACATTATAATCGGAACACAGTTAACGGTCATGGGACACAATTCATTTAGATACGCACTAGAGATTAGTATACAAACAGGGTATCACCCAGTGTCACAGATAACATGGATTTGAACCTGGTTAAATCTGGTTCAGACACTACTTCGTCCGGTAGAGAGTTCCATGGAGTGATACAGCGGACACCAAATGATCTAGCACGTAAATCTGTTTGGGGACGGACGTGTGGCAACTTAAAGCGGTGGCCTCGGGTTCCAGAGGATGGCGAGAGCACGAATATATCCGATGGTTTGATTGAGCATTTATCATGGAAGAGTTTCCAGCATTGTATCATGTCAGCTCGGAGGAGCCTGCCCTTGGCCGAAAATTGGTTCAGGGCCTTAAGTCGAGAGTAGTAATCTAGGTTGCCGAGACCATGGACGCGCTTCGTCCAACGCCGCTGGACTGACTCGAGGAGCCTTAAGTCACCCACGTATCCGGTGTGCCACACGCAAGAACAGTACTCGATCAAAGGCCTTACGTGCGTGCTGAAGAGTGTCATCATAAAGTCCGGGGACCTGCAAACAGTAGCTTTAAGCAGGTTCTGAGTTAGACCCGCGGCTTTTGAAATCGTTGCTGTAATATGATTGTGAAACTTCAAGTCTGAATCAACTAAAACGCCAAGGTCGGTGTGGGAGTGGACAACCTGGATTGGGGCATTGGAGATGTGATAACATGGAGGGGGGAGAGCGTGGAATTTCCTGTGAAAACGAAGGACAACACACTTTTTAACATTCAGAGAAAGACACCAAGACTCAGCAGTGCTCTGCAGCATATCAATGTCACGCTGGCACATCTGTGAATCGAGGTCATAGCTGGCATGCGGGATATGACGAATTTTCATGTACATCTTCAGGTCATCTGCAAAAACCTTGTAACGGCATGACAGGTTGCTAGCAACGTGGTTTACAAATATCAGAAATAGGATGGGTCCCAGAACAGAGCCCTGGGGGACACCACTGGTGACACGGTGAGGGCTGCTCAGCTTTGTCTTCACCTGTACGGCCATTTGTCGGTCAACTAGGAAGTCCTCGATCCATCGGACCAGGCTGTCCTGGATACCAAGGAGACGAAGTTTTGTTAGGAGGATTTGGTGAGAAACGACATCAAACGCTTTGGCGAAGTCGAACATCACGACATCAACGACACTTCCACTGTCCACATGAAGTGACACCTCATTGTACACCAGGAGCAGTTGATCCATGGTAGACCTGCCTGCTCGAAATCCGAACTGGTGGTCAGTCAGGATGCCGTTGTCTTCCAGGTAAGCTGAGAGATGACGAACAATGATTCTCTCTAAGCATTTACACGTCACAGAAGTGAGGCTGATCGGTCTGTAGTTGAGTGCGTCGTACCTTGAACCTTTCTTATAAATCGGGACAACTCTCGATGACTTCCACAGAGTTGGGAGTTTGCCTTCTCCGAGGGACCTTTGGAATAGCAGGTAGAGTGGGTAGGCAAGCCCAGTGGCACAGTTCCTGAGAAGCATGGGGTGAAGATCGTCTGAGCCTGCTGCTGAGTTGATGTCCAAGGCCTGTAGCACAGACAGCACATCCTGTGGGTAGATGTCCATGGTTGCCATTTGGCTCGACGCTGTCTGGTGAGCTGTTGGAGGGTTAGAGTGACAGATTGCTTGGTTAGTAGAGAAAACACTGGCAAATGCAGTGGCGAATACTTCTGCCAATACACCAGGATCGTCTGAAAGACTGCCATCGTCAAGGCGGAGGGGTCCAACACTAGGACAACCAACTTTTTTACGCCTCAGGTAAGCATGAAAACCGTTTAGGGGCTGTTTTGAGGTCGTTGATTAGGTCCTGCTCGTACCTGGATTGAGAATCAATGGCGAATGATTTGAGAGCACTGTTAATTGTGAAGAAGTCTCTCAAGGCTAGCTTTGCTGCCGGACTATTCCTACCAGATGAGTAACGAGTGGATAATACCTTATCCCAAGCTTCCCTCCTTCGGTTCCTCAAGCTACGGGGAGGGTTGGTTTTCCAGGGTAGCTTTAACGATGATCGGGAGGGGGGAGCAAGAGGCACATGGTCATCGATTAACAGCTTCAGTATATAAACAAAGTGATTGTAGGCACTGTCTAGATCCCGGTATCCAAGTTCATGGTCCCAGTCTATGTCATCAAGGGCATGTAAGATCTGAGCATACTTGCCTCTATGCCACAAGCGACACTGGCTTGTCTCAGACTGGGGGAAGTCAGTGCTGAAATCAAACACATAGTTACACAGAACGGGGCAGTGATCACACCCAGGGAGCGGGGGACAGACCCGTATGGCTCCAACTCTGTCGTCATCTGTGGAGAGGACAAGGTCAAGTATGTTGCCTGAACGCGGGAACGTAGGCTCAAGTACCCACTGGGTCAGGCCTAGGGACACAAAGACTTCATATCCGAGCCTGTCCGGCACAGAAGCATGCAGGGCTGGGTCCGGGTTACTCCATATAAGTGAGGGCATGTTAAAGTCCCCCAGTAGCAGAACCTCCTTGTCCTCGCAGAAAGTAATAAGAAAGTCTAATAAGAGTTGAGTATCTTGTAGTGACGATGATGGAGGACGGTAGACAACAGCAACATGCATACCAAGCTGAATTGCTGCTTCACAGGTGGAAGATTACATTAGCAAAACTTCATGGTCTAGTTACCTGTCATCTAATCAGCCCACCAACCCTACATTTTTTGCAATCCTATTTTGCAATCCTACTTTGGTTTGCAAATTGAAATGAGGCTATGTAATAAAAGAGTGCTCTCTTTTTAATTTGTGAAGCCCCAGAAACCATCATTACTTAAAATATTTTTGGCATAAATCTGCTATATGTCAAGCTCTACCACAGGCTCCACTTCTTTCTCTCAAGCTGTTTTTCCTTCCATAATATCAGCTTTAAATTAAAAATCAATGCGAACAAAAGCATTTAGCTGATCATTTTGATGGCATTATTAGTTGCTGTGACAGTGCTGAAGGTTAGATTGTTTGACTGGGTTTTGTTAGGTTACCTTTGGTTAGGTTGGGTCAGGTCAGATTAACATTTGTTTTGTTTTATTCATAAAAAGGCTTGTTCAATCCTTCATCGTTTGCTCGAGTGTGTGGCATCAGTTTTATCTCTGAATTTTTTTTTTTTTTTTTGTTCTTGATAGCTTGTTTCAATACAACTTGATGCAGTGGTTGAAGAAGAAAGGCTCCTGTAGGCTGTAGAGTGAGAGGAGCAGAAGTGCTGATGCAATATGGCTTGAAGTTTTACTTTTTTTTTGCTGGATTATTTGGCAAGTTTAGTGGTTGTGGTGATTTTGTATGGTTTCTTGGTGATTTCTGATCATGTTATAATGCTAGAATTGCTTTGCATGCACCTTGCATTTGTAGCTATTTTCACCTTTGTGAAAATGATCTTCTTTGATGTGGGCCAATCAATGTGGATTTCTAGCCTGGTTGACTGGCTGGTGGCAGATTTGTCGCCCCAGCTAGTTCATCTTGTCGACCCTGTTGCCATGCTTAATTTAGCCATGAGGTGTCAAGTTAGTTCAGGTATGGTTAGGCTAGTTTTGATTTGATATGTTTTCCCAAAAGCATGTTTAAAATTATTGGTGTGTCACCTCGTGTAGATCTAAGTTTTGTGGCACTTTGTAAATAAAACCATAATCAAACCTAATCTTAAACCTGCATAGCACCTACTTCATAGCTACTTTGCACCTACTTAACACCTCACAGTAAGTGAGGGGCCTACCCAATCCTCACTGGAAGATTATTCCACAAACATCTAACCCTTAAGCCCTGAAATGGTATGGTAAGGTAAGGTAATTTTGGCACATTTTATTCTAAGGTTTTTGGTGAGTTGCGCATTAAAGTCTTTGCTCTTAAGAAGAAAATGAAATTACGTGCTCAGAAACACTGTAACTGTCAAAAATACAGAAAATATGCAAAAAAAAAAAATGAAGATGCTGCTAGTGCCATGTAAAGAATCCCTAATGGCACACCACCAACTACCACCATCTTTCAACAAATGACAGGGTTAAGTATGCCTGTATGTTTACTCACAATAGGTATCCAAGTTGTACGCTCAGAAATGTAAAACTGGTAGAAAAATGTTGTCACTCCCTCAATTTTTTTAACCCTACATGCGCAAAAATAATCCAAACCACACATCACCAAATGACTGCCACTGCACACCAATGACAACACAGATGGTAACAATCCAGAAATTCCCTCAGCTAACCTTACTAAACCAACCAAACATAAAGGTACAATAAGCATAATCGATAAATACACAACATGATAGATAATACGCCATAAACATGTGGTATCCCACTCTCCTGTCTGCACCTCTAACCCCTGATCTATGGCTGCCTGTAGGGCGGCTGTCATGGCGTCCGACAAGGTGACGCTCGAGGATGCTCTTTCCAACGTGGAGGTGCTCGAAGAACTCTCGCTGCCCGACCAGCAGCCCTGCATCGAGGCGCAGGCCTGCTCGGTCGCCTACCATGCCAATTTTGACACCAACTTCGAGGACCGCACCGCCTTCGTCAGTGGCATGGCGAAGTACATCGAGGAAGCTACGGTGCACGCGAATCTGGTGAGCAGGCTGGGGCGTGAGGGATGGCACTGATGGTGTTCAGCATTTAATGTGACATTTGCTCTGAGTAAATAGTGTTACGCATGACTTTCTGTAACAGCTACAGCAGCAATGATACTAGGATTGTTTATTCATGACCTCCAAGAGTATCTTATTTTTCCCACTCGCTGTAGCTGGTCCTCTCAAACATTCCTGTTGCTGTGGATATACCGCCCTTCACCAAGCTGATAAGTCGCTGTCTCGCTACAATTACCACCCGAGTGTTCCCCCGCCCGGTCCTTCATCACGCGCTGTGACCGTGCCGCCCGCAGAACGAGCTGCTGGAGGAGGGCCACCAGCACGCCGTGATGCTGTACACGTGGCGCTGCTGCTCGCGCGCCATCCCGCAGCCCAAGTCGAACGAGCAGCCGAACCGGGTGAAAATCTACCAGAAGACGGTAGACGTACTCGGACCGGAGGTGGACAAACTGCTCAACTTCATGTACTTCCAGGTACGTCAGAGCGGCGGTCCGGGAGGGGTTTGAACTGTTGATGAGGAAGTACGGTCGCTTCTTGCTTATTTTCTTTTATGGTGGTTGTAATATTCCCGGGCGATCGTCAACGGTTCTGTGGGCAATGAGGTACGGTACACATATTTTTTTCTTGTACTCAGCCTTATGGTGTGTCAATTTTTATCGATGGAGCCCCTCAGCGCCTTGAGCTAGGGCCAGGGGTGCTGCGTGGTTTTCGTCACTTCAACACGGACTCTGATAGTACGATGTTCTGCGAAAGTTTTGGCTCACGGCGATAAACGTATTCAGGTAATGTTGTGGCACGGATCACGTCTGCACGGTAATGTTGTGGCACGGACTGCGTCTAATAGCGTGGTTGGTGCTCTCATATATTGCCCAATCTTACATTAGAGCCCAGCCGTCATTGTGCGCCCTCACACTATGTGTCGATGACCTGACTGCCGTCTAGCGTCGCGGATACTATCTGCCCCCCACACACGCACTTACACAAAACACTAACCCTACCTCCCCCGCAGCGGAAGGCCATCGATCGCTTCTCGGCCGAGGTGAAGCGGCTCTGCCACCAGGAGAAGCGCAAAGACTTCGTCTCCGAGGCCTACCTGCTCACTCTCGGCAAGTTCATCAACATGTTCGCCGTGCTCGATGAGCTGAAGAACATGAAGTCGAGCGTCAAAAACGACTACTCGACCTACCGGAGGTGAGACGACTCTGGTGCCGGCTCGAGACGGTGTGAAAATCATTTATTCTTTCATTTAAACACAAGCCTATTGCGAGAGTACTGGGGATTTTGTATGACATGAATATTCAGACTCATAACCCGGCAGTTGCTGGGGTATTTCGCCACCCACCGTTTGCTGGGGGGGGGGGGGGGGCGTTAAACGCCACCAGCCAATAACTCGAGAACCAATAGGCGCAGCGAAACGCACGAGGCGGCAAACGAAAGGACGCGACGAGACGCTTCAGATGAGTACTTTAAAGTTGAATTTTGAGGTCACAGGTCGGGTCAAGGTCAGGCCAAACACCTGAAATCGGGCTTTCAGTAGCATGAACTTCAGGACTTCGCAATGGGCTCCTCTCGTCATAAACTCCGTCAAAACGGTGCACAATCCTTCATATAAGGCCTACAAGAGTGTCAGCTCCATGTAGGGGTCAGTCAAGAATAGGTCAGGGTCAAGGTCAGGTCAACCGGGTAGGCACATATCCCCGAAAATCAAAACTGATATTCGCAGCCTGGGACACATGTTTTATGGGTTACTTTGGGCGTAGAACACGATGGTGACATTCATTTTATCATATGTGTACGTATTTGGTTCAAAAAGTTCAATTTAAGAAATGCATGTATCATGGTCGTGAAGTAGTCACGAGAAATTGCCAAGATTCAGTTCAATATTTTGGAAATGCGGAATGATAATCAATAACACTGATCAACAGCCAAAAATGTACAGAGAGGTGAGCATTCGTTTCTACCTAATTCGAGGCCGCTGATTCCAAATCTGGGCACTGTTTTGCCCCATCGGGCTCAGTTTTTTGTCTGGCACTTACTGATGCCTTAAATTTTCACTTCTTATGCATTGTTGTTGGCCTATTGTAGATATCCTTAGATCTAGATTATATATCTTTTTAATCCATATTTACCACAGCCAGGCAACACAGATGAGCACAAAACTATTGAATTTGTTGGAACAGAAATGTATATCACACATCACAGCGCAATGTAGGTAATCACATATTGTACAATCACGGCAAAATGCAATCAACCAATGGTATGGTCATCCATCTGTGCTACCTCTCGACCACACAGGCAAGATTTTTGGTCATTTCAAACACTTTGGCATCTTCCTTTCGCTCAGCAACTCTTCTTGTTAGAATCGCTTCTGATTCTTGCTTTGTCTCCTCCCCTGCTGACGTTCCTCTCTCTGCAGTGTCCAGCAGTAATCACCCATCATATTGGGACCAGACTTGCCCTGATATCTGCTCTCCATCACGGCGATGTCCTGATGGAACCTCTCCCCATGCTCGTCACTGACATCTCCAAGATTTTCCGAAAGTAAATTGGATCACTAGCCATGTAATATAAAGACAGAATAACAAGCTGAGTACATGCACCTAAGAAACGGACGCAAACATACTGTAATGCCAAAACCTAACACGATACCCCATTTCTAGTGCCAGATTCGTATTTTGCACCCTAAATTACCCCAGACACAGAACTTTTTCCTTCGAAGTCACCGGCAATGTCATATAAAGGAATAGTGAAATGTTGAAAATAGCCATTCAGAGCAGATACACAGACATACTGGATCTCAAAAACCTAGCCTGATACGCCATTTCTGATGCCAGATTCGTGTTCAGCGTCACAAATTACCACAGAAATGGGTACTCTGCTTTCTGTACTATGACAAAAGTCAAATTTTGTTGTTCAGTGTAATCGAAGATAGCCATTTGATTGTTCATGGTATTGGCAGTCTAATGGCGTTTACGGCATGTCTGTATGTCTATTCTGTGATTTTATATGATTTTTTGAACATATGCCGTTTTTGGTCGAAAACTCAGAAATCATGACGTCACTAAAACCTCGATATCTCAAAAAAAAATTCCGACCGATTTTTTTTTAAACTTTGTCACAATAAACTTCAATCAATTCCCTACAGGTACCCAAATTTTGGCGCGCCTGCGGCGCGCCGTTTTTATGCTATGGCCCGGCGAAAAAGTGGGGGGCGTTTAACGCCCCCCCCCCCAGCAACTCGCGGGATAAAACAGGGAAGCGTCGTAGTGGTTTTCACGTCCATAGGCGGCGGAACGGGGGGGGGGGGGCACCGGGGAACCGTGCCAGCCCCCTTGATTTTGCCATTTTAACATTAGCCCTACTGGCGTTGCATGGAAAGAATGGTACAGCCCACCGCTAAAGTAATGTAGGGTTTTACCAATCTCAACGGTTGGCTTTGACTGGCGATTGTTTATTGCGGAGTGATCGAAAAGAAGATGTCAATAGCTAAAGTTGCAGCTGCAAGGGTGACTATACATATAAGCTACATTCAAAGTTTCATTGTAGTCTGGTTAATCGTTCCTAAGCTTCAGAAGCAGAACATACCCATGACTGAAACCGCACATTACTTCTGCTGTGGACTGTACCAAAAGCCGGCAGTGCCCCCTCCCCCCTTAATTGAAGGTGTTCCGCCGCTACTGATCACGTCTTGTTACCACTCATCGCAATAAATGTTGAGATTTTTTTTTTATAAGAGCAGCGATGTCTGGCACTACCCTCAGCGACTTCTCGGTGGTAACCCGGCTCGACCGTCTGTGCTCCGCAGGGCTGCCCAGTTCCTGAAGGTGATGGCTGACTCTCAGACGCTGCAAGAGTCGCAGAACCTCTCCATGTTCCTGGCCACGCAGAACAAGATCCGAGACACGGTCAAGGAGAACCTGGAGAAGATCATCAACTACGAGGAGCTGCTGGCAGACGTGGTCAACATCTGCGTACACATGTTCGAGACCAAGGTATCGTCGAGAGCGGGCCTGAAACGCAACGCGAAGATGGATGGCCATTTCGTAACATGTACTATCAAATTACTACGATGTACTGCTCTAGTAGAATGTCCATGTAGTTTTGCCATCGATATATTTTGCTGTGGGCTGAGAGTTTTTGTAACAAAGCGGGCGATTGCGATGAATTCTGAAAGCTTTATCCCACATCTCGATCGACTTTCAGCCGACCATACTATCCTGATCCCTCCGGCAGATGTACCTGACACCACAGGAGAAGCACATGCTGGTTAAGGTGATGGGCTTCGGACTGTTCCTGATGGACAGCGAGCAGTGCAACATCAACAAACTCGACCAGAAGAAACGCATCTGCATCAGCAAGATCGACAAAATATTCAAGGCAAGTGAAATGATGACATTATGCGTTATTATATGGACAGTGACATGAGTTTCGTTATGGGGACGGTTTTGTGGATGATTGCTTCATGATTGGAGCTCCTAAACATGTTTTACTGTTGCCACACTGAGTGCTGATGTCACAATCCGCCGCCGCTGACGAGGGCCGTTCCCCGCCGACAGGGTCTGGAGGTGGTGCCGCTCTTTGGCGACATGCAGATCGCGCCGTTCAACTTTGTACGGCGCAGCAAGAACTTCGACCCGGCCAAGTGGCCGCTGGCCAACACGAACCAGACGCACCCGCAGTCGGACCTGCTGAGCAGCCTGCAGCAGATCCGCGACGACCACCTCAAGTATATCTCCGAGCTGGCCCGCTACAGTAACGAGGTGAGGAGAGGGACGGAGACTCAGGAGGCCGGGGCGTTGGCGGGACAGCCCGCCACCGCTTGGCAGACATAGAGGGGCTTAATGATAACCTGGCATGTCGACAAGACTGCGAGTGGTTGTGTGAGCTTCATGAAAAGTGCCAGTGGGTGCATATTTTTTACCAGCTGGTCTGAATCCGTTCTAGTACTTCGGCGGATTTTATAATCGGATTTTGTAATCTCGATTCGTGAATGCTTTACGTCTGGCCTGTTGGAGCCAGATAGCTTTGGTTTGCCGCTGTAATGTTATGTTTGTCATTTACGCCATTTCAGTCTCATTGTGCTAATTGCTACGTGTGTTACCTCTGACGCGTCCGCCTCCTCGCCAGGTGACGACCACGTACAAGGATTCTCCGCGCACGGACGCCGAGAACCGGGCCATCTGCGACCTGGCGCTGCGTGGTCTGCAGCTACTCTCTGAGTGGACCTCAGTGGTGACCGAGTTGTACTCGTGGAAACTGCTTCACCCCACCGACCACCACCAGAACAAGGAGTGTCCCACAGAGGCCGAGGAATACGAACGGGTGAGGGAAGAGGGGAGGAACCTGGCAGTAGAACAAGGAGTGCCCCACTGAGGCCGAGGAATACGAACGGGTGAGGAGGGGAAGGGATGGGACCTGACAGTAGAACAAGCCGGAGTGTCCCACAGAGGCTGACGAATACGAACGGGTGAGGAGGGGAAGGGGACGGAAACTAATACCAGAACAAGGAGTGCCCCACAGAGGCCGAGGAGTACGAACGGGTGAGGGGGGGGGGACTAATACTAGAACAAGGAGTGTCCCACAGAGGCCGAGGAGTACGAACGGTGAGGGAAGAGGGGAGGAACCTGGCAGTAGAACAAGGAGTGTCCCACAGAGGCCGAGGAGTACGAACGGGTGAGGAGGGAAGGGGGACGGGACCTGACAGTAGAACAAGCCGGAGTGTCCCACAGCGGCTGACGAATATGGACGGGTGAGGAGGGAAGGGGGACGGGACCCGACACCAGAACAAAGAGTGTCCCACGGAGGCCGAGGAATACGAACGGGTGAGGAGAGGGGGGGGGGGGGGGGGACTTGTCAGCTGGACAAGCCGGAGTCATGCTCTGCGGTGGAGTATGACTATGAACGGAGACGGATGAGGAGAGAGGAGGCTGGAGGTACCCTTCACCAGAATTAGGAGTGACGATTATCAATGGAGGACCGAAAAGTTTCAATAAGTAGAGAGGCAGGGACATGACATTCGGTCAGCCGCAAACCAATCTTCCAGGATTCATAACGGAACACAGTCTGGAATATACAACAACTTGGAAGAGGCGGGACGTGAACTGTCACTTCCCCACTCATCAGGCATCGCGTAGACATCAATGCACTTTTTCCTCCAGGCTATCCGTTCTGTCGCTTTGTTGACCTTCGCCATCGCTCTCCACTAGGCTACGCGCTACAACTACACGGACGACGAGAAGTTTGCTCTGATCGAGGTGATCGCCATGATCAAGGGCCTGCAGGTGCTGATGGCCAAGATGGAGACTGCCTTCAGCGACGGCATCCGGCGCAACATCTACGCCGAGCTGCAGGACTTTATCCAGCTCACTCTGCGAGAGCCGCTCAGGAAGGTCATCAAAAACAAAAAGGACCACGTCCGAACGTGAGTGGGCGAAGTGGAGGGGTGGGTACGGTTCATCTCTGCTGGTGCCTCTCAATTTGGTGCTTGCAGGACTTAGTTTCCTTTCGCCTTTTTTCTTAGTTTGTTATAGGGGGATAGACGGAGGCCATAGCCATCCATTCGTTCATTCGGACAAAATTGTTTAAAAAAAAACATGCATAATGCTGCTGCCTCTGCCGATGGATCTCATCGGATTTTTTTCTTCTTTAAATGAGATTGAACTCTTGCGGCTCAAACTGTTAGATGTCTGTAAAATCCACGTTCTAACCTCCCCGCCCGGTGTCTGTGTCTCCAGCATCCTGACGTCGATCCGTGAGACGTGCGCCGACTGGCAGCACGGAGTCCAACCGCACGACGACCCCATCCTGCGCGGCAAAAAAGACCCCGACGGCGGCTTCGGCATCAAGGTGCCGCGCCGCAGGGTCGGTGAGTAGAGCAAGGGGATCGGTGCGGACGTATTTCGCACACGGCAGTCAGACCGGGAGAGGACGGCAGAAGATTGACGGCATGGGCGGGTATTAGTCGGGGAGGGATACTGGACTGGTCTTTTGTTGGACGACATGGCCCTGTCGAATTTTGTTACAGTCGCTCATCACCAGCCTGGCTGTGCTGTCAGTGACGACCAGTTGTTACCTAAATATGCCCTTTCTGCCCGCCAGGCCCATCCTCCACGCAGCTGTACATGGTCCGCACCATGCTGGAGTCGCTGATCGCCGACAAGTCGGGCGGTAAGCGCACGCTGCGGAAGGACATCGACGGCCCTTACCTGCTGCAGATTGACCAGTTCCACAAGACGTCATTCTTCTGGCCGTACCTGCTCAACATCAGCGAGTACCTGCAGCAGTGCTGCGACCTCTCGCAGCTCTGGTACCGAGAGTTCTACCTGGAGATGACCATGGGAAAACGCATCCAGGTGAGTTTAACGGATGCAGGACGTAGGAGTGGGGAGAGATGTGGGAGGGCGACCTGGGGTGTTTGTGTTTGGCCGGAGATGAATTCCTCAGCCTGCTGCAGCTGGTAACTTTGTTCCTATTTTGGGTTGCTCGTTTGCTGCGTAGTTTTTTTTTTTAGTGTGAGGTTTCTTTGTTTTGCTGATTTAGTTTCCTTGTTTTTTACATTAACCTGATCTTCATCAACGTTTATGTCAAGGCCAGCCTGGTTGGGCTGGTTTACCCACCAATTCATTGTTTGACCTATTTTGTACGTGATCGATTATGTCTGACATTTGCCAGGATGTTTGATGCTTTCTTGAACCTGCCTACCTGTTAACCGCATTTATGTTGGGCCTTTATTTCGCAATTCGCCATAGTTTTGTTTTGTTTATCCTGTCCACAGCATCTAACTGTAGTTTAATGTAGGTTATCCAGAAGACGTGCCCAACAATAGTTCACGAGGATGTCCATTCGAGGCAGCGTTCAGTCACTTTCTCCCCCCTCTTCTGGTCTATGGCTCTATGTTCGGGTCTCTGGTTTCTCTCTTAATGTATCTGGATTTCCTGTTAAGTATTTGGGCTCTGTTGGCGGCTCTATTTTAAGGTCTCTGGGCTCTGTTGATGTCTCTGGTTTCTCTGTTCGGGTTCTCTGGTCTCTGGGGACCCCAGCCACCTTAGTACTACCCATCTCCGTCTGTCTGTCCGTCCCGCTGCGCTGCTTCTATCCCTAATCTGTGTCGTCGCCGCGCCGATGTAGACGCTAATGTAGCACCGGCCGCTGTCCCAGATCCAGAACGGCCCGGTGTTTTACCGTTGAAGTCGCGGCTTGTTGTCGTCATCTTTTGTAGACAGTTTGAAGCGATATTATTGGCTACTTTAAGTACATAAACTGGCTGCTTGCAGTGCTCTTAGTGCTATTGATTTTTTTTTTTTTGCTAGAATTCAGCGTGTCGATGTTGCTTTTGTTTAATTCCCCTTTTTATTTTAGTGTGCATTGATGCGTTTATTTGCTGGCAAGGATGTGCTCAAGAACAGTTTTTTTTTAATATCGGTGTTATTAAAATATGGCAAAAATTTTGCCTTCCGATTGGAACTGTGATTAAACCATGGAGTATCTCATTCTCCTTTTCAGCTTACATATTTCTTCATGATATTTTGTTCAAAGTATGAATTCCAAATCTTCCTTCACAACAAGGGAATGTGATTTGTCCAAGCTTCAGCTCTCTCAAACAATGAAAACGAAGTTTAGGACGATTCACGTCTTGGGACAATTCACTAGTGGCGTTAGTCGTCATAGATGCTTATTGTCACGCTTTTATATCTTCGTCACCACCGCTTTCTCTGTCATTGTCATTCATTGCTATAAGTTGCTGGTTAATTACTGAAAGTAAAAAGAAAAGTAAATAAAGGAGCGTCCATAGCGTGGGTGTCCATTGGGCCCCGCTGCACTCTCCCGTCCCGCCCCGCCCGGCCCGCCGGCCGTGGAGCAGTAACTGAGCCTTGTGGCGTCTCTGCTCTCTCCCCGTGATCGCGCAGCACTGTGCCGCGCCGCACGAACACAACGACGAGTGCAGCAATCTGGTGGTGATGGAGAAACGTATTCAGGTCAGCGTCGGCCGCAGCGGGCCGCCGGCGGACCGGTAGCTAGCGGCGCATGGCGCCGGGGCGGGCCCGGCCGACCCCCAGAGCCGGGACGCTGCCGGCGGGATCAGTGGGTAGGACCGGAGGTGTCAGGGGGAATGCAGTGACAGCGGGTGTGCTCCGCGTCAGATGTGAGGTTCAGCGGCCGCAGCGTCTGACGCGGAGAACGCCCGCTGTCCAGCCTCCCCTCACATCTCGCCCCGCTGAGTCCGCCGGCGCCGTCCCCGGCTGGGGTACCACCCGGCCCGCCCGGCGGCTGCCCACACCCACACCCACACTGGCCTACACGCGCGGGCTGCTGCTGCTGCTGCGTGCGCGCTCACCGCTGACCGGTCCTCGCATGTCGTGGAAGTAGTAGGGCCTGCGTGCGGCCTCCCTCACTCTCTTCCTCCCTCCCCTCTCTCACCTCTGACCGACCCGGCTGGCCGGCGGCGGTAGCGCAGAGTCGAGCTGTGTCGGTGGTGGCGCCGCTACGCTGGGCTGTGGTAGCTGAATGGGTAGTCGGCAGCATGCTGTGGTAGCTGGGTTGGAACAGAGGCGCGGAAGCACAGCTGTTGCGCTGCTCCTGATGAGTGTTCTAGGCGCGGTGTGCCGTGTGTGTGTGTGCTAAACTGTGGGGTGCTCTGGGTGTGCTGTAGTGTTAGTATTTTGTGTGCTGTGTGCTTGATAGGTGTGTCAAAGGGAAGTGCTGTGATTGCTTCAGCGGAGTGTGCTGTGCTTTGTGTGTTGAGATAGTGTCCTGTGTGATGTGCAGGCCGTGCTTCTTTCTGTGTGCTGTGCTGCGTCGTGCGTGTGCTTTATGGGGTCTGTGGCCTGTGCTATTGTGTTTGATGTGTCTGTTGGGTTGTGCTGTACCGTGCTTTTCGTTTTCATTGTGTTATTTTGTGTAACACTAGTAAGTATGCCCCCTGCCTTCAACCCGCTCCACCCACATCAGCCCTGCAGGCAGCTTCCACATCCCACAGCACAGCCAGCTCCCTAGCCCAGTGCACTTGAGCATTGTAAGCTGACTCCCGTTTTCTGTGTGACGTCTTGTCTACGTGTTTGTGTCGTCAGCTCTTGCGATATTTCAAGTTACGGTGCTTATTGCGTTTTAGCGCTATTTCTAGCACTTAGTGATTTTTTTCTAATATTAATTGGCTCCCAAGTTTTGAGGGTATGTAAGTCAGCATTTGCCGAATGCCTTTTTACATGGAAGCATCACGTTGAAAAGCTTTTCTGGTTCCATTACCATTAATGAAATAACACACTGACATGTCGCATAACAATGCCTTAACGCTAACTGACCGCTCCGCCGGGCACTAATGAACTTTTTGACATGGAGCACGCCACTTCTGCTACGCGTCGGTTTTACTGTCCTAACACCTACGTGACTAACCTTTGTATGTGGCACTCTCGGCTCCGGTATGTTCCAATATGGCGGCCTCTCGGTCCCTCACGGTGTTTCGCTGTACCATTGCCTCTCATCCCTCGGTGTTGCGCGGCTCTTCAATCTGCCTCTGTAGCTAGTTGATCACAGTATGTCACTGAGCACTGCCTACCCGCACCACTCCCCTCCTCTGCCCTCTCCTCCGCCGCTCTCCCTCCTCACTCCCTCTCCGTTAGGGTCTGCACTGTGTGCTGTCGTGTGTCCCGAGCTGGTGACCTGACCAGTGACCCGCGGTGTCTGCAGTTCCCGATCGAGATGTCGATGCCCTGGATCCTCACTGATCACATTCTACGCAACAAGGAACCGTCCATGATGGAGTGAGTACTGGAGACGCCTTCTGCCAGAAACAATCACCCTGCTGAGTAGCTAAGATCACTTACTTGTAGAGCATCGATATTTTGTCTGCTTCTGCTTTTGAAATACTTGGAAATAGAGAGCTTAGAGAACTAAGGGAAATAAAGAAAATTACTTTTGAAGTAAGAGAGCTGGGTTCAGCTTTTGCCGTTGACGGTGCTTGTCAATGATGGGACCGGCAAGCCTGTCTGTCCCCTGTTTGCTGCCGCTCCCCCCCCCCCGCACCGGTGTTCTCGGGACTCGCTAACGCTCTAACTCTCCCTCTCTTCCCTCTCCCCCTCTCTCCGCGGCGGCGTCAGGTGCGTACTCTACCCTCTGGACCTCTACAACGACGCCGGCTACTACGCGCTGACCCGCTTCAGGAAGCAGTTCCTGTACGACGAGGTCGAGGCCGAGGTCAACCTCTGCTTCGACCAGTTCGTCTACAAGCTCAGCGAGCAGATCTTCGCCTACTACAAGAACCTGGCCGGCAGGTGGGGCACGGATGCGGTCTGAGCGGCTGGAGATGTTGACAATCTGAGGACCGGTGAATCGGCGTATGGTTGTTTCTAAAGATGTTAGGTTTCTGCCAAAGTGCATAGGAATCCTTGAGACGATCCGTCCCACTGTTAACCATAGTTTGCATTTCTCTGGCGTATATCGTGGCGGCTGGCGAATGGCGATAATGTGCACCGCTTACCGCTCTCTCGCTGTGAGTTCCTCTCGCAACATTCCTCGTGCCTACCCATATCTCCCCTTGCCCGTCTACCTGTCTCCCCTCCTCGCCACTTCTTCGCCCACCTCATCCACTTCGATTATCTCGCTACCCTATTAACTACAAACTTCCCTGCAGTATCCTGCTGGACAAGCGGTTCCGCATGGAGTGCGCCCTGCTCGGCACCCGGCTGCCGTACCCGCCGGCCAACCGGTACGAGACGCTGATGAAGCAGCGGCACGTCCTGCTGCTCGGCCGCTCCATCGACCTCAACAAGCTCATCAGCCAGCGCATCAACGCCAACATGCAGAAGTCGCTCGACCTGGCACTGACGCGGTTCGAGGCCAGCGACCTCACCGGCATTGTGGTACGTGTGCTGCGGAGGAGGGGAAGGGGGAGCGGGATAGGTAGAAAAAGACGATGGAGGTAGGAAAAGACAATGTGCGCTTGAGTTCGCTCTAAGCATGTGTTTAAAAAATTTAGCCTCTGCGGTGCACCGCGACGACAATGGGGTATTTAGAGAGGGATAATCGTAATATTTCTCGCAAGAGGGAACATAAAATAGCCCGTCTGATGACAAGTGTTCTTTAACTGCGTAAAGTTCATGCACCTAGTGTGCCGTGTGTCTTATCGCGCGTCTGTCTGTAGACTTCTCGGACACCATGTCCCATCCTCAGGTCGAGCTAGATGACGTTGTCCGCGACGATCAATTCCGACTGGTGGTTTGCATTCCAGCATTTGTTAGTACCTGTACCCAGTCTCTGACGCGCTGCCCATTCTCAGGAGCTGGACGGCCTGCTGCGCGTCAACCACCTGGCGCACAAGCTGCTCTCGGAGAACCTGGCGCTGGACGACTTTGACGCCATGCTGCGCGAGGCCAACCACAACGTGCTGGCGCCGTACGGACGGATCACGCTGCACGTGTTCTGGGAGCTCAACTACGACTTCCTGCCCAACTACTGCTACAACGCCGCCACCAACAGGTAGGTTCGGCGGCGGAACGGCAGGGGAAAGAGCCCTGCCCAACTGCTGCTACAACGCCGCCACCAACAGGTAGGTGCGGCGGCTGGACGGCAGGGGGAGAGAGCCCTGCCCAACTACTGCTACAATGCCGCCACCAACAGGTAGGTGCGGCGGGTGGACGGCAGGGGGAGAGAGCCCTCTCCCTGCCCAACTGCTGCTTCAACGCCGCCACCAACAGCTGGAAGCCGGTGCGGCGGCTGTGGGGAGAAGGGACAGAGCTGAGAGCGGCGTCCGACGGATTGCGTGACAGCCTCTGCTGTAAGAAGGTGGTGTTCGTGTGTCTTGTGGTCCCGGACCGTTCCGTGGACGTGTTTATGTATTCGGGTGTCAGAGCATTGAGCGGTGACCTTGTGTATGGGTGCCAGCCTGCTGTGGGCGGACTCTGTGTATCGTATATTATGGGGGGGGGGGGGGGCGCTGCTGACCGTTTAATTTGTCTTATGTCAATATGGGGCTGGGTGGTTACCGTAATTCACCCTCCTTTTCAGGTTTGTGCGCGCCACTGGCCTGGTGTTCTCCGCCGGGGTGAACCGCGAGAAGCCCCCGCAGGCGCCGCATTTCATGCTGTGGGGCAGTCGGGCTCTCAACACGTCCTACAGCAGCATCTACGGCCAATACTCTGGCTTTGTGGGTGCCCCGCACTTCCGCGCCATCTGCCGGCTGCTCGGCTACCAGGTGAGGAGGCGCCACGGGCCGTCTGGCTGTGGTGACTATTGAGCGCTGCGCAGTACAAACGTGTGTAAGTATAACAAGGTGGGGACTGACCGTAGTTTGGTGACGTCGTAGGTAGGTTGTGATCGTAGTAAGAAAGCTGATCATCTGAGTCATTGTTTTGGGTATTTCCTTGGTGCTCTTTCGGTCGAGTCTGTTTTTATTCTGCATTTCCTAATCGAGAATACGCGAATTTTGACACGTGAATTGTGCAATGCAAAATATGGGAGAGGTGTTTAATGTGCGTTTTTTCAATGTCCGTTTCACATGTCTTTGGGAAGCTGTCTTACCCCAAAATGCATCTAAGCCGTAAAACGGTTATGGACGCGAACCGCACTTTTGTGGGCGTGAAACCGCGGTACCGGCGGAAACCCCAGACTAGTAAAACGCCTTTTGGAGAGACCAACGGAGCGCGCGAGTGGGTGGGTCTCGCACGTGCGAATTGGCGAGGGGGTACCTCCAACTAACTTGTGCACTGCACCCTACTAACCGGTCCTTAGCGATGTGACAAATTTGAGCGCAATCGGCCTAGCCGTTCTCGAGATCTGGAAGTGGCACCCTGTACGTGCGCACGTGCAGAATGGGTCCCAACTGACTTTTGCACGGCACTCTACTAACCGGTCCCAAGCCATGTACCAACTTTCAGCGCAATCAGTTCAGCCGTTCTCGAGATCTGGAATCGACCCTTGCACGCGCGCACGTGCAGCAGCACCCCAACTGTGGCACATGGATATGCATTGCCTAGTGGGTGCCTACCTACATGCCAAGTTTCAGCGCAATCGGCCCAGTAGTTACCGAGATATTGCAATTGTTACAAAACTGACACCACTTCGTTTTGCACGTGGCACGTGCATAAGGTAAAATTTACCGCATGTAAATCGGTCAAGTGGTTGCTGAGATATAAGCCTCGCAAAAGCGTCCGCACGGCCGGCCGCTCATACTCAGAAATTTCCGTTAATCTACGAAAGACTGAGCTCGCTCCGCTAGGTCGTTCGATAAGTAAGGTAAAATGTATCATACTTCATTTATATGAAGAATTCAAGCAAAATCAAAAATGCCATCTAAATCTTGTAAACATTTTCTACACAACCTTCGAAACTGTTTTAGGAGCTTGGATCATTGTCCGAACACGGCCGGTACAAAAACATTGATGCAGCAGACTGTTCCGTTCTAAAAATCCCCGGTTTGTCCAAATTCACCTCAAAATGAGTGAGTTGACCCTGATGACGCTATTGCCATTAGCAATGCTTGCTGGTGAACAGTTGGAACGACGATTTCAACAAGAACGCAGCAGTGTTCTTGTTTCGTTTAATAGACAGAGTTCTAGAGCAGGTAGACTTGTGCTCGCAGGCCTCTGCATTTGGCACAATCTGTTAAGTCGGGGAGCTGATTATCGAGACCCAAAGAATCTGCGTGACTGCTTTCACCATCAGAGTGAAGTTGAAACAGTTATAGGCATCATCAGATATGCTTGATATTTACAAGGTCTTCACGAGATAAATACAGAAACAGGTCACTGAACAACAGAAGGACGTCCAACGAGGCATCAGTGTGGGATCGGCTTTGCTTTAGCAGTGCAGGAAGGCTGAAGTACAGCCGTGACCTGGCGCCGTCCCACTTCAACTTGTTTGGACCACCGGAAAACCTGCTGTGTACTTTGGAATCTTAACTGATCAGGCAATCAAGAAAATAATCAAGACATGGCTTTGAAATAGCAATAAGGAGTTTTCCAAGCAGGATTTCAACGCCGGGTTGAGTGCTGGGATAAGCGCGTGCACCTGAACGGTGATTGAATGTAGGTTCGAGTTCCGAAGGCTGGGGAGGCTGACCGAAGAGACCTGCCAACAAATGCTTATAGCCAATGTGTAGACGAGATTTCAATGAACAATGAACATACATACACAAATACACATACATATTGCTAGTTTTCGTGTCGTTGCACCAAAAAGGTGGACTGAAATACGTGTGATTTTTGCCTTACCTTATCGAACGACCTAGTAATAAAGGCTTTATACGTCCCTGGGAAATACTACATTCCACAGGCTCAAAAGGATTGTCTCCCACTGTTATCGCTCATGTCCCACTCCAGGCGGCAGTGTAATCACGTTACCAAAATTTTACGACTTTGTCGTCCCCGTTTTGCTCTCCACGACATTATTTATGGTATGTTTGGGAAGGGCTCTCTGTGGAGCCCCGTGCTAGACAAGGTAATAGATTTTAACCACAGATTGAGAAATCGACGGGTTTTCCTGGCATACATGCTGATGATACGAGGTTTATCTATCTAGTTTCAGCCAAATTTGTGGCTTTAAGGGCCTCAATTTCATTCGTATTCGTGCGAAGCTATATCATTAGCAAAGCACGTCGGTCACCTCTTCCGAAATCGCTAGTCATTAGCATGTGCGAATGACGTGCTTTGTCGTAATGGCGGAAAATTGCGCAGGACTAGGGACATGGGTAGTTCCTGTCATCTAGTGAAGCCTTTCCGAATGTACAGTAACGAATCCTACCACCAGGTGGCAGGTGCGTGCCTTTTACCGGCCGGCCTGTTGGGGGCTCTGATCAAAGTGTCCTCGAGTGATCGATATTGCTTTGTTTATAAGTCTGAGCCATGGCTTTAATAAGTGCAATAATTGGGCGGCCGAAACGCTCTTGTGATTGTTCTTTATGGCTAGGCTGTAGGCGGATGGCTAAGCCCTGGCGGGGCGCCTCTCTGTCTCCTGATCTGTGATTGGCCAGCCCTCTCGGCCGGCATGGGGTCGCCGTGGTGTATTTCTCTGTGCATCCGTCTATCTGTCTGTCTCTGTCTCTCTGTATCTGTGCATCTCGGTGTGAGTGTTTTGTAAATGTATGTGACTAACGGATCCCGCTCGACCGACGGGGCATCGCCGTGGTGTGTCTATGTCTCTCTGTCTGTGTCTCTGTCTCTGTTTCTGTATGAGTCTTCTGTAATGTTATATGACTAACTGGTCCCGCTCGACCGACAGGGCATCGCTGTGGTGATGGAGGAGCTGCTGAAGATCATCAAGTCGCTGATCCAGGGCAACATCCTGCAGTTCACTCGCACACTGATGCACGTGATGCCACAGCGGTGTCACATGCCCATGCACGACTACGGCTCGGCAGGTCAGTCGGTGTGCCACCTCCGGGACCCCTCAGCAAGACACGACTGCGGGTGGACAGGTCAATCAGTGTAACCCTCCCCCTCTCCGCTAGATACAGCTACGGTTTGGCAGCTGTCAGTGAGTATAACCCTCCTTTCGTTACACACGATTACATGACGGCACTATACAGATCAGCCCGCGCGGGTTTGGTCAGGCTGCCCACTACAGACTTTCTCACGCACTACACAAGTTCTGTGTCTGGCCAGGTGCAAAGTGGAGTTCGTCAGCTGTCGGCTGCTCGAGCGTGGCTCAAGGTCACCCCTGTGGCCGGCCTGTGCCTAATTATCTTTGAAAACTGCCGGTCTACCCGCCCGCCGACGGGAAACGGTTCGCCATTCACCGGGACTCGTGAACGGCGCCAGGGGAGCCAATATGCTGTTTGCATCCACATTCCACACCTTTGTTGGCCATTCTGCGTGATACGTGTGCTCCGTATCCCGTCCCAGCTTCTAGTTGGCGAAAGTGATTAGATGGTGTAGATGGGTAGAAGGGCGAACCGGAACCAGCCAGAGGTCTCAGTGGTCGGTACGGGGAGGCGAAATTGGAGACTTGCCCTGCGTTCTGAGTCTCTCGGACGACGAAGATTCTACATCGCCCGCCGTCCGGCCAATCACGTTCCATAACCGCAGCCAAGCCCCCGCTGACCTTGAACGGGATTGGCCGGACGACGTAGAATTTTCGTCGTCCGAAAGACATCGAACGTGGTCAGAAATATTAGGGGATGTCAGATCAGTCGTTGTCACTAGTCTGCGCCAGTTTCAAACCATTCATCGACTCATGGCTCGTCAGATCCCCACACCCAAGAAAAATGTCGATCCACAGTATAGTACCTACCTATCACCCAGTGCGCAGTGGCACCCCTCCCCGGTCGGCCGGCGCGGGACGGAACCACGTCATCTCTGCCGCGGGGTACCAATGCGCCGGTGTGACGGTAAATACCTACAGCTGCGGCCGCTGATTCACCTCGGGTAAACCCCGCTGGAACCGGCGAGGCAGTCTGACTCTGTCTGGCTATGATGATGATATGTGGCAGCACGGAAGGACGGGGTAGGTAGCCAGCAGCCAGGTGCCAGCCGTATAGACGGTAATCTGGCTTTCCATGAGGCCGGTGGGAGGTGGATGGGGGGGGGGGGGTGATTCAGACGGGCGGGCGGCGGTACCAATACCCGGAACTGGTGGCTGTGACGTCGTCTGTCTGTCTGTCGGTCGGCCGGCCGGAGCCGTGCCGCCGGTCCCGGGTATGATGACATTTCCGTGAGAGGCTGTTTTTAGTAATATTGTGAGCGTCGGCTTGTGAGAATTTGTCATCTTTTTCCGCTACATATCGAAGAATGACGTGTAGTGGCGAGTCACAGAGAATGAATAATCTTTTTCTTAGCGTTGTATTATTGAGACGGTAATTCCTTCCCTAGGATATTGTTAATCGCTGGAAACTGATAATAGGCTTGTCTCGTATTTCCCGTGCATATGACGGTTTTTATTTCGCCCATGGAATGCAAATGAGGCGTAATCTGACAACAGAGGTGCAGCTCCGCGTTAGGTTGGCATCGGGACGAGGTCACTTGGCATGTAACTGGTGTCGGGGATGTCCGCAGGATGGCAACGTAATGCTCGTCATAATGAACTGCTAGAACGATGGAGATTGGACATGCATGAATGATGTATGCTTGGCTGCGAGTTCCATTGGAAAGCTTCAGTTATCTTGTGCATATGCATATTACGACGGACGATTGTCATCTTACATCGAAACCCGTGCTCAAAGGCGTGTAGCATAACGCCTGCTATACATCGTTATAATTCAGGGCGCCCCGTCTCCTCCACGCTGAATCGCCCATGTCTAGCCCCACCAGTCTCTTTATGACCAGTGGCGCGGGAACTTCTTCCAGACTTGGGGGGGGGGGGGGGGCTGAACCATAATAGAGATCAACCTAGGGTACCCCCAAATCTAGTTTTCTCAACGGTTTTAGGCCACTTATGTTTCAGATCTTGGCCTTTTCAACCAAGAAAAAAAACGAAAAACAAAACTATTTGCAAAGAAGTGAGGTATTCCGTCTCAGCTGAGTGAAGAAACTACCGCTTTGGCAGCCTGGAATAAAGGTTTTAAGCTGCCAAATGAGTTGCCGAGCCAGTGAAAGAGGTGGATTTTTCACTTACATGCTTTCTTCCTTTGTGACCCGCAACCCCTAATTTGGGGAGGACAAGCTGCCCAACGGTTCCTGGCCTCATGAAAAGTTGTGGAGCACCGCCCCCACGGTCGCAGAGTTGTGGGGGCAAGCTTCCCCCACTGCCTCTTTCCTCGGTTCCCGCGCCTTTGTATGAATCTATGAAGTTATGTAGGTAGATTTCCGATTTCGATTCCTCCAGCTGAGGGGGCTCAAGCCTCAAATACATCACGAGCCCCCCGCCCCGTCGAAAAGTTGGAGGGGCTCAGCCCCCGCTAGCCCCCCCCCGGTTCCCGCGCCACTGTCTTTATCTCTCTCGCTCGTCTACCATCGCAACCCTCCCGGCTCACTGACGCTGCGCTGCTCGATCCGCAGGCGTTCTGGAGTACTACAACGCCACGCTGACGGACATCATCCAGTACCCGGACGCCCGTACCGAGCTGTTCCACAACTTCAGAGAGTTCGGCAACGCGCTGCTCTTCTGCCTGCTGATGGAGCAGGCACTGAGCCAGGAGGAGGTAGGACGGGGGAAGGAAGGGGCTGATGACCGGCCAGGTGGTTTTGAAGAAGGGCGCCTGCGGACGACCTCTAACGTCACCGCTGGCTTGCCATCGTGACAAGCCATATTAGGCTGTCCTGTGACTAGAGACCACTTATGACCCGTGACTGTCACGGTAGCGTTATCTTAGTCGTGAATCGTGGTATCGTTAACTGACCCGCCCCTGTGACCTGGCCTTGCCACTTGTCCAGCTTGCCTGGCCCTCTGACGCGACCATTCAGCCCCTGTAACCCCACCCTGTCCCTCTTAAATCACCCATTATGACGACCTTGTAACTGACCTTCCCCTGTGATAGACCTGTCTCTGGCCAACCTGATCGTTGACCATTGACCTGGCTCTGCAACCTGCCTTTGATATAACTCACCACTTATCATGACCCAGCAGTCCTGACTCGATGATGTGATCCGATCCAATTGCCTCCCCTTATGACCACCCCTCTGACCAACTCTGACCGCCCCCCGCCTCCGTTCGCCAGGTGTGCGACCTGCTGCACGCCGCGCCGTTCCAGTTCATCCTGCCGCGCGTGTTCTGTCGCGAGGGTGAGAAGCAGGAGGTGAAGCAGCGGCGACTGCAGGAGAAGTACGCCTCGCTGCAGGTGGTCAACAACATCAACCAGATGGGCACGCCCAGCGTGAGTCACAGCGGCGGCGGAGAGACAGGGATGAGAGAATGGGGACGAGGGCTGAGGGGAGGGGAAGGGGCTGAGAGACGGGGTCGGCGGGGAACTGAGGGATGGGGACATTAGACAGATGCGGGAGGGATGGAGATCGTGATATGGACATTGGAAGAAGGACGGAAAGTGGGTTAGGGGACAAAATGTCGGCAAGAAGAGTGGTGTGGACAAAAAGCCAGAGGAAACGGGCAGAGGGGTGTAATGGGCGGGAAGAGGAACGGAGACGCTTGCGGGCGGGGAAGTGGGGAGGATGGTTGGCTCAACGGCGTGATCCAACGCCTACATACAATTGAGTACCTCCTCGCAGGTATCGCATTTATCATAACCGGGTAAAAATTGTTGACAATCACATCCCCTCCCAGCCACCAATCCCACCGTCTCACCCCGCCTCCCCTCTCCCTCTCCAGCAAGGCAACATCGCCGAGGAGGGCGACCTGCTGACCCGCGAGCGGCTCTGCTGCGGTCTCTCCGTGTTCGAGGTTATCCTGAGCCGGGTGCGCGGCTTCCTGGACGATCCGATCTGGGTGGGGCCGCCGCCCAAGAACGGCGTCATGAACATCGAGGAGTGCACAGAGTTCCACCGGCTCTGGTCGGCGCTGCAGTTCGTCTACAGCATACCGGTCGGAGACAACGAGTTCACCGTCGAGTGAGTGACGTGGCTGCTGCCGCTGTTGGTGCTGTTGTTGTTGCTATTGATGCCTGTCGTGCTGCGGCCTCTGTGTTGCCATGAGTGCTGTTGAACCCTGGGGGTGGGTGTGGGAGCCATGGCGGGACGTTTGATTGGGAGGTTCTTAGTGCCCGTCTGTGTTATGTCGCTTAAGTCCGGAAGATCGTGTCCGTTAGTAACCATATTTTGGCAGTGGTGTGGGGTGGGGATGAACCAACCGTGGCGAACTGCCAGCACTTCCTTGTATTGCTGCAGCGTGTTTTATCAGACTATGGATCAGGCCCGGTGAGGGGTACCTAGGTTGGTGCCATACTCTGACATATGTCGCAATGGTGCAGCTCTCGCTGGCACTGTCTCTCACCTAAGTAGGGCGTGCAATATCATTAGCCAACGTTGTCCCCTTTCAAATGTTCTGCGAGGGTAAACACTGGGCCGGCTGTCCCGCTCACTGACCTGACCTGACCTGACTCGACCTGTGTTTCTCAGACAAATGTTCGGCGAGGGCATGCACTGGGCCGGCTGCGCCATGATCGTGCTGCTCGGCCAGCAGCGGCGGTTCGAGGCGCTCGACTTCTGCTACCACCTGCTGCGCGTGCAGCGGGTGGACGGAAAGGACGGCGTCGTCACCGGCATCCAGCTGAAGAAGATGGTGGACCGCATCCGGCGCTTCCAGGTGCTCAACTCGCAGATCTTCGCCGTGCTCAACAAGTACCTGAAGAGCTCGTACAGCGACCAGGACAACCTGCCCGTGGAGCATGTCAAGTGCTTCCAGCCGCCCATTCACCTGGCCAATCAGGGCCACTACCAGCGGCCCGAGCAGCTGAGGCCCGTCAGAAAGTAGACCCGCCGCGCTGTCGGCGAGTCCGTCACGCGACTGGAGCTGAACGGTTCGTCCGTGTGTACCGGCCACCGGTATCACTGGAGTCGTGAGTGACTGCAGCGAACTGTGCGGTTCGCGTTCCTTGACACTGGCTTTACTGAGGCTTCGTGATTTACCCTGCCTCGGCTGGAGTGTTGTCTCTGAGGAGATTGACATTGAACGCATGAACTGCCTGAAACTGCGCGAGATTGTGTATGATTAATACCGGCGTAACGCCGAGTGGCAAGTCCGTTATTTTGCAAGTGGACTGGCGTCGTGTTGCTTATTTTGCAGGTGGGCTGCTTTGTGCCGCTACACTTTGCTCTGCGTTTGACCATTATATTTCGTGATGCGTTTCGTCTTTTTTCGCTCGTTTTACTGTTGGCGTCTGCCGAGCGCCGCCAAGATTCGCCATTCCGCGCTGTCGCAGTGGCAGTGAATCTTACTGTGTGTGGTTATTTGGCGAGTATTGCGCTGTGTAAGTTGTGTGTTACGTATTGTATAGACCGTGTACCCTAATGAGCGCCCAAAGTTGCTGACTTGACTCTGTAGTCATCATCGAATTCAGCGTTCGCTCTTCACGGGCCGGGCGGTCCTGCTGCCTTTGCTTTAGCTGCGCACGGCGGGTAACCCGCGCTATGCATTTACATTACCTGAGACGCTGAATAACGTATCAACTGAATGATAAGACCTCCACTGAGTGAACGTCTATTCCGACTGTCTGTCTTCCCGGCTTTTCCGAGAACTGTGCTTATTTGCTGCGAGGACAGGTTCAAGTGGTGTGATTATTTCACTTCACCTTACCGCTGCGGTGGTGTTCGTGTTTTGTCTATGGGGAGGGAGGGTCAGTCGAGACGGCTATTTTATACAGTATGGAGCTGCGACCCTGCCGGTCGGAATATAGCTACGTCGTGAATGTGTTCATCTCGTGTATATTCGGCTTGTGAGAGCGGAGTGTTGTCACCGCCGGTGATTGCGGGGGCAAACTACAGATCGCCCACAACTTTCGCCATTCGCCGCCTGGTATGGCCCCCTATCCCCTGCAGAGAGTGTACGCTTATTTATAGGATTGCAGTAGGTATGTATAAGCAATGATCGCGTAAGCCATGGCGTATAAACATGCCGTCACCGTACTGGAAAGCACAGCTAATCAGCGAGGGATGGCGGAAGGGACTGGAGAGGGGAACCCCTGGCTGCGACAGACAGGCCGTGTTATGGATTGCAAATGCACTGAGGGAGGGGAACAGTCCAGAATGCGGATGTCTACCTTGGGTAGAAGATGTGATAGTTCGCCATGGTGGGAATGGTGGTTAATGGGACGGCTAAGGCCTCGGGGTGCAACTGATATCAACATTCAGCCATAAGGCTGTGGTGCTTTGTGCGAATACTGGGCTCCACTCAGCAGAAGGGTTTACCAACTAACGAGTCATTCAAACAACACAGGAGAAAATATGGAAGACAAACGCTTCCTGCTTTTAATTCATCACATAACATGGGAAATAGTAGACGCTACAATCGGAAGACACATCAGAGTGGACACTGCCGACACTTGACATTATACTTCTTGCTGGGCCATGAGCGCCACCGAAACGGACATTTGAATGGCAGCATTCACGTAAAAACCCCAATCAAAACAAGGTCTACTAGCGTAACACAGACACCCGTTCGCCCTTCGCTCGGCTCGACTACGGCCGGCCAACTGCGCTCGTAATCTGAGTAGCGCAGAATTCTAATGAATGGGCAGAAAACCGGTTTTACCGTCAGAGTAGCCATTGAGTATTCACCGGAGATTTCGCGGTCCGTCGACCGGTTCTGGAAACCGTTTGGGACGAGCGTCGGACAACCCGCCCATAGCACGTCCAACCCTGCGCCAAATGCGCACATCGGAGCAGATGGCGTAAATACACAGCCAAGGCGCGGTGTTTGGCTAGTCGCATCCTCCCTCCCCCACCCGCCCCTCATATTCCCCTCTCCGGCACCGGGGGCCCGGGGCCCGCCGCTGGGTAGCCCCATTCCAAGTACGACGTAGGGTCCCACAACTATGTAATTGTACAAAAAAATCGAGCGTTGTCTCAGAAGCGGTTCACACTGCGATGCCCGTCTCGTCTGCAGCCGATTCTGGCTATCTTGGGTCGCTTCCGGGCCCGACCGGTGACCACACATAGGAAGCACATCCGGTGCTCTGGCGGGGACCGGACGACGTTCCGGCTCAGACCGAAACAGACACTCCGGGGAGAGCTCCGGACGACGACAAACGCGCACAGGCCTGCCATCAACAGACCACGACAAATCGACAAGTGCCCTGCACCCTCATATTTTATTTTTTGCTTAAAATTGGTCTAATGGGTTGTGATGGGTGGGGAAGCCAGCTGTGGCAAGGATTTTTTTCTTCGAACAACGGTTTCCGAGATATAGCCTCGGGCAATTCTTGGAGTTTGCGCTGCAGCCCTATGTTTGGCGGCCTATAACTCAGAAACTATTAGTTTTTTTTTCACGATAAAACTTCATATGGCTCAACTCACAATCAACCAACAAACATTTTGGCTATCTCGGATTTTCAATTTTTGAAAATTTTGATCACGTGACCTTTTGTCCTATTTTTCAAAGAGTGACCTTGATATTTTCCCCACTGAAAGTCGCAATTTTGTCTGATGACCATTAAAGCCTTATCAATTGTCATTCATATGCGATAATAAAAAAAGTGGTTATCGCCCTGCGTTGACCTCAGGTCAGGTCATTTTTATGACCTGTCCATTATTACGAGCGGGAGCGACAGCGAGGTCTCGAGAATAAAGCAAGATAGCGACAAGCGGTAAACGGTAAATGGTACACACGGATAAGGTCTATAATTTTTACTGAGGTCATTTTCAGGTCAGGTCAAAGATGACGTCACAGGAGCTATAAGGAAGTCAAAATAGCGGCACTATACATATATATGAAGTTTTTCTCGAATAACTTTCAATGTATCCCAGCTAGGAACAAACTAATAGCACCATCGGGATCCTCTCGTCGATCCGCATCGAAACATATGTATGTTGACCTCGAAAGGTCGAAAGGTCAAAAGTTGACCCTAGGTCACGATCTAAGGTCAACTTTAAACCTTTCGACCTTTTGAGGTCAACATACATATGTTTCGATGCGGATCGACGAGAGGATCACGATGGTGCTATTAGTTTGTTCCTAGCTGGGATACCTTGAAAGTTATTCGAGAAAAACTTCATGTATATGTATAGTGCCGCTATTTTGACTACCTTTTAGCTCCTGTGACGTCATCTTTGACCTGACCTGAAAATGACCTCAGTAAAAATTATAGACCTTATCCGTGTGTACCTTTTACCGTTTACCGCTTGTCGCTATCTTGCTTTATTCTCGAGATCTCGCTGTCGCTCCCGCTCGTAATAATGGACAGGTAATAAAAATGACCTGACCTGAGGTCAATGCAGGGCGATAACCACTTTTTTATTATCGCATATGAATGACAATTGATAAGGCTTTAATCGTCATCAGACAAAATTGCAACATTCAGTGGGGAAAATATCAAGGTCACTCTTCGAAAAATAGGACAAAAGGTCACGTGATCAAAATTTTCAACAATTGAAAATCCGAGATAGCCAAAATGTTTGTTGGTTGATTGTGAGTTGAACCATATAAAGTTTTTATCGTAAAAAATCAATAGTTTCTGAGTTATAGGCCGCCAAACATAGGGCTGCAGCGCGAACTCCAGGAATTGCCCGAGGCTATATCTCGGAAACTGTTGTTCGAAGAAAAAAATCCTTGCCACAGCTGGCTTCCCCGCCCATCACAACCCCTTACACCAGTTTTCAACGAATAATAAAATATGAGGGTGCAAATTTAATTTTTTATTTGTCGATTTGTCGTGGAACGCCCCAGACGCGGAATGCGTCACCTCTCAGCGCACAATCACACGGACGCCCACGAACGCCGATTTGAGCGCTTCACTTTGTGAAGATGCTGAATGAGTAGCAGGAAGGACGGAATGTATATCACAGTCGTTTGGAGGACGGAAGACAGTGGCGTCATTTGTTCATGCCATGGACGCAGCGGACCTCAGAAGCGGACTTGTTTGATGGAAGTCAGCTGTTGCAATGTGTTCTGAGTCACTCCCCTGTCGGTCACACAGGGGGTTTATAAGATAAAATTTATAAGACAGGGGTCTATAAGACAAGCAGGATAAGAAACACAGCAATACAGCTTCGCCCCAGACCCTGTCCCTTGTCGCCCATTGTAGCGGACTGAGCCGGAGCGGGTTGGCCTGTGCCTTGCTCGACAGGTGGCGCTAGTTGTGGACACAGGTGGCGACGATGTTCGTACTGACCGTTGGATGGTGGCGCCACCCTAAGCCAGTGGTGGCGCAGAAAGTCCAGTGCGCCGCCCATCGACGTGGCGTTTTTTTGGCTGTGTGGCGCCGGCGTGAGACGCATGGAGTTTGTGCGCCGCCGTTCGCCACAATGTGATTCGGTGGAAAAACTTTGGTATGTTCTTTCATTATTTTATATTATTTGCCGTTTCTATTGCATTGTTAATGTGATATGAGCCTGATATGATATTAGAGATATTTCGGCGATAGGTAGACCCATGTCTATCGGATAGAGAGTGAAAATGCGTTTCTGGCTGATTTCAGAAACCTACATTCTACATTCTACCTACATTCTACATTCTACGTTCTACGTTACTACACCGCTACTACTTCTATCTACGGTCCGCATTTCTCCGCTATGCCGCTGTCTTATTTGTCCGTTCCTACCACCAATTGTTCACCTAAACAACTTTGCCTTACCATATCGTTTTCGCTGTTGGCACGCTGCCAGATGACCCTTTTGCCATGAAAGCCTGAATATATTATTTATTTGTTTTTATTTGTAGTGTCTCAAAGCCCTAACCGTTTCCCACAACAGTTTCAAAGTTTCCACAGCCTAGTGATATGGTTGTAGGTCTATGCAAAAGTTTGTCAGAATGCCAAAGGACTTTCCGAACATGATGCTGTTGTTATGAGTGTATCTCATTTGAAGATTCTGTCTTGATCGCCCGAAGAGGCTTCTCAGGGTGTAGGTCGTGTTAATGACAGTTTCTTGTGGCGAGAAGTTTTGTACTTGCTGCTGAGAATTGCAATTGTGACTCAGTTCCTGATTGGCGTTGTGCTGTTAAATCCAGAACATGTCTGTAGCACAATTGAAACAGAAGCGAGGCAGATTGTTAGCTGCACTGACCAGGGTCAGGAGGAGGGCTTTCGTCTTGATTGATACCAGAGGTAGTCGGACTCAGCTAGCGTCAATCGTCCATGAGCTTGATCAGGCACTCGAGCAGTTGGAGGAGATGACAGATAGTTTAGTTTCTGTGCTGACATCTCAAGAGGAAGTTGATCAGGCAAGAGTGTATCAAGCAGAAGCAGACAGGCAGCATGAAGAAGCGGTGACCCGGATTGAAGTGCATTTGAAGGAGAGGAAGGATGATCCACCATCAGTTGCATCAAAGCAGGCGTCAGACTCTGCAGCATCAGACAAGACGTCAGCATCCCGGCTGGCAGAGATAGAGGCCAAGGTGAAGCAGCTAGAGCTGGAGCAGCTGCAGAAAAGGCTTGAGACGGAGAAGGAAGAGCAACAGATCCAGAGGAAGATGAAGCTACAAGAAGCAAAGGATGCTCATGCAGCTGCCGAGCTGCGTGCACAGTTGGCAAGAGCAGCTGAAGATGACCTAGCGTGGGACCGGAGAAATGATTTCTGTGGTGAGACCAAGGTCTGTGAAGCCCAAGGGGCACCTAGTGAAGAAGCTGGTTCGACTCATCTCAGCCGAGCCATCCCACCAGCTGCACGAGCTGTCCAAGGGGCAGCCACTGTTGAAGTAGCCGGTCCGTCTCGTCCCAGCCACACCATCTCACCGGCCGTTGGAGCTGTCCAAGGGGCAGCCACTGTTGAAGTAGCCGGTCCGTCTCGTCCCAGCCACACCATCTCACCGGCCGTTGGAGCTGTCCAAGGGGTAGCCACTGTTGAAGAAGCCGGTTCGTCACGTCCCAGCCACACCATCTCACCGGCCGTTGGAGCTGCCCAAGGGGCACTCGGCGCCGACACAGCTGATTTGTTTTATTACAGTCATGTTCCCCCACCGGCTGTTGGAGCTGCCCGAGCACCCACTACTGAACTAGCCGGTCAGTTTCGACCCACAGCCAGTGATGCAGTCGCCCAAGGGGCGCCCTGTGTTTCATCGCTGCTGCACAATAGTCTTCCGCGCTTGACTCTGCCGAAGTTCGGCGGCGAGCCGGCCGAGTGGCCGAAGTGGTGGGCTTCTTTTAAAGTTTTAGTACATGAACAGATCTCACTCTCCCCAACAGAAAAACTGATACACCTGCAAGCATCAGTGGTGGGTACTGCTAAGCTCACCATCAGTGGGATGATGTTTGATGGGGCCCTATATGAAGAGGCGGTGCGTGCTCTGCAGGACAGGTTTGGCCGCCAGGAAGATGTCGTACACGCGTACCTGCAAGAGATCTTCTCCTGCCCTGCGCCCTCCCAACTAGATCCGGTTGGACTAGAGCGCCTGCACGCATCAGTCCACTGTGCTGTCATGATATTCAGGAGTCTCGGCTACGATGGGGATCTGAATAGTTTCGAGAACCTCAGACGAGTTGTTCAAAGGCTCCCATCTGAGATGAAACGTCTATGGGGAGAATATGTCTTGAACCTGGGAGAGAGGCCGACACTGGTGCACTTTGACGAATGGCTTCGCAGGCAGGTCAGGGTGGCCCTCAACTACGCTGCCGTGTCTCCACAGCAGAATATGGCGACTGGCAAGAAGCCGGCAGGACAGCCTCAGCGGTGGAAGGGCGACGTGAAGCTGAGGCCCGTCCAAAGAAGTGCTCTGGCCACAGAGATTGATACATCAGGCACGACTTGTGTATGCTGCAAGGAGCAGCATGAGGTGACAACGTGTCCGATCTTCTTGAAGAAATCGGTTGATGAAAGAGCCCACTTCATCGCCAGTGCGAGGTGCTGTTTCTTCTGTCTGAAGGCTGGACATGGCGTTCGGCACTGTCGCTCGGCAAGGCCGTGCGGCATCGACAGCTGCAAGATGAGACATCATCAGGTGCTCCATGGCAGCAAGAGGGTCGACCTCAGGAACACTGGCCAGCGCGTGGTAGCAGCAGCATCAGTGAAGGCGGGCGCGACCACAACCCTGCTGCAGGTCGTACCAGTCACCGTCCTTGCCAGTGGTGGCAAGGAAAAGCAGGTCTGGGCTCTACTAGACCCTGGTTCTCAGACTTCACTGGTGTCCGAAGAGGTAATGACGCAGCTGAATCTTCAAGGGGAGCCACAAACCCTCCGCCTGCAAAACGTGGAAGGATGCGGGCGCCTCCAGAACTCCGTGAAGATGAAACTGGAGCTCAAGGCGTCAGGTGGCGACGGATCAAGAATAGTGGTCCCTGAAGTTTTCTCCGTCAGGGACATCAACGTCACGGTTCCAGAGCTCCCTGACAAGAGGATCGAATGGAAGCACCTGCTGGACCTCGACCTTCCAGACTGCTCAGGGAAGAGGGTCGATCTTCTTCTCGGCGCCAACGTCCTTGAAGCGGTGCTTCAGCTGGAAGCGAGGACAGGGAAGGCGGGCCAACCGGTGGCCATCAGAACCGTCTTCGGGTGGACGCTGACGGGCACGGTGAAGGGATTCCTGCCAGAACGAACGCGCCAGGTGATGCTGATCAGGAAGATGGCTCCAGACGATCAACTGTCAGCAGCACTCCAGGAGTGGTGGAGCACGGAATCGTTTGGGAGCAGGTTTGAAGGCCAGGATGCCAAATCTCCCCAAGACGTCAGAGCCGTGAAGATCATGGAAGACACAACCAGGAGACTGGACAATCGCTACGAGACGGGACTCCTGTGGATGAGTGATGATGTGTGCCTACCTGATAACAAGATGATGGCGGCCAACCGGCTGTACTCCCTGGAGAAGACCCTGATGCGACAATCTGAGAAAGCAGAAGCTTATAAGAAGGTTGTCGAGGGGTACGTCGAGCGCGGATTCGCTCGCAAGCTAACCCCAGAAGAAGATCAAGAAGCACACCCAAGGAAGTGGTACCTGCCACATCATGGTGTAACGAACCCCCGGAAGCCCGGGAAGCTCAGAGTAGTGTTTGATGCGGCTGCGAAGTGTGGCAACACTTCTCTGAATGATGTGCTGCTCACGGGACCTGACCTTCTTAAGAATCTGCCCGGCATCCTCCTGAGGTTCAGAGAGGAACCCGTCGCTCTGACCGCTGATATCGAGTGTATGTACCACCAGGTCCAGATAACTCCGCAAGATCAACCAGCACTGAGGTTCCTCTGGAGAGATTTGGATGCAACGAAGCAACCAGAACCATACACCATGCAGGTCGCGATCTTCGGGGCCAGAAGCAGTCCCGCATCAGCAAACTTCGTCCTGCAGCAGACCGCTAAGGACTGCAGCAGTAGCACCCCGGCAGGGAGAGCAGCTAGAGAAGCGGCACTTACAAGTTTCTATATGGATGACTTCGTCCACGCTACGAGAACCGAAGAAGAGGCAGCTGAGATGCAAACCGAGGTGACAGAACTTCTCAGAAGAGGGGGGTTCAGGCTGACAAAGTGGATGAGCAGCTCGCGGAAGGTCTTGGAACGGATCGAAGCCGCAGAGCGCGTTCAAGACATCGATGTCGCGGTTCAGAGTGTGCTAGGCTGCGCCTGGAACACCATCAACGACACCTTGGGAGTCAGAGCTGTTGACTCACGTGTACCGTCAACGAAGAGAGGAGTAGTGCAAGGAGTAGCTCGACTATTCGACCCTCTGGGGCTAGTCGCTCCGTTCTCTCTCCAGGCTAAAGTTCTCATTCAACGCCTCTGGGCGGGGAACTACGACTGGGACGATGAGCTCGAGGGGACGGAGCTGCAGAGGTGGTCTCAGTGGCTCTCGGAGTTACACTATCTGGAGCGGGTAACCGTCCCGCGATGCTTCGGAGGCGTGTCGGCAAGTGACAGCTGTCGGAGAGAGCTTCACATCTTCTGTGATGCTTCTCAGGATGCCTTCGGTGCTGCCGCGTACGTCGCTACGACGATGCCTGATGGTCGCCGCGTCTGCTCCTTGGCTATGGCGAAGACCAGGGTGGCACCCCTCAAGCAGATCTCAATTGTAAGGCTGGAGTTGCAAGCAGCTGTGCTGGGCGTCAGAGTAGCAAACGTGCTACGGACGGAGCTGTCGGTCAGGGTGGATAGGGTCCTATTCTGGACCGACAGCACAGTTGTTCTGCAGTATGTGGAAAATGACAGCCGCCGCTTTCACACATTTGTCGCTAATAGGGTGGCAGAAATTCGAGAGTCTTCTTGCCCTGATCAGTGGCGACACGTGCCGTCGAGTCTGAACGCAGCTGACGTTGTTTCCAGGGGAGCTACGTTGTCTGACCTGTCATCAGATTCTCGCTGGAGCGCGGGTCCTGGGTTCCTGCTCCAGGAGGAGAACTGCTGGCCGGAACAGCCATCTCTCACGAGTACGGCTGTACTGAAAAACGACCCAGAAGTGAGGACGGAATCAGTCATGCTCACTGTGAAGCATGACTCTGATACTACGGTGCTTCCCGACGCTTCGAGATTCTCTTCGTGGACGAAGTACAGAAGAACCGTGGCATGGGTACTGAGGTTTGTGAAGAACTGTGCCCCAAAGTCCTGTCAGGAACGAGCAGACTGGAGACGCGCAGGACCTCTGTCAGCAGAGGAACTGAAGCAAGCAGAGACGAAGGTACTGAAAGACTGTCAAGCTAGATGCTTCGCTGAAGAACTGGCAGAGATCCAAGCTGGCAAAGAAGTGAAGACTGAAGGGAAACTGCGACAAGTGACACCTTTCCTGGATGGTGAGGGTGTGATGAGAGTCGGTGGGCGTATCGACAAAGCGCCCGTGGCCTATTCGACTCGCCACCCGGTGATCCTGCCATCGAGAGACGACGTTACTCGCCTGGTAGTGACGCACTGCCATGTGAAGGTTCTTCACTCAGGACAAGAAAGAACGTTGACAGAAGTCAGGAAGACATATTGGATTCTGAAGGCCCGCTCGACAGTCCGGAGGATCCTACACGAGTGTACCGTGTGCAAAAGACGAAGAGCGATCGCGCAGGTCCCAAGAATGGCAGAGCTGCCGGCCAGCCGGTATGACACGTCCAGAGCCTTCAGCACGGTAGGAGTCGACTACTTCGGGCCAATGTTCGTGAAGAAGTACAGGAGGACCGAGAAGAGATACGGCGTCTTGTTCACCTGCTTCTCGACCCGCGCAGTACACCTGGAGGTAGCAAACGCTTTAGATACGGACAGTTTCGTCATGGCACTGAGGAGATTCATGGCAAGGAGAGGGAAGCCAGACTCAATGTACTCCGACAATGGGACGAACCTCGTCGGAGGTGAACGTGAGCTCCGTGAGTCTCTACATGAACTCGACCAAACTCGCATTACTGACGAACTGAGTCAGGAGAACATTAAGTGGACTTTCATGCCTCCCAGCGCCAGCCACATGGGCGGCGTATGGGAAAGGCTGGTGGGCAGCGTAAAGCGCGCGCTCAGAGTGACTATCGGATCTCAGTGTGTGACCGATGAGGTACTCCACACTGCGCTGCTCGAGGTGGAGTCAATGGTCAATGGACGGCCGCTGACACACGTCAGTCCTGACAGTACGGATGTTGAGCCACTGACGCCAAATCACCTTCTGCTCGGGTGTGCCAGCGCCAACATGTCTCCTGGCATATTTCAAGACAGAGAGATCAGCAGCAAACGACGTTGGCGTCAGTCACAAGTACTGGCAGAACATTTTTGGAAGAGATGGCGAAATGAATATGTACCAACACTAGCCAGTCGGCAGAAGTGGTTGTGCGAGAGAAGAAATCTCAAAGTTGAAGACGTCGTGCTGATGATTGAGGCAGACTCGCCACGCGGGTTCTGGCCCCTGGCCCGAGTTGCAAGAGTGTTCCCGGGCTCGGACGGAGTAGTTCGTACCGTGGAACTGATGGCAGCGGGGGGAGGCAGGTACCGGCGCCCGGTCAGCAAAGTGTGCCTCCTGGAGGAGGCTGAATAAGCTCAGAACTGTTCTGTGTCAGAGCTGAGTTGAAGGATGGCTGTTATGTTGGTGACGACAGTGTTGTCCTATCACGTATATCCCAAGTATCCTATGTTTTCCTTTTGTTTCTTCCTAACAGATCCCTCCTGATGGCGGCTAGCTGCGGCGGAGGTGCTCGTCGGCTGAGGCGAGCTGGAGTCCTCCGAAGCTGCGTCCGGGGACGCTCATCGGCGGCGGCGAGCTGGTGCTCTCCGAGGCTGCGGCGAGCTGGTGCGCTCGTCGGCTGCGGCGAGCTGGTGCTCTCGTCGGCTGCGGCGAGCTGGTGCGCTCGTCGGCTGCGGCGAGCTGGTGCTCTCCGAGGCTGCGGCGAGCTGGTGCGCTCGTCGGCTGCAGCGAGCTGGTGCTCTCCGAGGCTGCGGCGAGCTGGTGTTCTCCGAGGCTGCGGCGAGCTGGTGCGATCGTCGGCCGCGGCGAGCTGGTGCTCTCCGAGGCTGCGGCGAGCTGGTGCTCTCCGAGGCTGCGGCGAGCTGGTGCGCTCGTCGGCTGCGGCGAGCTGGTGCTCTCCGAGGCCGCGGCGAGCTGGTGCTCTCCGAGGCTGCGGCGAGCTGGTGCGATCGTCGGCCGCGGCGAGCTGGTGCTATCCGAGGCTGCGGCGAGCTGGTGCGCTCGTCGGCTGCGGCGAGCTGGTGCTCTCCGAGGCCGCGGCGAGCTGGTGTTCTCTGGAGCTGTGGCGGAGACGCTCGTCGGCCGCGGCGAGCTGGTGCTCTCCGAGGCTGCGGCGAGCTGGTGGTTCTCCGGAGCTAGTACTGCGGGAGCTCGCCTGCCGCACGGAGCTGGTGGCAGTGGGCGGCGGAGATGACTGCTGCTCTCCGGAGCTGTGACTTCGGCAGCGAAGCCGATACCATGCGAGGCGTGGTGTCTTCAGGATGAACGCTGTATATGTGTGCGCGCGGCTGTGGCTGTTGAGTGGGCAACGTACCGAAGAGGTTTTGTGTTCAGGCTTCCGTTATCCCCGCTCAACGAGGTGTCATTACGACACCGGGGGGAGGATGTAGCGGACTGAGCCGGAGCGGGTTGGCCTGTGCCTTGCTCGACAGGTGGCGCTAGTTGTGGACACAGGTGGCGACGATGTTCGTACTGACCGTTGGATGGTGGCGCCACCCTAAGCCAGTGGTGGCGCAGAAAGTCCAGTGCGCCGCCCATCGACGTGGCGTTTTTTTGGCTGTGTGGCGCCGGCGTGAGACGCATGGAGTTTGTGCGCCGCCGTTCGCCACAATGTGATTCGGTGGAAAAACTTTGGTATGTTCTTTCATTATTTTATATTATTTGCCGTTTCTATTGCATTGTTAATGTGATATGAGCCTGATATGATATTAGAGATATTTCGGCGATAGGTAGACCCATGTCTATCGGATAGAGAGTGAAAATGCGTTTCTGGCTGATTTCAGAAACCTACATTCTACATTCTACCTACATTCTACATTCTACGTTCTACGTTACTACACCGCTACTACTTCTATCTACGGTCCGCATTTCTCCGCTATGCCGCTGTCTTATTTGTCCGTTCCTACCACCAATTGTTCACCTAAACAACTTTGCCTTACCATATCGTTTTCGCTGTTGGCACGCTGCCAGATGACCCTTTTGCCATGAAAGCCTGAATATATTATTTATTTGTTTTTATTTGTAGTGTCTCAAAGCCCTAACCGTTTCCCACACCCATCTAGTCCCACCTCGCCCCACTGCCTCTACCCCATCTCACCCCACTGCGTCCCAATACCGCCCGCTGCTCCCATCCCGCCCTTTCCCGTACCTCATCACATGGGGCGGCGTGTCCTTGACGAACAGTGCGTAGACGGAGTTGGGTCCCGAGCGCAGGCCGTAGCAGCAGTGGTCGTCTGATATCGAGTAGGTCTCCGTGGCCTGCGCGCCGTCGCTGCCGCCTCCGCCGTCTGCTGACACTGGCGGCATGGCAGACAAAGGTCACCAGATGCCATGCAGCGAGCACAGAAACATACACATACAGAGACTGGTGGCCAACGTAGACGGAGTGCGGGAAACACGGCAAGGGAGTGGCTTGATTATTTCTGGAATGCGAGTCATGCAGAACTCATGCGGGGGGATGTGAGTCAAGGAGCTGGCGGACAGAGCACGGTATACTGTAGACTCCTAAAGCGTGGACGCCCAGCGGCTTTCGAACGCCTAGTTTTCCGGAGGCCCCAAAACATAGTGTTTCCAACATCGCGTCTCACGCCCATCACGAAGCTGAGCTGCCCATTGGATGTTTACGCAGTAGGTATAGCGCTAGCCGTGATCCGGATTTCAAGTCTGTGTCCAGTGCATTGGATCGAGTCCCTCCCCACATCTATCTAAGAGGGTGTCTCTTCCTTGACCTGACTGAGGTGCCTCATCCCCATCCCGACGTCGGGCTGGCAGCTGCCCCGGTATCCGTCTGTTGAGTTCTCACACGGACCGGACAGGGGAAGGGCAGGGCAGGTGACCGAAAAGATGAGTCACGAGTCCACTACAGTCGAAATCAATGAGCGACCCCAGGCCCTCTGCGCGTTTACCGCGATCATCGGCTTTAAGAAAATATACGAAAGGAAGTCCGACTTACAGTCTCTGGTTCGAAACGATTCCACACATTTATAATCATTTATGAGCAATACCAGTTTCCCCATGTTTTCCCATATTCGTCTCTACAACGAATCCAAACATCAGAACAATAGCGTCCATTCTGGCATTCAATCACGTACGAGACTCGTGCCCATGCCTATCTCCTGGCCCGGGGGGCTGCGTTCGGCTGTCCGGCAGAGTCGCAGTGTTCCCCGAAGCGCCCTGCCACCATCGGTGGGCTTTCCTGTCGTAGCCGGCCGCCGTCGTTCTGCAGTCTGCAGCCGGCACGGGGTTTCCGGGCGGCGGAACGGCCCACCAGTTGCGCCATTCGACACCGGTGCCAAACGACCGACGGAGGGGGACAAGGGAGACAGACAGGGGAACAACCAACAACAAATGACCAGGCGGGCAGCACTGAAAGAGTGCTGGGACAGCCGGCACCGATCCGTAACGATGGACCGGCACTACCAACACTAATGAGCCCGTACAAATGACACCAGGAGACCGGCCGGGACAAACGGCGGGCCGGCCCCAATACATTGGTCCGGGATAACGCGCACTATTGGACACCGCGACAACTGTCACTATTGGTCCGGTACAACGGGCACTATTGGATCGGGACAATGGGCACTATTAGATCGGGACAACAGGCACTACCTATTTGACCAAATGAACGGACGCTATTGGACCGAAGGAGCGCCGGCACCAACACACCGCGATGACTGGCCACCGATGACAAGGAGACACAGGTCACGGGAGGCATGCTCGGAGCAGCGAATACAGTACTCACCTGGCGCTGAGCCGTCGAATCGGCCTGGATGCAGCTGACTGGCAGACATTCGGTAGAAGGCCCGCAGCTGGCGGCGGCGGCTCTCGATGGCGGCGGCGGCGGCAGCGGGAGCGGGGGCGGGGGCGGCGGCGGGCCTCTCGGGGACTCCGCCGTGGGGGCTACAGGAGGCCACACAGCGCTGGATGGCATCGCTCTCCACCAGAACACTGCGGCAGAGATCAGATCAGGGGTCAGGTCAGACCAGAGGACAGGTCAAATGTCAGATAAGGGCTGCCACAAGAAACCAAGTCGGGTAAGGTTAGGTAAGGGCAGGTCACAGGTAGGGTAGGTCACAAGTAAGGGTGGGCCATAGGGAAGAAGAGGCCGCAAGTAAGGTCAGATGTCAACGGCACCATCCACACTGCAAGGACGACGGAGGTCAAGTCAGAGGCCATGGGTAAAAGGTCAAGCCAGCACGGTCGCACTCGGCACTCCAGTACAAGACCAGCCCCATCCCCACCATAGACTGCATGAGCCACAGAGAAATGTAACGGCGTCTGCAGCAAAAGAAACAGTGTCCAAAGCACAGCAAAGCAAACACACCATCACAAACAGCGTTCAAAAACAACAAACAGCGCTCCTCCACACCAAACAACGCCCTACTTTTGTGGACGACCTACTCATGTTGTTTTGATATGACTGAAGCCTGAGCGACGAAGACTTGGCATCTCGGATCTTTTGCTCAGCCATGCTCACTCAGCTCAGCTTTAGCTGCTGGTAGAGTGCGGCCCCAATGTATGGCATTGCCGTGCGCGTCGTACGGTGTTCAGCTCGTGCAATGCACTGCAGTTCGGAGCGGGGCTAGTGTTATTTAGCGGTCACATTAAGCAAACACCCACCGTTGTTATTAACATACACAACCATCCAATTCCTGGCGTATATCTGCCTTAGCCTGGGAAATGTCGTAAGACCGTGTGTGTATACGACCCACGTGTAACATGGCGTCACCAGCAGCCAAACAGATGAGCCATGCGCGTACTCGTGCGGAACGGAAAACCCAGTGACGCGCGGTCCGCCGGAGGGCTGGGGTCGGGAGCGTGCCGGAGAGTCGGGGAGCGGAGTGGGAGTAGGGCCAGAGAGTCGGGGAGCGGAGTCGGAGCAGGGCCGGAGAGTCGGGGAGGCGGGAGCGGAGTCGGAGCAGTGCCGGCGAGTTTACACATGAGTCCGATCACCAGCCACCGACCAGCTGAGCGTCGTCTCTGATGGACCGCGCTGGTCCTAACGCAGGCTGTCAGCTTAGCCCTAACTAGTTATTTGGAGAAGGCGATGATTCAGGTTCCGACGCACCAATATACATGTTCTTCGATAGTTAACCCTCGCCCGCACATGGGGGGGGGGGGGGGTGGTTGCCACACCCCCCCCCAGGCAGTCTTTCTGCTCTGCACTCAACATTTTTAAAGCTAGAAGGCTAATTTTTTGTATAGCTGCTCGTCTATTCTTTCTTGATGTCCACAGAAAATTTCGAGTTTCTGTGATTTTTGGTTTCGGAGATATGACCTTGTTTTTCAGGTCATATCATGACCCAAATGGCCAATTCTCAACATTTTGCGTTTGCCATGGGCCTTGTGAGCTTTTGACACCCTGATTTCGGCCTTTTTTGCCAGTCTTACCTCCCACCTATCATGGAACATGTTGTTCGACGATGTACAGGGGTCAAGGTCAGGGTCAAGGTCAACCTAGGTCATCTAAGATAATTGCGTTTTAGGCAAGCTGAATTTACTTTTTGTGAAGTTTTTTGACTGCATTTTTGGTAAAAGCTTCTCAGATCATGATTTCATGTGATATGAACCCAAAAACAATCGGTGCACACATCAGTATACACACAGACACACACAGACATACAAACACATATCATTGACCTTGACCTAACTTGACCTGAAATGACCTCAGCAGCAAAATTCTGGTCGGATAGTGTGACAAAGAGGTTCTAGCTGGCTTGGCACCAGAAAACAGCATCGTCATCGGTATTTGATAAGCAGCGCACTTGATATTCAACGGTGACCCAAAACAGCAACATTTTTTAGTTTGACCTGACCTGGAAGGTCAATGACTGACCTGAGAAGGTAAAACTGGGCATCATTGGATTCGTCTCTTCCCAAAGAATCTTTTTGGTTTTTACTGCTAAGCTCTATCTCCAACAGGAACGAAATGGCGCGGGGGGTGGCAACCACCCCCCCCCCCCCATGTGCGTTCTAGGATGGGAAAATGGCATGTGCGGGCGAGGGTTAAGGGCTTGGATATTCTACTCGAAGGCACATTTTTTTTCAAGCAAAAAGTCTTCTGATGACCATGCAGCGGGATCGCTGCATGCGTCCTGCTGCCACCGCTGCAAGGCCGCCCCACGCTGACACTGGACCTCGCATGCCGGTTGCGAGTTTTTGGGTTTTCGGGTTTCTTCAAAGTCAAATAATATAATATAAGCTGAGTGACCCACACTACCATCTAACAAGCGAGTCTGCATGTTTTTAGCTTGCGAGCCACCTTGCATCGCATTCCAAAAGTTGATTTGGAGTCAACTTTCGATTTTCCTCGCTGCGAGTTCTGCGAGGTTTGCGGGGATCGTTGGAGTCGAATTTAGGTTCGTTGCGCTGGTATTGCGACTATGTGTAATTTTCTGAGGGTGTACCGGCTTCACTGCATTCATGAAGTTTCCATAGAGGAACGGTCTAACCACTCTATGAATTAGTATTATGCCTGCAAACTCAAAACCCGCACTCGCAACCCGCATGCGAGGTCCAGTGTGGGTCCAGACCTCTAATAAGACAATTGTATGGAATTGGAAATGCGCACGCATGTGTACGCCAATGTTCGTGAATCTTATTATGTGGATGACAACGGCCTCTTCCAGGTGTACCCTAGTTAGTAAATCACTGAATGATAGCCTACCATTACATATGTGCCAGCCGAATAGCATCGTGTATGGATCACAATGTATTGTCACAACTCGATAAAAAAAAAAACAATGGCCCGCATCACAACCAGCTCATACCTATTCGTATACAGAAACAGTGTGCGCGCACACACAATCATTAAAGCTTGTCATTGCCTACCCGAGAATACCGATCAGACAATCTCGTACTGAACATGGCAGCACAGAATCCACATACCGTGATATCGAGACAGCAGCAACCAACTGCGCTCGACACTCGCCCCAGCAACCCTAATACCGACACTCGATGAGCGAACGCGCACACTTGGCGAGCGCTTCGCCGTTTCAACATGCCCTGAGAGGCTACACGTCCGGTGAATACAGGACAGCACGCACATCCTTTAGTCGGCGATCTTGATCCGGTTCAGCTTTCTGTTCAGCTTCTTAGTGATGCTGCGCTCGAGGCCCGGCACGAGGAACTTGACCAGTGTCTTGCTGTTGGCGTTGATGATGTTCTGTACGAAAGCGCCGACGTTGCCCAGCTCCTCCAGGAAGATGCTGAGGTCAGCCAGCTTGAACTTGGCCGTGGCGTTGTGCAGCACGATGTCCAGCTGCTCCGGGTCATCCGGGTTGATGTCGAGCATCCAGTTGGCGCGCACCAGCACGGTGAGGTTGCTCAGCTCCAGCTGCACGCGCGGACTGGCCGACAGGAAAAGGTAGCTGATCTTGGCGAGGCCCGTGGCCGTCACGTTGGCGAACGAGAGGTTCAGCGCCAGCTCGTCGCTGCTGAACGTGATGTCGTTGATGCTGAGCGTGCTGATGCCGTGCACCTTGAGGTCTCTGACCGAGGTCTGCACGCTCTTGCCCTCCTTCGGCTCGATGTCGTCCAGCTTCAGCGGCTCGAGCACGATATGTTCGCGGGCGATGTCGAGGCCGGTCTGGAAGTTGGGCCGCGCCTTGTCGATGGCGCCGCGCAGCAGCTCGGCCAGACACGGGCCGATGTTGTCGTTCTCGCTGCTCACCTGGCAGAAGGCGAACAGCGCCTGCAGCGGGATGCCGCCCGCCAGCGTCTCGAAGCTGGAGCGGCGCGGCCGGCTCAGAGCCGGGGAGCCGGCCGCCAGGCTGGCGGCGGCCAGCAGCGCCAGCAGGGACACCAGCGGCCGACGGGTGCGCGCGGCGGACATGGCGACTACAGCGGGGCTCGCGGACGGTCTGACGGCCGGCGGCGCGCCGGCGCCCTTATAGCAGCTGGGCGCGCGGCCGTCCCCCTCCCCGCCCCGCCCCATCCTGCACCGGACCGAACGGGGCGCCGCGGACAACGCAGCAGGGGCACCCCAAAACACTGTGCTCAAAACACACTGCTCAGGTACGGATAAGGCGCACTATTTATTACATATATGCACGTTTACCCTAGTTACATGGGCTGAATGGTTTGTGAGCCTCCGATGGACGCACATTTCCTTCTCTCCACGACCAAACTCCTATCTTGATCCCGGGCCGGCCGGACGGTCACCACTCACCATCATCCGACGGAGGATCCCCATCAGAGCAAGTGTTTTCATTTGGTGAGGTGGCTGTTTACCGATGATAAAGTCAAATTTGTTTCTTCTCTTAAGTCAACGGGATAAATAACAATTCGAATCGCCCTTGCCCACGCATAAGGCGTTTTAAATAATTGCAAACATGCTACAGACATCAACTTTATGCCGCATAAAAAACAGAATGTTATGATGGTCTAGGTATGACTTACGAAGCCCCATGGCATAAAATTGATAAAATTGATGTATTGACAAGCACGAGCCGTATGGCAATCAAATATCCACGCATCATGCATATCACATGCGCGGAGTCAATTGGAATGCCGCTTGGCTGCCGCATCGCCATTAGCTCTCCATATAATCAGAGACTTAGACAGTTCAGTGCCAGAGACCAGAAGAGGTTTTAGACAGACAGTACGCACAATCATTTACATAGAATGACTTTAACAAGGCCTTTTAATTCAGCTGATTTGACGCAATAAGTCGGAGATGACGTAACAACACTAACAAGCGACTACTCAACTCAACCTTATCGAAACTGGACACGCCTGGCGTACTGGACATTGGAACTCCGAGATAAACAATGGTCAATGGCCACAGGTCATTGGGTATTCAATGTGAAGCACATGCCAGCGTGAACTTTTGGCACGAAAAATGTCATCCAGCATGTCATCTCAAATATCAGCATCTGGCTGTAGAGTGCAGACTGCGGGCCCCGGTAAAATTGATCGCCGGAGCCGTTCAATTTCGCCAAGACGCGGAGCTGCGGGGCGGCGTTTCGCGAGACGGCGTCCCGGTATCCGACCGCGCCGGTCACGTCTCTTCCCTTGGTAAGTACGCACCGCGCAGCAGCCCAAAGTGGTTCCCCGGACCGGGTGGCCGTCTGCAGAAACATCCCGGCGCGCAGACGGGGGGGGGGGGCGTGGGTCACCGAGGGAGGTCGGGGCGCCAGGCCGCTGGAAATCCCAGCTCTTCCCCTCCCTCCCCTCCGCCACGTGCACAAGCACGAGAGGGGCAGCAACGGAGACCCACAGCCCGGCTCCAAACGCTCCAGTTGTGACAGTTCGAGCCGCGGTGGTACACAGCACAGTAAATTCGGAACTGTTCCGTGACGCTGTACACGGCCAAGGTCGTAGATGAGAGCTCGAGCCTCTGCACGGGGCGTGACCTGTCAGCCAAATACAAACAAACTAACCGGCTGGGACAGCGGGACCGACCGACAATGCGGCAGGCTGTGTATGTGTATGCTAGGACATCGTGTTATACATTTGACGGCAGAGATCTGCACACTGAAGCTGGTATGCAGCCGTGCAATGCTTACAAACGACTTTCTATATGCTCCACGGTACAGCCTCTCAAGAATCCACTAACTTTTCAAGTATTTGCGCCCGTGGTGACTCGTGAGCTAATACAGAAGTACGTAAGTACTGAGAAACTACATATGCATCAGGGACGGATCATGGTGCTTCCCACATAAAAACAAAAACTCTCCCAACCGTCCCGAGCCTCGCAAACTTCGCAAACCACATCCGTTCCTATATTAAGCAATAAGCAGTGACCTAGGTGGGCGGTATATATCGCTCCAGAAACATCACAGTTTACAGACGAGCGACCATTCTTGGCTGGCCACTGACGACTGCTGAGGATGGCCTTGTCAGCTCACTGGAGACGTCAGTCCGACACCGACCTAGTCGGGGTGCCGCAGAGAGGGAGTTGAGCGGGACGATATATAAAGAGGTGGGGGACTGACAGCGGGGCTGGGTACAGCATGGCTGAACTGAGCACGACGGGATACAACCAGCACTGACCTAAGCGCAGGGCAGGGTACATACAGCGTGGCTGACCCGTGAGTAGTGAGGAGACCGTGGTGTCCTGTGGGGTGCAGCCGAGACGGGATTCAGCACTCTTCTCACTGCGTGATAGGTATTCTTTTTTTGACAAAACATAGAATAACTCGAAGAGAAATAACTATGTTATAACTCGAAAGGAATTTATAGAACAGAGAAGCGCCATGGCCCACTCTGTCAAGTGGGCCTATCATTATCTAAATCATACGTCAAGTGTCCCAACAAATGGCATAAGTTTGTTTTACGCCAAATATAAACCTTTGTATTATATTGCAGCCAGACTGGATGGAAAATGTAAACACGATAACACGCCCAACGGCCTTTTACTGCACCTGGCTCTGCCGGAGTCGGTGACACGGTCACTGACGGCAGCTGCCGCGGGCGCCGGGGGAGCCGAAACTGCGCCGGCGTTCGGCCCCGCGCCGCGGCCGGTCGGTTGGCGGGGCACGCCACCGACGGACAACCAGACAGAGATCGAGCTAACCGTATCGCAGCTGCTGCTCGACTACCTGACGCCGGAACGACTGTGCGGTGATAACCAGTATTACTGTACCAAGTGCACCGGCCTGCGGGACGCCGAGCGCCAGCTGCGACTGCTCTCTCCGCCAGCCAACCTGGTCGTCTCCTTGATGAGGTTCGCGGTTGACCGGCGCACCGGTGCACGCCGCAAGGTTCTCACCCCTGTGGAGCTCACCGAGTGGCTGACAGTGCCGCTAGCCACCGGCCCGCCCGCCCAGTACCGGCTGTATGCAGTGATAGTCCACGCGGGCCATTCGCTGGACGCTGGCCACTATTTCTCATTCTGTCGCGCCTCCGGTGGCGGTGGTATTGATGGGATGGACGATACCGGCTGGTGGCGGCTGGACGATACGTCAGCGGTGCCGGTGCCGGCGGCCACCGCGCTGGGCCGGCCGCGCCGCTCCACCGAGGCAGCCTACACGCTGCTGTACCGGCTGACCGATGCAGCGGTGGCGGGGGCGGCGGGCGGCTTGTCGGCGCTGGCCGCCCTGCCTGGCCCGCTGCGAGCTGCCGTGGAACGAGACAACGCCGTTTTCCGACGGGAGCGGCAGAGCCGGACGGCCAGCGCACTACCGATGGTCCACGACGGACGGCCGCCGCCGGGTGCCGGCTGCGGCGGCGACAGCGGGCCCGGCGTCCCTCGGATGCGTCAGCCGACGACGAGGCGAAGCGGTCCAAGCAGGAGAACGGCCACAACGGCGTCAACGGCCAGGCGGCGCCCCTGATATGCGTCCGCCCCGACCTAGACCCGCTGCCCCGCCCTTCTGATCTGCTTGTATTAATTAATTAAATGCATAATAACATAATGCACTTGATGCATGTTTCCATTTTTTACGCCCAACTAAGGTGCGGAGCCTCGTCCATCTTGGTGTTATGCTTTACGAGTGACCGATAACATAGTCTTCGAGTTATTAATAATTTTGTCGGGGGAAAAACGAATACCTACCGGCTACCTCGCAGGTTGATGACGGCTATACACTTTAATGTATATTGTGTAATGTATAACTGGGACTAGCCTGAGCGGGCCGGGGTACAGCTGGGACTGACCTGAGCAGGGCCGGGTCGAGCACCACCGATGCAGGCAGGTCGCGGGGATGCGCCAGCTCCTGGAGGCGCACTGTCTCCAGCACGGGTCCCCAGTGGCGCACCGTCTCTCGCTCGAGCTCCTCCAGGGATGGAGTCGGTCCGCAGAGGACACACACTTCTGAGACCTCGGAGAGCCGGCAGACGAGGAGCCGGAACGGGACCTGGACGGCAGGGGAAGTGTCCACGTCAGGGCCGGATCACACACGGACACGGGCGCTGACATCGACACTGATGTGAAGACGGACACTGATATTACGAACACGGACACCCATAACGACAACGACACAGCTACGGTACGGATACGAATACGGACTATACGGACACGGACGCAAACACGGATACAGACACTAGGACAGTACAACAGACACATTCATGGACGCACGTCGTTGACATTATGATTGACACGAGACGGGGTCTGGACACGGGGGTATTGGACATGCAGTAAACAAGGGTTTTGGGGTTTGATAGCTGAGCACTCAGCATGAAATAAAATGGAACACAGCCTGACAGTTGGTTTAGCAAGTTTGTAGCACTCAGCATATAAGCCAAACAATCAGAATAACTGATATTGGACAGTGCATCTTGCTTTGTGGACAGCTTGGCGAGCTTGCATTATGCATATAAATATTACATAGAATACCGTGACACATTGTTTCTGCCAATTAGCAAACATCATGTGCCTTTGTAATGCGCTTTAACCCCTACTTCTACATAGAACTAATTGACCGCTAGCATTCTGTGCACGTTTATATGACGCAATACTTGCAAAAGGTGAGCATATTATGCCTGTGTGGCTTCCCTGTGGGCGGTTTTCCCAGCGATGCAATGACGTGCCGCAGGGACGTGATCAAATAAACAGTAAAGAACAGGTTACGGGAAAGGTAGGAACCACACAGAAGAGGAGCAGATGCCACACCAGATAACGGTAAAAAAAAAATAGTAACGGCACAACAGGGATAATCCTTCGTCATAAGGAAATATGAAGGACAAACATTATACGGGAAAGTCATCAGAGCATCCACACTCCACAGCCAAGAAAAAAGCAATAATTTCACAGCTAAGACAATGGCAAATCCAGATCAAAGGGCAAAAGACATATCCAGGCGGCCAGGCCTAAACGTAATAGAGCGAGAAAATATGTAAAGTTAAGCAGACATTTACATGCGACAGTTCGAAAAAGTGCCTTTTGTCATATTTGAATTTTTAGCATAAAGTCATCGCTAAGACAATTATAAAACCGGACACAACAACCGGACCATGTTGAGCCAATATTGTTAAATTTAGCCCAGGAACGTCAGAAATAGAGATTCCCTGGGTGGGAGGGCCCTAAAAGCGTCTACTGTCCGTTCGCCGTTACTTTACCAGCTGCAAAGAACAGCGGGGCGTAGAGATATTGAGTGGTACGATTGAATGCACTACAGCGCCTCCTAATCCCGGGCCCTGTTTCACCGGTGATAGCTGCAGCACGCTGCTATGAAACTGCGCGAGCTGACATAATGTGATGACGTCACACTAATGACGTTTCGTGTAATCCGTGAGCTTTTTCATAGCTGCGCTGGGAACGGGGTTGCTGTCTCGTTGAATGCGTTTGATACACATGCTTGATCGCACGGCCGTGAAGATGTTAGCAGCAATATTTGATGACATCACACAGATTGATGACGTCACGGTTTGTTGATGTTTCCATGGAAACCCAATTTGACACGTGTAATAGCAGCGTGCTGCTATCACCGGTGAAACAGGGCCCCGGTGAGTTGTATATCCCTTTTCCCATCCGCTCCCACCCGTTGCTCACGTGCGGGCTCTTGACGGGCAGAAAGACGGAGACGTCCCGGGCGGCGGCCGAGCCCCGGGCCGCGCGAACGTACATGGCCAGCAGGCAGAGGTCGCGCGCGGCCAGCTGGTGCCAGTTGCGCGTGGCCGCCGCCAGCCGGCCGTGCACCAGAAGGCAGCCGTAGGTAGAGTCGGCTGACTCGGTCACCAGCTCCAGCGCCATCTGTGCAGCGGGGGAGGACACTCAGTCACCAGCTTCAGAGCCATCTGAACAACGAGGGACGATACTGAGTCAGCAGCTCCAGCACCATCTGAACGGCGAGAAGGCGAGGGCAACACTCAGTCATGGATGAAGGAGAACCTGGATTGGAAACTAACAGCTGATTGCGTTCCCTTCGGTAAGTGCCCGAGAGCACGCGCGGCGTGGGTAACGAGAGGGACTGCGGGGGCATTCCACGTCAAATCAAACACCGAAATCCGTCATCCCCTTCGATTTTTCTGAAAATTTGTAGGCAGACTGGGCATGGTTCAAAACTGAGTTACGTGTAATATTTTCGAAATTTGATAACGTATCGCCGAGATATAGGTCATCGAATATAGCCAAAAATGCCACACATCATTTTTTTAAATGCTTATAACTCTGGTTCCTTTTCTGTTATCAAAATGATATTAACAGGGTCTTGTAGGCAATTGATAAGGCTTTGATTTTTTATTATAAAATTAAATTGAAGTGACCTTGAAATGCATTTGACCTTGAATTAAAACAAAAAAATTTAAATAGCAAAAAACACGCCACCTTCGATTTGAGTAATTTTTACATATTATGTCCGTCACAATGTTCCTAACCATCTGTGAAAAAATTGGAGTGGGCCATTCATAACTTTCGCGGCAAACGCCGTTTTCATGCATCAACATCACGCAACCGCGCGTGACCTTGAAAGACAGAGTCAAGACATGCTTGCTTGTGTGCACTTTCTGAAATGAATGATTGCTGATAAGTGATATCCCAAACTCTGCGAGAATGGAAATGCATAGTCATTGTAGTCAAGCATTCACGTTCCATTGTAAAAGTGTCTCAGGCAAATGGTATTTTGCGGTGAATTTTGAGCCGTGTGGAAATGCATCATGAAATAAATTCAACGGAAACATTATCACGCAACGATATCTTCACGTCTTTTGATCTTAACTATACGAAAGAACATACATGTTTGAGTATGTATGGGGAATTTCTAGTTAATCCGATAATAAATATGGCAGTTTGAGTCCTGCTAAGAGTAACATGTCGCGCGGGAAACGCAGCAGTCACAATTTTGTGTTTACACGTTCATATTTCAATTGTTTACCAACCTATTTTCAGAATTCTTTCACCATAAGATTGCCTGTACATTTCTTAGTCTTCTCACAAAATTTGACGCGAATCGAACGTAATCAGCGGTAAGGAGCGCGATGTAAAGACGGAACCGTTCCGTTCCGTCCCGGCACAGTCTACAATTCAGGCGGCGCGTAGCGGTCGGCGCCGGCTGCCGAGTCGCCGCGTCGCCGCGGCGACAGGATGTTCACTTTACACCGCTATTACTAGAACAGTTGTGAACCGATTTTCTTATTGCTTGCACGATGAGATGTGCAATTCAATTCTGGACAGGTAGCCATAAGTAATTTCGCATCAATATTATGAGATATTGGCGAAAAACAGGAGGGGTGGGGCGAAATTCACTCTTCCCCCTCCACTGCGCGTGCTAACATACGTTTGCATATGTGCCATTTTCTTCAAAACTTATGAATGGCCCACTCTAATTTTTTCACAGGTTGTTAAGAATATGGTAGGCAATAAAATATATGAAAATGAGCCAAATCGAAGGTGGCGTGTTTTTTGCTATTTCAATTTTTGTGCTTAAGAACAGAGTTAAGCAAATTTCAAGGTCATATATTTAAGTCGATGCAATTCTAAACAAATGCTTAAGAAATTACCTAAGCAGTAAGGTTTATTTCATTCAAATCAAACAAGTACAACCAAAGTTATGGTCGTTCAAAAATATAAAGATGCAACATTTTGTAAAAATTTGATGCCCTATATTTAGAAGACCTGTGGTCAGAATGTGCAAAAAACATCAATGTAATGTCCGGGGCGACACAGGAACTCGCTCACAAATTTATAATGAAATCGCTGATGGTAAGGTGCAAAACAGCCGATTTTTGTTCGATTTGACGTGGAATGCCCCTGCGGCAGCGGGAGCCGCGTCCACCGCGCATTCACTGGCGCCGCGTAAGCTTTCACTGGCGCCGCGTAAGAGAAAAACACTAGAAATGGCCATCACTTTCAAGGTCGCCTGTATGCTGCCCTCGTGTACGAATTTTGTGCGCAACGGAAAATAATAGTTTTGGCCTCATTCGATAGCCTGATCAATTTTGTCCATGGCATATATTTTCTAAACCTAAAAATAAATGCGCATTGCGGTCTAATACCCGTTTAAAAACAGGCCGCCCCGCGTCCCCCAAAGACCGTAATGCTCAAGGTATATTGAGTGTAAAGGCCTGGCTACACTATGCGTTTTCTGCGTGCGTTTTTGCAGGTTTGCGTGTTTTGCGTAATATCGTTCTAGGAAAAAAGTTATAAACAATATAATTTTTACTTTGGTTATATACAAAAGCTAATATAACTCTTATGTAACTAAAATTTAAGGTGAAAAACATCACAAAAACGTAATATCGTTCCTTTTTCTAGAACGATATCACGCAAAACACGCAAACACGCAAAAAACGCACGAAGAAAACGCATAGTGTAGCCAGGCCTTAATGCTTACCGGCGGGTGTTTCCAGCAATGATACCTACCGAACGTTAGGTGGCAGGGCGATCGCCCGGAATGCTGCCCGTAATGTGAAAGGAATAGGAGTTTCCTATCCAGGTTCTTTCATCCATGACTCAGTCACCAGCTCCAGCAACATTTGAATGGTGAGGGAGCACACTCAGTCCCTAGCCGTCTGAGCGGCGAGGCAAGAGCCTCAGTCACCAGCCATCTGACAGTGCAGGACGACACTCAGTCACCAGTCAGCTGACAGTGCCGCAAGACACGATTACAGCCCAGTCCAGACGGCACAGCACGACGCGATTACAGTACGGATAGTCATAGAGAATACGATTCGAGCGCGCGCACACACCAGAGCATTCCTCCACTACATTCCCAAAATAACGACAGGTTGACCGGCGTGGTCACTGACCTGCAGTTTGGTGGACGGCGGCAGTAGCATGACGTCCGGCAGGCCGGTGAGGTCGCAGAAGGTGTCGTGTCCCTCCTCCAGGCCGTCCAGCAGGCGATCCACCAGTCGGTAGCAGCCCTGAGAGACGTAACACAGCGTCACACATAAGGGCGGGATTCGTGTCACAGTAACGCTGAACGCATCATATCACCGAGTTGGGTAGTGTGCCGTTAGCCGCGGGGTTGTTCGCACAATGAATAATGGTACAATGGTAATTGGTATGAATGCCGGAAAGCTCAAAACACCTTCATTTACTTATGCAAAGAATTTACCAAATGGCAGTCACTTGTAAGCACATGTGCGCTATACTCGTAAACATGCAAAAGAAGCATCGGATTTGCTGCATTCGATGTTTCTGCGCCTTCACGAACCTTGAGTTGCCGTTTGACCTTTTCGACGTTGGCCATGTTTGCGAGGTCATCGACCCCGACGCAGAGAACCATGGCGTCCCAGATCTGGTCCATCAGATGGTCCAAGTGGATGGGGTCGCCGGTGGACAGCTCGCAGATCAGGATCACCGTCACACTGCACGGAGTCGGTCAGAGTTACACATCCCTGTGCTGGTACGTCAGCGACAGGTTCGAATGTTGAAACGCCCTAATGAATTTTGGTGGGCCGTTGATCGTTACATCGTTAAATACGATCGCGTATTTAAATAGCATCGCGCATTAGGAGCCTGCTCCAGCGACGGTTCTTTGACGTCCACGTCAAATCCACTAAAATACATAAAATCTTAAATAAAATGTGCACAAGTAGGTACAATTGAAGTAGCACGGCAATTGATAAATATGAGATAAAAGGGTAAAATCAACCTCGCTACTGTGCACCAGTTAATTTGTTAGGACAACTGAGGCTCGCACGTGGAATCGAATGATCGCTGCATGGCTGCAACATCTCCCTTGAGCAGTATCTACTCAATAGTTTCGACTATACGTTCGAATTTCTCCCACTGCTTCCGGATCGACGATCAGTCGGCGAGAAAGCCTGTCGCCAATCGCTGATTGTGAATGTCCGCAAGTTGTCGAAAGGTCGAGCCATCTAATGACTGACTGCAGTGCAAATCAATACGATGCATGAGACATACCAGGATCAGATCAGAGTATAACTGCAGCTGGTAGATCAGCTCACCTGTCCTGGAACTCTCTCCATCTTATTTGGCAGCATGTTGTCTCCACACTTAGTAGATGAACATCAAATGACTTGCCAAAAACAAACGCTCCATTTAGGGCAGCCTGGATTGGAAATGGTAGCTGAAAAAAAAAACAGAAGCATCAGTTTATAACAGAGAACTTATGTTATGATATTTTTCCTTAGTGTCATCAGGTCTTTAACCAGGTCTTAAGCATAAATTATATGGTTCTGTAAACTTAAATGAGTGAGGCAAGATTTGTGTAAATATCTCAAGAACATAAGAGTCTACCAAATTTTCATAATTAGGTGGCAGCATGTGAGATACCTTCTATAAGAATACCTATCGAGTTAGGTAGTAGGTACCTATCTAGTCTGCAAAATTAAGAGTTTTTAACCCGCGCCCCGTTGGGCTCTGCCGAGCAACGCGCCCTGTTGGGGGGGGGGGGGGGGGCATTTTGGCCCCCCCCCCCCTAAGATCTCGAGAACCACGCAACCTAGCGACAAGCGGCAAACGGTGTTGGATAGCCCTATCAGCGAACTACCTTGTGACCCAATTTTATTGACCTAGATCAAACCAATGACGTCACAGGTCAGGTCAAAGGTCGAATTTTCACCGTTTACAGGCATTTCAAGAAATGCGTTGTAAAATCGAGTAAAATGCATTTCATTGAAAATCATCGATGGGGAAATGTTCTTCAAACACATATTTTACTATTTGAGGTCACTGATAACAGGTCAGGTCACAGAGGTCAGGTCACTGGGGGGTCACAATATGAAAGTGTCGTGTAATACATGTTTTATGGCCCATTTTACATGACAAATGCGATTATGTGGGTCAGGCAGCCTTTGGGGCCAGCTTAGGTCACGTTTTGGTCAAGGTCAGGTCAAGGTAAGGTCAAGGTCAGGTCAAGGTCAGGTCAAATTAGGTCAAATTTTAAAGTTGATATTTTTGCATAAAATGGGTATCGATTCGATGCAGCTCGTCACGGGGAGTTCAATGGTGGTCTTTGTTTTGCCCTACGTGGTCTAGAATCGCTAAAAATTGAGTTAAAAAATTTGACGTCTTCATTTTTGAAGTTTTTTCGCTATAACTTGGCCAAAAAACGAGATATCGATCTGAAATTTGGTATGTATATAGAAAAGCGCAGGGACTATTACATATATTCCAGTTTTTCGAAATCCGGAAATTTTTGGTTTTTTTATTTTTTCTAAAAAAAAATCATTTTTTTTTAATTTTTTTGGGGTCAAAAACCCAAAATTTTCAAAATCCGAGATAGCAGTTTTGTAGCGCCGCTTTTTGTCTACTAGACCATATAAAGAACTTTGAAATTGCTTTGTAACTGTAGATTTGGAGGGTGTTTCAAGATTGCATGTTTTTTGCCCATTTTTGCTCAAACATGACCTCAGTTTGACCTCAATAACTCCTGACCTAAGATGACCTAAGACTTGAAATTTGGTGTGAAGGTGTCAAATTGATGCCCAGGAAAGTACTGAAAATTTGGCGGCGCTGTGCGCCGCCGTTTTCTTGCTATTCAGGAAAAACCACAGGGGGGGCTAATTGGCTCCCCCCAACGGGGCGAGGGTTAACGTATACCAATCTTGGAGTTGCACTAGAATATACCAGAATTAGAAATTTTGTGACTGATCATCCAACTCATGAGAATTCAGTCAATTAGGATCTAGATCATAGGATATTGATGTTGACATTCTGTCAGCCCTTTTCAATTATCGTGTTAGCATGGTTTACTTACTTCCTATACATTACATGCAAGAAAGCGATGCACTGATACATGAAATACAGGCAAGAACAAGAATTTGTGATCCATGGTAGGAACCTATCAACATGAATCCATTAACTGAATGATAATTAAAATACTTTGTCAGCTATAGCCTGTATGTATTATATATATAGGTACGCACCAATTAGGTCAACTTACATTGGCAATGTCACCCTTCTTTTTGCAGAGTACAGGAATCCCAGCTGGTGATGATATACAGCATAGATAACTTGGCATTGCCAGATTTTCATTAAAAGCATAATAATAAAACAAATCGTCCCAAACCCCTCCCCCAGCGCGCGGCCAGGGCCCTGTTTCACCGGTGATAGCAGCACGCTGCTATCAAATTGCGCGAGCTGACGTAATGTGATGACGTCATACTGCTGACGTAAGGGGCAATTCTGGCGCACGATTGCCGCAATATTGTTTTACGTCATCAGCTAAATGTTCGAAGTTTATGTCCAAATTTTTCCTAAACCCAACTTCTTTTAAATACATCATATTGAAAAAATATATATCAAAAATATATATACTATTATGACTGCGTAAACTCTTACTTTTAGGCTCATACGTCACTTAATGCCGCCGCCAAGGTCGCGGCAATCGTGCGCCGGAACTACCCATTACGACAACAGTATGGCGTCACGACATGACGTCAGCTCGCGAAACGTGATAGCAGCTTGCTGCTATCAGCTTGCTGCTATCACGTTTCGCGAGCTGACGTCATGTCGTGACGCCATACTGTTGTCGTAATGGGTAGTTCCGGCGCACGATTGCCGCGACCTTGGCGGCGGCATTAAGTGACGTATGAGCCTAAAAGTAAGAGTTTACGCAGTCATGATAGTATATATATTTTTGATATATATTTTTTCAATATGATGTATTTAAAAGAAGTTGGGTTTAGGAAAAATTTGGACATTAACTTCGAACATTTAGCTGATGACGTAAAACAATATTGCGGCAATCGTGCGCCAGAATTGCCCCTTACGTCAGCAGTATGACGTCATCACATTACGTCAGCTCGCGCAATTTGATAGTAGCTTGCTGCTATCACCGGTGAAACAGGGCCCCTGTTTCAGCGGTGATAGCAGCACGCCGCTATCAAATTGCGCGAGCTGACGTAATGTGATGACGTCATACTGCTGACGTAAGGGGCAATTCTGGCGCACGATTGCCGCAATATTGTTTTACGTCATCAGCTAAATGTTCGAAGTTAATGTCCAAATTTTTCCTAAACCCAACTTCTTTTAAATACATCATATTGAAAAAATATATATCAAAAATATATATACTATCATGACTGCGTAAACTCTTACTTTTAGGCTCATACGTCACTTAATGCCGCCGCCAAGGTCGCGGCAATCGTGCGCCGGAACTACCCATTACGACAACAGTATGGCGTCACGACATGACGTCAGCTCGCGAAACGTGGGCCCTGTTTCACCGGTGATAGCAGGGCCCTGTTTCACCGGTGATAGCAGCAAGCTACTATCAAATTGCGCGAGCTGACGTAATGAGATGACGTCATACTGCTGACGTAAGGGGCAATTCTGGCGCACGATTGCCGCAATATTGTTTTACGTCATCAACTAAATGTTCGAAGTTTACGTCCAAATTTTCCTTAAACCCAACTTCTTTTAGATACATCATATTTCAAAAAATATATAATAAAAATAAATGTACTATAATGACTGCGTAAACTCTTACTATTAGTCTCATACGTCACTTAATGCCGCAGCCAAGGTCGCGGCCATCGTGCGCCGGAACTGCCCATAACGTCAGCAGTATGGCGTCATGACATGACGTCAGCTCGCGAAACGTGATAGCAGCTTGCTGCTATCACCGGTGAAACAGGGCCCAGCACGCTGCTCTCACGTTTCGCGAGCTGACGTCATGTCATGACGCCATACTGCTGACGTTATGGGCAGTTCCGGCGCACGATGGCCGCGACCTTGGCTGCGGCATTAAGTGACGTATGAGACTAATAGTAAGAGTTTACGCAGTCATTTTAGTACATTTATTTTTATTATATATTTTTTTAAATATGATGTATCTAAAAGAAGTTGGGTTAAAGGAAAATTTGGACGTAAACTTCGAACATTTATTTGATGACGTAAAACAATATTGCGGCAATCGTGCGCCAGAATTGCCCCTTACGTCAGCAGGATGACGTCATCACATTACGTCAGCTCGCGCAATTTGATAGTAGCTTGCTGCTATCACCGGTGAAACAGGGCCGTGATAGCAGCTTGCTGCTATCACCGGTGAAACAGGGCCCTGTGCCTTCTGCGCCAGTGCACGCAACAAGCGCGCAAGAAATGGATGATCTTTCACCTATGTGGTCTCGAACCTAGCGGAAATTTGGAAACCTTCTATTTGAGGTAAATGTTTTGCATTTTTATCTCAAACATGCAGTAAATAAAAACTGAAATTAAAATTTATACATTTAAATAAATTTAAAAAACATTTTATTTATTTATGGAAATCATTTTATCACAGGTATAACCTAGGCACTAATGACTAAGGTGTACCTTGGCATTACTTTATTGAATTTGAGCATTGCGTTTTGTGGGGCCTTGGTAACAACTGGATTTCCATTACGTCATGGGTGATGGGCCCTGTTTCACCGGTGATAGCAGCACGCCACTATCAAATTGCGCGAGCTGACGTAATGTGATGACGTCATACTGCTGACGTAAGGGATAATTCTGGCGCACGATTGCCGCAATATTGTTTTACGTCATCAGCTAAATGTTCGAAGTTAATGTCCAAATTTTTCCTAAACCCAACTTCTTTTAAATACATCATATTGAAAAAATATATATCAAAAATATATTTACTATCATGACTGCGTAAACTCTTACTTTTAGGCTCATACGTCACTTAATGCCGCCGCCAAGGTCGCGGCAATCGTGCGCCGGAACTACCCATTGCGACAACAGTATGGCGTCACGACATGACGTCAGCTCGCGAAACGTGATAGCAGGGCCCTGTTTCACCGGTGATAGCAGCAAGCTACTATCAAATTGCGCGAGCTGACGTAATGTGATTACGTCATACTGCTGACGTAAGGGGCAATTCTGGCGCACGATTGCCGCAATATTGTTTTACGTCATCAGCTAAATGTTCGAAGTTTATGTCCAAATTTTTCCTAAACCCAACTTCTTTTAAATACATCATATTGAAAAAATATATATCAAAAATATATATACTATCATGACTGCGTAAACTCTTACTTTTAGGCTCATACGTCACTTAATGCCGCCGCCAAGGTCGCGGCAATCGTGCGCCGGAACTACCCATTACGACAACAGTATGGCGTCACGACATGACGTCAGCTCGCGAAACGTGATAGCAGCTTGCTGCTATCACCGGTGAAACAGGGCCCTGGGCCCTGTTTCACCGGTGATAGCAGCAAGCTACTATCAAATTGCGCGAGCTGACGTAATGTGATGACGTCATACTGCTGACGTAAGGGGCAATTCTGGCGCACGATTGCCGCAATATTGTTTTACGTCATCAGCTAAATGTTCGAGGTTAATGTCAAAATTTTTCCTAAACCCAACTTCTTTTAAATACATCATATTGAAAAAATATATATCAAAAATATATATACTATCATGACTGCGTAAACCCTTACTTTTAGGCTCATACGTCACTTAATGCCGCCGCCAAGGTCGCGGCAATCGTGCGCCGGAACTACCCATTACGACAACAGTATGGCGTCACGACATGACGTCAGCTCGCGAAACGTGATAGCAGCTTGCTGCTATCACCGGTGAAACAGGGCCCAGTGCCCCCCGGACGTGACGTAGTGTGCTCGCGCGCGTGCAGGGCCCTGTTTCACCGGTGATAGCAGCAAGCTACTATCAAATTGCGCGAGCTGACGTAATGTGATGACGTCATACTGCTGACGTAAGGGGCAATTCTGGCGCACGATTGCCGCAATATTGTTTTACGTCATCAGCTAAATGTTCGAAGTTAATGTCCAAATTTTTCCTAAACCCAACTTCTTTTAAATACATCATATCGAAAAAATATATATCAAAAATATATATACTATCATGACTGCGTAAACTCTTACTTTTAGGCTCATACGTCACTTAATGCCGCCGCCAAGGTCGCGGCAATCGTGCGCCGGAACTACCCATTACGACAACAGTATGGCGTCACGACATGACGTCAGCTCGCGAAACGTGATAGCAGCTTGCTGCTATCACCGGTGAAACAGGGCCCAGCTTGCTGCTATCACCGGTGAAACAGGGCCATGATGTCACACCACGGGTGACGTTTCACTGCTGCTGCTGCTGTCCACGGAGGGCAGCGTTTGTGAGTGGAAAACAGTAGCAAAATTGTAAATGAAGGCAGTATTGGCGCTTATGCTACATATGAAATTTATAACAGGTATCAGTGTATGTTTATTTTTGTTACTTTTCATAAACCCTCCAGTTTCCAGGGTCTGCATGCAAAAGTTCTGGGCCCTGTTTCACCGGTGATAGCAGCAAGCTGCTATCACGTTTCGCGAGCTGACGTCATGTCGTGACGCCATACTGTTGACGTAATGGGTAGTTACGGCGCACGATTGCCGCGACCTTGGCGGCGGCATTAAGTGACGTATTAGCCTAAAAGTAAGAGTTTACGCAGTCATGATAGTATATATATTTTTGATATATATTTTTCCAATATGATGTATTTAAAAGAAGTTGGGTTTAGGAAAAATTTGGACATTAACTTCGAACATTTAGCTGATGACGTAAAATAATATTGCGGCAATCGTGCGCCAGAATTGCCCCTTACGTCAGTAGTATGACGTCATCACATTACGTCAGCTCGCGCAATTTGATAGCAGCGTGCTGCTATCACCGGTGAAACAGGGGCCCTGTTTCACCGGTGATAGCAGCAAGCTACTATCAAATTGCGCGAGCTGACGTAATGTGATGACGTCATACTGCTGACGTAAGGGGCAATTCTGGCGCACGATTGCCGCAATATTGTTTTACGTCATCAGCTAAATGTTCGAAGTTAATGTCAAAATTTTTCCTAAACCCAACTTCTTTTAAATACATCATATTGAAAAAATATATATCAAAAATATATATACTATCATGACTGCGTAAACTCTTACTTTTAGGCTCATACGTCACTTAATGCCGCCGCCAAGGTCGCGGCAATCGTGCGCCGGAAGCGTATTTACAAATTGCAACCGAGCTCCGCCGTAGGGTATTTTATTTCCGCCGTAGTGTATTTCACTTGGGGGATTTTCTACCATACATCTGCCTGAGCCTAGGGTAATTACAATTTGTCGGCTACGTTAAAAAATGATGCACCTTTTTTCGCAGTATAGGATATCGCATGTGCATATTTCTGCCTTTTGGGTGCGCTTTATCGGTTTTTCGTGAGTAACTCGCGTAAAAACCGTCCGATCGCGACGAAACTTTCAATACCCCCGATTTTATCAATTTTACACCTACCCTGAAAATTTCATGACCCTGACCCAAATGACCTTTGACCTGGCTGTGACCTATTTCTCGAGACCATGTTTGGCCCGAATCGCGATTCGGCGTATGTCGGCTCGCACTAGCCGCGCGGTTGCAGTCTTCACGTGGTTTTAAGCGTTGAAACATGTGATATGATGCTGGTCCCATGCATTAGGGTGGGTGTCAAGGTCAGGTCAGCTCAATGACCTCTGATGACCTCGGTTCACTTTTTCGAGTTTTACATGTTTCTAGGCTAGTTTTTGGAGCTGATTTCGAATTAAGCAACCATTTGAACATTACAGGGGGTGTAACGAAATTATCCGGACACCTTTCTTCCCGCTGTAAAAGTAAAACAATCTGGTACTTTTTTAACTGAGCTTGAAGCCACCTTTCATAAAAACACAGTGGCGACTGGCGAATGTTCTGGAGCATTTCAGCCAATGGATTCTCCAGCACACTGGCTTTGATGCGGACCAACGCCGTCTAAACCTGTGCCTGCGGTTGAGCAGTGCTTATGGCGGGTGGCTCTTCATACACCTCCTGCTGAACAAGAGCCCAGGTTTTCGATTGAATTGGGATCGCGACTTTTTCCAAGTCATAGGCGTTAGCCCAGAATGATTGAAGGTTCTATCGGCATCACTTCCCGTTCTTTTAGGGACTTTTAAGTAGCGCGCCGCCCCGCATGAAAACAGCTTGGCTTGAATCAGGCATCAGTGCGCGTTCAGAAACCATGCCCTCCTAATATGCCGTCTGGTTGAGCGCCTCCAATCATGCTCCACCGTACCTTCCCTGGAAAAGCCCTTGCCTATGGGGCAAAATATAAGGGACAAAAACACAAAACAAGACAGATAAAAACAAAGCAAAATTAACTCATTACCTAATGAAATTCAGGCTGGAGCAAAAACATACATAGGTAATAGGTATATATGTCAAATTAGAATGAAAGATTAAAATCAACCTGACCAGGCCCTACGGTCTGACCGGGTCCTAACCACCTTACTTCGCCTAACTTAACCCAATTCAACCTAGCCTACCACAACACCTGCAGAGGTACCTTCCTGGAAAAATGACGCCCAGGGAGATGACTGTCCAACTTATTGGAACACTACCATGATTGCTTGTCAAAATGTGTGTCATCATGCTCTTGTTTGACGAGTGATGTATAATAAATGTGATATTCAATAATTATCTCCTGACTGTTGACTGTTGAGTGATCAAAATATTCAAATAATCAGGGTACAATGCTGTACATAGTGCACACTAATCATGTTGTTTTTGTGTAGGCCCTCTCCACATTGTTGTGTGCACTGCTATGTGCACCTTAAGTAAAAAAGTGACTGGTGGTACATGACAAAAGGAATTGAGCAACTGTGAAGTTCATGCCCTTGGTCTTGCTGGTGCCAAATGCCTATAGCTATAGCAGGATCAATGAGGGTTGTAGACATGCTACATACATTGTGCATTGAAGATATTGGCACAAATATATATATTGAGACGGGTTACACAGCACATTGGGTGGACTCATTATATATTGATTGGGTGGTCTCAATATATATATTTATATTTGATATATAGATTGGGTGGTCTCACAATATATATATATATATATATATATATATATATATATATATATATATATATATATATATATATATATATATATATTTGTCTATTATTACTCAACATATTGGCACAAAGTTAATCCGTAATTACTATGCTTAACACCTAATGCAAGAAGCGACATGAATGCCTAGATGATAAAGCTCTCTGGTCAACATCACACAAATTTATTGACATACCTTGCATGTACATATTTACATTCATGGCAAATACTTTCGATTTGATTCAGAAACTAGTTGCTAAGCTTGCATTTTTGTAGGTACAACGACCATATATTAAATCATAAAAAACCTTCTCATGGCATTCATCACATACCTTTTTACTGAACAAGTACCTAGCTACCATGCAATGATTCTACAATTTGTCCTCAATCCATCTATATCTCAACTGACACAATGAATTTCAAATACCCTAACAAAACCTATAACTGTACATCAGAAGAATGCAATACTACAAGAACTATGAATTTCTTAAGTTATTCTCACATGCTGGAATCAGGAATTTTGAAACTCTACTTTTGTCGTCCATTTCTATGTTTGATTGAGCCATCATATAGAACCGTTTTCGTTCTTCAGTCACAAGCTTTCACACAAATCTTGAATTTTTACACATCATCTTGAACCATGCTCCAGTCTTTCCAACAAGGTACTATGTAACATCAAAGCAATTTTGATTTGTTACAACAGCTTCAGATCATGATAGGCTTGAGGGTTTGTTACACCATTTGCCAGACAAATCTCTACAAAATGTGTATCAATTCCCAAACTAAGTAATTGATCATATCAGTATTTGCAGTTTCCACACAATGTTTCATAATACTATTTTATGTTTGTATAAAGAAACTCAAATAATCCACAATTCACAGCAATGACTCAGAAGCAAACAAACATTGCGCCAGATTTCGTATGAAACGCGCCATCGTCCTGAAGTTTCTACCACAGACGGTAGTTCAACCGCAGCCGTAGTGCGAAAACCCCTGCCCGCCTTACCCCACGGCGGAGCTCGGTTGCAATTTGTAAATACGCGCGCCGGAACTACCCATTACGACAACAGTATGGCGTCACGACATGACGTCAGCTCGCGAAACGTGATAGCAGCTTGCTGCTATCACCGGTGAAACAGGGCCAGGGCCCTGTTATTTTAGAGTCAAGCTATTGTACTAAGGGATTTATTTTGGCAATTTAGTCGTGTGTTAGGTTATAAGGCTGCAGAAACTTTTAGTTGAGGTTGGTATCCACTATCCAGTTGCAGCTATAATTGTGTCATATTTTGTATCATTTTCTGAACATGTTAACACCTACCTATATGAATTCAAATATTGTGATTGTAGAAAAGCAGTTACCTTCACATTGCAGCGGGGATTAGAACAATTAACCACACTTGTTAATGTTATACAAAAAGCCTGTTCGCCATCAATTTTGGGAATTCAAATTGGGTATTGGTAAGGTAGACATAGCACAAGCTGCCCTATGCACGAGAATGGGTCTTTTTAACCAAACCCTTTCTAACCTGACCTAGAACCTACAGCCTTAAACCTAAAATTTACAACCTATGACCTAGTCCTACGGTATGGCATATCACGACAGCTTGTGCTACGTCTGCTACCATGACCCAACTTTGTTCCAATTCATACCAACTTGGGATGACAGTCACTGCAGATTTGTGCTGACCATGTAGGTCTTTGTTACATTTGCAATTCTATTGTGTTACAGGTTCGGCGTTCTACAGCTGCGACCCGCCATGGCTGGGCCACCGCGGCGGCATCACCTTCAGGGTGGACCTTCCCGTGGCCACCCACCAGTTGGACCCGCCTGCAGTCTGCAGGGAAGCTGCCCTGCGAGCCATTGTAGAGCTCCCGCACCCGGACGTCACTATCTGGTCGGACGGCTCGGCTCGCGGCGGGACGGAACAGGGCGGCGCAGGCGCGCTGATCCAGTTCCACCACCTCAACAGAGAAGAGACCGTGCGCGCTCCTGCAGGGGCGGTCTGCTCCAGCCTAAGAGCAGAACTGACCGCCATGCGCGAGGCGTTCGCGGTTGTGGCCGGCCTGGAGGACGGGGAGTTGGCATCGACCAAGTCGGTCCGCCTCCTCACCGACTCAAGGTCTGGGCTCCAACTACTCGGCCGCGGACCAGCTAACCAGACCATGGCCCTGGCCGCCGAGGTCTGGAGGCTGCTGAGCACCCTCGCCGAGAACGGCACCGAGACTGTCTGCACGAGTGGGTGCCAGGCCATGCCGGGCTGGACGGCAACGAAACCGCCGACCGCCTGACTGGCGACGCCACGGCGGGCGACCAAGACAGCGCACCGATCGACCTGTCGAGTGCGCGGGCCGCCGTCACGCGCCATGTCCGGGAGCTGTCGCGACAGAGGGCAACCGCTGCCCACCCGCACCCGGACCCCACGCCTGGCCACGACTCCCTGGCTCGCTGGGGGTCGGTGACGCTGTCCCAGCTGAGGACTGGCACATCACCGCTGACCCGTGACACGCTCCACAAGATTGGCCTGGCAGCCGACGACGAATGCCCCGCGTGCGGGGAGCCCGACAGCGCGGCGCACCTACTGACCGATTGTCCGGCCTATGAGGCGGCCCGCCGCCGCCGCTGGGGTGTCGACCCTCGCCTGGTCGACGTCCTCGGCGGCCCGGCGACGAAGGTCGTCACCTTCATCGAGGATGTTGGGCGGACCGAGCCGCCGCTCGACCCGCCTGCGCCGCCGCCCCCCTGAGCGGGTTGGCGGTGGGATGCAGAAGAAGAAGAAGAAGCAACTGCCAGCGCGCCACGGCGGCGAAGCCGAGTTCTGCCGCTGGACCGCCCGCGCAATGGCCAGCACAGACAAGAGACAACCGAATCACAACACCTACAATTACGTTATTGTTATGGTATTGTTACAATTAACCCTGCTCTTTCGAGCGTGGATGCACGCTGAAATTGTCGCATAATTCCATGCAGCTTCCACCCTTCTGCAATACAAAGCTTGAATACAAAGTAGTCTTGCAATAGGTTTAGAACTTATGTGCAGATTGTCGATGCTGGTTGACTTGATGATTGGAATTGTGTTTATCTGTTTCATCTGTTTTGACTTAAATATATGGCAATGGACTATGGCCTACCTTGGGAAGTGTCTCTGATTTCAACAAAACATTTTTCATCAGGGTACGCTGCAGGGTACATAGTACAACATACGTAGTGAAAATTTTGAGCATGTATGGGTGCGCATGTGGAGATGTAGACTGCGAATGAGGCGGACTACGACGGTTTTTGAACAAATTAAATCTGATTGACAACATAATGTAGGACTAAAAACTGTCAGAAGAATATTCACAGAATATTCACTTCACCCGGTACAACGAAAAGGGAAAATCAGGGAACAGAGGTAGGGTACATCTCGAAGATTAAATAGCAGGTGCCGATTGGTTATGGATCATCCAGCTCAAGGTACTGCCTTGTGCTGCTTTATTGTTAACTAAAATTGCTTCCACCTTGTATAAAAAGAAGTCATTATAAAACGTTTTAAAAAGGTTCTTGAAAAATGTTAAATAATTTGAAGTTATATTTCTGCAGAATTATACAACTGTATCATTCTTTACATGTCAATATTTGTATATTATTTAGCATATAAGAAAATAGTGGCCTCAAGTTTCCAGGAAATATCTGATTTTGCTCTCTGGGCCACCGTAGATCTCTAAAAAGTTAGGAGCCGTCTTTATTATTTAATGTATGAAACAAAATAAATTTTCACTGCTCAAAAGTGGAAGAAATGACAAATGAAAAAAAAAGTTTTCCTACAGCGTTGCAATCCAGATTTGAGGATAGTGATGGGCCACTAGAAAGCAAGTAAAAGGTATTGTAAAAGTACTCCACAAGGTAAAAGTAAGGAACAAGAATATCCTTATACTGTTTCAGAATTTGGTAACAAACATTTTTTATGTGTTTTAAATACCCGTATAAATTGATACCAGAATCAGTCTTGATGATATTATATGGTTTTTGTATGGTGTTGGTGGTACTTGAATGACCAAAGTCAGTACATGTCCATCACCTTTCGATGGGCCTGTTCCAGCGCCTCCAGAAACCTCCAGAAAGCTCCAGAAAGCTCTAGAATCCTCCAGAGAGCGTTCCAGCGCCTCCAGAAAGCTCCAGAAAGCTCTCGCCAAAGCTCCAGAAACCTCCAGTAGCCTCCAGAGAGTTGAGAGGTCCAAATTTCTCTGGAGGCTCTGGTCTACAATTATGGTGCACATGTGACAATCACGAATGTAAACAAAGGACATTTGACTGATTATTTTACAACTTGAATGTAAAGAAAATTACATTGCTATAATTTTATTTATCTTTTTAACTAAAATTGAAAACAAATTTTGCGTTTCAAGAGAGAACAATCGTCATTCTTTTGGTATCTATGACGCCAATCTCCAGAAATCTCCAGATTGCGTTCCAGCGCCTCCAGTAAAACCTCTGGTAGAGCCTCCAGTCAAGAATTTCTTCTGGAGGCGCTGGAACAGGCCCGATATTTCTGTGGTGCTCTCTCCCATTTCATAGCTGCTCACGGTGTTTTCTGCTGACGTCATATGGTGCTGCTCCACTAGCGCCACCATACGGCGTCAGCTGGCGAATTATCCAGTTAATACCAGAGCCCGTTTTGTGTGTGAGAGAGATATTGATATAGGGGCGAGGCTACAAATCGTGGTTTGTGTTGCATAATACCAATACTGAACATTTGAGAGACGTTTTTTATATTATTTTTGTGATAATTATTATTGGAATTTTGCGTCTGGTAATTCAAGTGATTAGCTTTAAAGCTGAAATTGAAATGGCCTCAGCCTTGCTCGAAAGAATGAGACTAATGTGAAGAATTGTTTTTTTCAGTTTGTTACTTTGTTATGATTTAAATTGTGTTTTGATCTCCCCTTACATTATTATCGAGATCTTAGAAGTAGCTGGATAAGCATTTCAAACATTCGAGTTTATTGTTCATTGAATGAGGCAACTCTCTGCAATAAACGAACAGACCATTATGTTGAGTGCACAGTAGGTACATACGGTCATGCTCAGGTATGCCCCCACGGAAACGAGTGGATGCGAAACGCAGGCACGAGATCTTGTTGCGGAAGCTAAAAATGAAAATGAACGTGGTAACTTCCCCAGTAAGCAACATGATGGTCAAAAGAGACATGGCATAATCCGCATTACAGGAAGGTCTGGAACGCATGTGAAAGAAACACTGGATGACTCGTAAAGCACACGCAGTTACGACGAACACATGAGTGCGCACATGACTCGTAAAACACACGCAGTGACGACGAACACACGAGTGCGCACACCGGGCGCTTGTCGGGTACATGTTGTGCATCACTGGGCGCTAGTAGTCGGTAAGCAGCACATAGGTGGCGCAGAGATACTACAGATCGAGAACATCACGTGCGAACCGTCGGCGACCCCGAGAGGACGGTGGCAGCTCCCGGTCTGAGCGAGGGGTGGTTAGGGAACGCGAGCACGGGTGACAGTGATTCGGGAGACACACCGGTATAGCAGTAGGCTGTCGGTCAGGGGAGTGCGTCCCTGATTCGAGGGCCACAGCTGGAGGGGTCGCCGAGGGCGATGAGGCAGCCTCCAGCGTAGACGCCGACCGGCCCCCGTTACTCACTTGGATGGTGGCAGGGAGGGTTCCCCAGATCGTAAGTCGGGCCCGGTTGGCGGTCGAGAGCGTGATACGTGACGGCAGCAAGGACGACCGCCGCACACCTAGGGCGCTGAGGGTATCCGGGCCGCAGCAGGTCACTGTGGCACCCGTGTCAGCCACTGCCACGCACGTAACTGGTGGCGGGACCGCGACACTGTCACGGGCCCGGTCGGTGCATGGGAGGCTGGCCACGTCGACTTGGACCTGCACCGGCAGACGGTTTGATGCTGGGCCAGCGTCGGCGATGGAGCTGCTGCTCGGTTCCAGGATAAACCGGGAGCTCAGCTCTAGGAGAGTGGCGTCAATCTCATCTGCTGTTTCTCTACGAGCGGGCTGACGAGGCCGGTGTTGGCTACGGCAAACAGCTGGCAGATGGCCACGACGACCACAGGTGCAGATGTGGTTGACTGCCTTACACTGGCGATGGTGGTCGTGGGCAGCCTCCCCACAGTTGCGACAGACTGTGGGGGATGCCTGGCCGCTTGGCTGTGGCGGTGCGTTGGTGCGGGGTCCAGAAAGTTTCAATTTTTGATACGAGGAGCGAATCCGACCCAGTTCTTCACTCTGGATAGCTTGCTGGCTCCGTTTGGCGGTTTCCTTCGTCACTGCATACTGCTCGGCCGCCGCAAGTGTAAGCGGAGTTTGAGTCAGCAACTCTGATTGCACCTCGGTGTCGCACAGGCCCGACAAGAACTGGAATAGCACCATTTCCTCCTCGAAGCTTACTGCCCGGTCACAACGGCACTGTACGACCAAGTGACACTGTCGCGCCACCTCACGCAGCCTCGCCGCGAATTGCGCCACGGGCTGACCGGGATCTTGCTTCATCCGCTGGAGCTTGAGGATGTGGGATAGCCGGTTCTCAGGTCGCACCATGAGGTCTGCGATATGAGTCAGGAGTTGGTGCTCGCTCAAGGATGTGAGTCCAGCACCAAATCGGGCGTACAACAGGCTGTACGCAGGCGAAGGCAGCGCTTGCAAGACAGTGTCTGGGTCATCGCCAGATATGCCGGCCCTTCGCTTGTAGGTCGTGAGCTGCTGCCTGAAGACCCCCAGCGCCGTGTCTGTTACAACACCATCTGGCGAGACCTCCAGTGTTGGTAACTTGGCCTTCTCAGGGGCGGCAGCAGCGGTTGGTGGGTGCGACGCTGCCTGATGCATCTGCAGCAGCTGAATGCCCACTGACCCGTCAAGCGCCGGAGTCTGGAACCCACAGTTGGGCCAGGGGCACTGCAACTGGATTGCAGAGGGCGTAGGTTGAGCAGGAGTGGTCATAGCTGTAGTTGCAGGCTTGTCGGCTCGATCAGATAGCAAAACTTCAGTGGAGTTGCCTCATAGCTGGATAAGCATTTCAAACATTCGAGTTTATTGTTCATTGAATGAGGCAACTCTCTGCAATAAACGAACAGACCATTATGTTGAGTGCACAGTAGGTACATACGGTCATGCTCAGGTAAGAAGTAACTGTAACACTACCTGAGAAATACATTTTCAAGGCCCTCTGCTTTTGCCTTTCATTTTGTTGTATGGGTGGAATCCGAAAACAGGCTGGCGGCTGCCGGAGGGCATTTTTAGTCACATAATTATTAGGATATGCTTCCCCTCTTGGTACCTTTGACAGGCTTATTGTCTTTTGATTAGGTCAAGCAAATTTCAAGATCCTTGATCACATCGTCCCAGGTGCCCTGTTTTCATATTCCACCATTGGGTATTGGTAACCGTGGCGTCACCGGGGCGGTAATGTTTTCATTCAAGGTTAGGATTTCCTGTATTAGGCCGCCGTGCCAGGCCGAAGCATGCTGTGTCGTCACTGGAAGAGAAGATAACTTACCACGCTTTCAGATTGAAATCGACTCAGACCGACTCAAACTCAGACTGACTCAACCGACTCAAATAGATTCCGATCGACTCAAATCGATTCCGATCGACTCAGACCGACTCAGATAGACTCAGAACGACTCAGACTGACTCGGATCGACTCAACCGACTCAAATAGATTCCGATCGACTCAGACAGACTCAGAACGACTCAGAGAGACTCAGGCAGACTCAAACCGACTCGGCCGACTCAAACCGATTCAGATCGACTCAGACCGACTCAGACCGACTCAGATAGACTCAGAACGACTCAGACTGACTTGGATCGACTCAACCGACTCAAATCGATTCCGATCGACTCAGACAGACTCAGAACGACTCAAACCGACTCAGGCAGACTCAAACCGACTCAGGCAGACTCAGACCGATTCAGATCGACTCAGACTGACTCAGACCGACTCAACCGACTCAATTTGATTCCGATCGACTCAGACAGACTCAGAACGACTCAAACCGACTCAGGCAGACTCAAACTGACTCGGCCGACTCAAACCGATTCAGATCGACTCAGACCGACTCAGATAGACTCAGAACGACTCAGACTGACTCGGATCGACTCAACCGACTCAAATCGATTCCGATCGACTCAGACAGACTCAGAACGACTCAAACCGACTCAGGCAGGCTCAAACTGACTCGACCGACTCAAACCGATTCAGATCGACTCAGACCGACTCAGATAGACTCAGAACGACTCAGACTGACTCAAATTGATTCAGAACGACTCAAACCGACTCAGGCAGACTCAAACTGACTCGACCGACTCAAACCGATTCAGATCGATTCAGACCGTCTCAGATACTCAGAACGACTCAAACTGACTCAGATCGACTCAACCGACTCAAATCGATTCCGATCGACTCAGGCAGACTCAAACCGACTCAACCGACTCAAACCGATTTAGACCGACTCAGACAGATCCATCGGTTTGACCTGAATCATCAGACCTGAATCGGTTTGAGTCGGTCGAGTCAGTTTGAGTGTGCCTGAGTCGGCTTGAGTCTGTCTGAGGCTGTCTGAGTCGTTCTAAGTTTGTCTGAGTCGATCGGAATCGATTTGAGTCGGTTGAGTCGGTCTGAGTCAGTTTGAGTCGTTCTGAATCTATCTGAGTCGATCTGAAATTCTGAATCGGTCTGAGTCTGCCTGAGTCGGTTTGAGTCTGTCTGAGCCGGTTTCAGTCTGTCTGAGTCGTTCTGAGTCTGTCTGAGTCGATCGAATTCGATTTGAGTCGGTTGAGTCGGTCTGAGTCAGTTTGAGTCGTTCTGAGTCTATCTGAGTCGGTCTGAGTCTATCTGAGTCGGTCTGAGTCTGCCTGAGTCGGTTTGAGTCTGCCTGAGTCTGTCTGAGTCGTTCTGAGTCTGTCTGAGTCGATCGGAACGATTTGAGTCGGTTGAGTCGTTTTGGGTCAGTTTGAGTCGTTCTGAGTCTATCTGAGTCGGTCTAAGTCGATCTGAATCGGTCTGAGTCTGCCTGAGTCTGTCTGAGTCGATCGGAATCGATTTGAGTCGATCGATTTGAGTCGGTTGAATCGGTCTGAGTTAGTTTGAGTCAGTCTGAGCAGATCTGAATCGGTTTGAGTCGGTCGAGTCAGTTTGAGTCTGCCCGAGTCGATTTGAGTCTGCCTGAGTCGTTCTTTGCGTTATCTTCTTACCCATTGACGTCACAGCATGCTTCGGCCTGGCACGGCGGCCTGATGCAGGAAACCTTAGCCTTGAACGAAAAAGCTACCGGTGACGCCAGGGTTACCGATACCCACTATTGTATATGGCAATAGGCACGGTAGGTACTTGAGTTTACATATCAAAGAGGGCCCAAAGAGTCTTAAATGACCTCCACTTTGGTGAAACCATGCAGCAAGCATAACAACTTTTGCTATCTACAGGGTGTTTCACTAAAAGTGTCAAAAAGTAAAAGGCCTTAATGCACATAATAACAATGTTTTCTATGGACATTTGCACATCATTCCATCCGCGATTGTTGGACATTTGAATATATAAAAATGATATCACCGTCACTCAAACCTATTCCACATATCCGCCGCTTCTTTTGATGCACCGTTTCGGCACGTGACCGGAGGTGCCTCACAGCCCGTTTTCATCTTCAGCGTCCAGACTGTCGGCAAAGCCTTGCATTGTGCTATTCAGCTCCAAAAGTGATGCGACTTAAGTCTTCCTCAGCTCTGCGAGAGCTACTGACCAAAACCAGAAGGCTAGCGGTGACAGATCGGGGCCTCGCGCTGGCCAGGGGCGGGCGGTGAGGCAGCTGATTATTCGGCCCGGGAACGGAACTTCTGGTCCAGCCAGTTCTTGGTGGCTACAGCCGTTACAGTGGTTGTTTCTGATAAATTGGGGGCTTGGCTATTTCTGATGTTGAAATAAGCTTCTTGTTATCTTAAAAGGCCCTAAAAAGACCCTGAACTTTTCAACGATTTCCGCCGGGAGGTGGGGGCGACCCGCCTTTTTTTGGACTGGAACCGGCATCAAAGGAACCTTTTTAAACCTCTCAAGAAGCCCTTTGAAGCTTTTACAATCTGGGTCGTAGCGAGGTGAGAGAGTGAAACGTTTCCTGAAAAGTCGGCGTACGGTTTCAATGTTTCTGATAGCACCAAATGTAAGTGTAATCCACCGCTCCTGTTGCGGTGTAAATAACCTGTTCTTGTTCTGTATAAGGAAAAAAACGACTAGTAACTTTGGCCTCCTGCCCTCGCTCCGTATGAGTGTAAAATACATCTTAAGTGGCCAAAGCATAAATGTCCAAAAATTTGTAACAAAGCCACGTGCGCAACCACATGCTTTGCGTATTTTATATATCTTTAATAAGCATTTACTTTTTGACACTTTTAGTGAAACACCCTGTATGATAGCTTGATTTTGTCTGTGTGGGGGCACTCAACCAGCCTGGAGTGTAGTGCAGATCTACTGTGTTTCAGCACAGACTTTGTATAGATTGGTTGTGGTGTGGGTCCTGATGTGGTGCCATTAGTCTCAACATAAGGGTTCAGGTGACCAGTAGTTGGAATATGGTTTAAAGACCTCAGTTTATGTCCCTAATTGCATAGGGTGGGGTCATGGGGTGCACTTTTTCCAAGGCTGATGGCTGTTGACTGTCAGTCTGACAGCTCAACTTATTGGCATTTTTGTGCTTTTTCTAATCACAAACATATTTTTAAGTTGCATAGTAAAATTATTGGCTTTTTGCAGGCCAGTCCCAAATTTCAGTGCTGTTTATGTGAACTGACATTATATGTGTGACACTGGGCTGCCCACTTTGTTACTCTGGTTTGGAGCCAGCTGACAGCTCATCTGCTGGCTGATCAACTGGCCATTGACATTAGCAACCATAAAGCAAAATGACAAAGTGTTCTTCTCTCTATAATCACTTACTCACAATGATTTTCACTGGTCTTGAATGCTGATCAGCCCATTGTCATGTGGCTAAGAAATTGGTGAAGTTCTTAAGGAAGTCTGAAGAGTTTTACCCTTGGTTTAGGCTAAGCAATGTCGTGCATGACACAATTATTTGAACCTAATGAGGATAAACAGGGGTGTTTGAACCCCTCCTTCATATTAATAGTTTGTTCTGGTGACTGGTCAGGTGGTTTTTAGCTACTGGTTTTTCTTTCATGCATTTTCTTTTCAGAAGCAATGGATTCAGGCAAGGCAGATCTGCAGAGTGTTGTCAACAAAGCACTTGCTGACTTTGTCCAGGAGCACATCCCATCTGCTTCCTTGGAGTAAGTGGTGTCATAGAATGTCAGGGTTGGCACCAGCACACATCCTTGGGAGGAGTAACGGCTAGGGAGGTTGGAATTTTACCATTGTCAGTTATGGCTCAGTTTTGCTGTCTTATTGCTCACTTTCAGTCTACTTGCATATGCTGGCATTACAATGGTGCCTGATCTTACGATTTACAACATTATGATATTGTGTTATTTCTATCAAAAAGTTTTAGCTTAGCAGCACCTAACTGATCTCGCTACGCACTCTGTCTTCCAGCTGCGTGGACGACATCGTGTTGAGCTACGTGGTGGGCATCCTGGAGGACCTGGGCGAGGACGAGGACGGGTTCGACGTGGAGGGCTTCACCGAGATGCTGGCGGCCTACATCCCCGAGTTCTCCGAGATCAGGCCCGAGCAGGTGTGCGAGTGGATCTTCGGTCTGTCGGCGGAGCTGGCCAAACGCCGCAAAGGTGAGGAAATCTGCCCGCCGGACTCCCGCGGAATGCATAGTTTGTCGGACTTGCTATATGAGCGACAGGCACATCACACAGAGTGAGTGTGAATCGTACTTTCTGGCCTGACCTGACCTGACCTGACTTTTAACCTAACTGTCTCTGTATACAGAGGTACGTCAGACGGACCCCGGCTGTGTGACCCGGTACCCTGACCTGACCTGTCCGCTGACCTGACTGTTGTCTCTGTCCTTGCCCACAGAGGTACATCCCACCGCTAAAGTAATGTAGGGTTTTACCAATCTCAACGGTTGGCTTTGACTGGCGATTGTTTAATGCGGAGTGATCGAAAAGAAGATGTCAAAAGCTAAAGTTGCAGCTGCAAGGGTGACAATACATATAAGCTACATTCAAAGTTTCATTGTAGTCTGGCTAATCGTTCCTAAGGTTCAGAAGCAGAACATACCCATGACTGAAACCCCACATTACTTCTGCTGTGGACTGTACATCACACGGACCCCGGCTGTGACCCGGTACCCTGACCTGACCTGTCCGCTGACCTGACTGTTGTCTCTGTCCTTGCCCACAGAGGTACGTCACACGGACCCCGGCTGCGACCTGGTACCCTGACCTGACCTGACCACTGACCCTGACTGTGTGTCTCTGTCCACAGAGGTGCGTCACACGGACCCCGGCTGTGACCCGGTACCCTGACCTGACCTGACCACTGACCCTGACTGTGTGTCTCTGCCCGTGCCCACAGAGGTGCGTCACACGGACCCCGGCTATGACCCGGTATCCTGACCTGACCTGACCACTGACCTGACTGTGTCTCTGTCCGCAGAGGTACGACACACGGACCCCGGCTGTGATCTGGTACCCTGACCTGACCTGACCACTGACCTGACTTTGTGTCTCTGCCCGTGCCCACAGAGGTGCGTCAGACGGACCCCGGCTGCGACCTGGTACCCTGACCTGACCTGACCACTGACCTGACTGTGTCTCTGTCCGCAGAGGTACGACACACGGACCCCGGCTGCGACCCGGTGGCGCTGCTGGCCTCCCAGATGGAGACAGCCGTCCGGCCGCGGCACAGCTCGGCTGCCTCGGGCTCGGAGGAGACGGCCGACGGCTCGGCCGGCGGCCGCACACCGCGCCTCTCCGAGACCAGCGAGGCAGGATCGGACACCAGCGACCAGGCCGTGGTCGAGGTGGGTGTGAGGAGGCTGGGAGGAAAGGAGACTACACTGCAAGGAGACGGGCGGGTACCGTGGAAAAAATGACGTTGGTTGTTGTTATTATCGCTGTCCCTCCGCTCAATGATCAAGCGTAGCCGAACGGCCATGGAAGGACCTGGCAGCGGACGTCAGACTCGGAGCCGCCACCAATACGGCGTCTCAGTCTCGCAGGTCTCTCACTTGTGGATAAATAGACCCCAGCAGGCGCATGCGGGTCCCCATGAGTGTCGGGCAGCGCGCCAGCACGTGCCCCGGCGTGTCCGCTTTCTCTTTGCAGATGGGCACGCGAGGCGGCTGCATTTCTCACAGCGCCTGCCGGGTTTTGCGTCCAATCATTCAATTCGTTGAAGATTCAAAAGTGTTAGCAGCAATTGACCTCATCCCAAATCATGATTGAAAACGAATTGAAAGTTTTCCAGACACAGCCCTCAGCAGACTCGTGGTAGCCGTTAGGTATTTTTTTTTTTCGACAAAACCGGTATGCTATCAGTCGGTCGGAACTTACTGCAACTAGAGGCGCCATGCTCCACTCCTTCGATTGGGGCCTATCACTAAATAAAGTACATATATGCCTTGTGTGGCAACAAAATGCAAAAGTTTGTTTTGGGGGCAATTATAAACTTTTGAGTTTTGTTGCCAAACTGGATGGAAAATGAATACGATGGTATTGCCAATCCAAGGTGCGGAGCCTCGCGCGTCTTGCTGTTACGATTTCCGAGTGACGGATTGCATAGTACCCGCGTTAAGGCCGAGCTACACTATGCGTGATCGTCCAGGAAATAACGTGCTTGATCTGCGAGTTTGCGGGTTTTGCAGAAAATCGGTACGCAGGTCAAGTTAAGCTGATAGGAAATACACAGGGTCAGCTACACTGGGGTCACGCAGATTCAGTCAAGGAAATCCCGGACGTTTAGTACAGGGAATGCCTGACAGTCAGGACGGTCAGGATGTTCCGTACCGATATAAAGTTCAGAGCTACGAACTTTTTTGCAGAATCTGCGAGACTGCGTGATATGAGACAGTTATTGGCTCACTTGGTGGCGCACCGTATGAATCCAAGTACGTAATTAATAATTGTTTCTTTTATTTTCATGTGTTATTGATGTTTTATTAACAAAATAAACCATTTATCGATTAAATGGTATAAAAGATAGCAAACTTCAGCGCTTGTTGCGAAACCATTTAATAGTTATTATTACGTCAGCGTACAATAATTCACGCAAATTCTGGAAAATCGCAGAAACCGATGTCAAGGGAGTCTCGCAATCACGTATCTGCATATCACCTACGTAATTTCCTGCAGTGTAGCTCACGCATAGTGTAGCTCGGCCTTTATTCTCGGTTTTGTCGAAAAAAGAATACCTACCACGCAGTTTGCAGAGGGCTGTACTATCGATAGGAGCCGTGCTACATAGTTTTGGTTGCTGTTGAGAGCACGTCCTAGCTGTAGCCAGTGGCTGGACTGAAATTCTTATTCTGCCCACTTCCTTTTCACCATGACCTTGTGTCTGACCCATTGTCCTGACTCCTAGTTCCGGCTGACTTCTCGAATACCTCGACTGACCTCTCTAAACCGACTGACTTCTCTGTTAGGACGACTGACCTTTTCTAACGCCATTGACCTTCTAACCTAGGTGTCAGGTGACCTCTGGCTCTGTCACGCTCCTACTGGCCCCTTATACCCTAGCTTACCTCCATGCCCCCTGGCTGACCTATCAACATCCCCGATTGCCCCCTATAACCTGACATGATCGACCTCTGTTCACTCGGACGACTGACTGTACTGCCCTGACCCCTCCCCAGGAGGAGCTGCGTATGCTGGCGGACATGTTCCCGGACGACTGACTGTACTGCCCTGACCCCTGCCCAGGAGGAGCTGCGTATGCTGGCGGACATGTTCCCGGACCACTGACTGTACTGCCCTGACCCCCAGGAGGAGCTGCGTATGCTGGTCGAAATGCTCCCGGACGACTGACTACTGCCCGGACCCCCTTCCCCAGGAGGAGCTGCGTATGCTGGCGGACATGTTCCCGGACCACTGACTGTACTGCCCTGACCCCCAGGAGGAGCTGCGTATGCTGGCGGACATGTTCCCAGACTGCTGACTGTACTGCACTGACCCCCAGGAGGAGCTGCGTATGCTGGCGGACATGTTCCCGGACCACTGACTGTACTGCCCTGACCCCCAGGAGGAGCTGCGTATGCTGGCGGACATGTTCCCGGACCACTGACTGTACTGCCCTGACCCCCAGGAGGAGCTGCGTATGCTGGCGGACATGTTCCCAGACTGCTGACTGTACTGCACTGACCCCCAGGAGGAGCTGCGTATGCTGGCGGACATGTTCCCGGACCACTGACTGTACTGCCCTGACCCCCAGGAGGAGCTGCGTATGCTGGCGGACATGTTCCCGGACCACTGACTGTACTGCCCTGACCCCCAGGAGGAGCTGCGTATGCTGGCGGACATGTTCCCAGACTGCTGACTGTACTGCACTGACCCCCAGGAGGAGCTGCGTATGCTGGCGGACATGTTCCCAGACTGCTGACTGTACTGCACTGACCCCCAGGAGGAGCTGCGTATGCTGGTCGAAATGCTCCCGGACGACTGACTACTGCCTGGACCCCCTTCCCCAGGAGGAGCTGCGTATGCTGGCGGACATGTTCCCGGACGCGTGTCGTCTGGAGCTGCACCACTGCCTGTCGCTGGCGGCCGGCTGTCTGGAGAAGGCCGCCCAGCTGCTGCTGGCCAGACAGGAGAGTGGCGACGCCATCACCCAGCAGCAGCAGGTGAGTACGGGAGACGTTGTCACCCAGCAGGGGGTGCGGGAGACGCCATCGCCCAGCAGGGAGTACGGGAGACGCCATCACCCAGCAGGGGGTAAGAGAGACGCCATCACCCAGCAGGGGGTACGGGAGACGCCATCACCCAGCAGGGGGTACGGGAGATGCCATCACCCAGCAGGGGGTACGGGAGACGCCATCACCCAGCAGGGGGTAAGAGAGACGCCATCACCCAGCAGGGGGTACGGGAGACGCCATCACCCAGCAGGGGGGTACGGGAGATGCCATCACCCAGCAGGGGGTACGGGAGACGCCATCACCCAGCAGGGGGTACGGGAGACGCCATCACCCAGCAGGGGGTACGGGAGACGCCATCACCCAGCAGCAGCAGGTGGGTACGGGAGACGCCATCACCCAGCAGGGAGGTACGGGAGACGCCATCACCCAGCAGGGGGTACGGGAGACGCCATCACCCAGCAGGGAGGTACGGGAGAGGCCATCACCCAGCAGGGGGTACCGGAGACGCCATCACCCAGCAGGGGGCACGGGAGACGCCATCACCCAGCAGGGGGTACGGGAGACGCCATCACCCAGCAGGGGGTACGGGAGACGCCATCACCCAGCAGGGGGTACGGGAGACGCCATCACCCAGCAGGGGGTACGGGAGACGCCATCACCCAGCAGGGGGCACGGGAGACGCCATCACCCGGCAGGGGGGTACGGGAGACGCCATCACCGGGGTACGAGAGACGCCATCACCCAGCAGGGGGTACGGGAGACGCCATCACCCAGCAGCAGCAGGTGGGAAGTGACTAGTGGCAGGCCGCGACGGGTCCTGCAATTGCAAACGGCTGCATGCTCGGCGTCGGGAAACTTCGTCATTAGATAGCCAGGAGCAAACACTAAAAAAGGACCGAGTAGCATGAGGTCATTCTTTTCAGCTTTGTTTGTTTTGTCCGCTGTGTAAAGGTAAAGTGAGGGGCGTAAAATGAAACCACAGAGCTGACAATGTTTGCTTCGCATGTCCAGGTGCTGAGCCGCCGGCGCGGCGACCGCCGGGAGCTGGATGACGAGTCTCTGAAGGCCAGCATCATCGCCAAGTACAGCTACCAGGACGTGGACGGCAGCAAGCGCCAGCACAAGCCGCACCTGCCCAAATCGGTGAGTCGGGGACTGGCGTGAGTACAAACCGCACCTGCCCAAATCGGTCAGTTGGGGCCTGACGTGAGCTCGGTCCACACCTGCCCAAATCGGTGAGTCAGGACCATACCGCGAGCACAAGCCACACGCCCTCCTAAAGTGGTAAGACAGGGCCACAATGCGAGCGCAAGAGGCACCTGTCCAAATCGTTCACCGGACACTGTCGCCGGAGCAGGCCATCGGGGCTGGGATGGCTCTGCTGGCGCCAGGTTACCGGCTCCTCGGGCTCATATTGAGAGGCCAAACCGTGGGGAGAAGACGTGCAGGTTTTTTAACACAGCATCTCTTTGATGGGCCCTGAGTATGTGCTTCGTATTTTGTGGTACCGTAATTCACCTCATGCTGCATGGACGGCGATGGCCGCACTAAACTGTAAATTGTTCGCAATTACTCGACTTTGATTATGATGAGCTCAAACACTTGATTTTGTCTCCTCACCTTAGCACCTCATCACATTGCCAGCAATACAATTATTAGAACACAGCGTGATGTGCGAAGTCCCTACGATCTCGGGTAACATCCTTGCGACGTTCCGCTCCCGCAGTCGCCCAAGAAGCTGGTGCGCTACCTGGACAACAAGGTGGTCTCCCTGAAGGGCGAGCGTTTCACGGAGATCAAGCGCAGCCCCGAGACCAAGGACGAGATGAAGAAGACGTACGTCAGCCTGAAGCCGCTGAAGCAGTACCGGTTCCACTAGTGTGCGGCCGGCCGGCGGCGGCGCCGCACCCGGCCGCCGCCGCCCCGCCGGCCCAACGTCAGATGATGCTGGCCGGGGGCCCGGGCGCCCCCTGCTCCCCAGCACCCCCGGCGGCCGGAGGTCCGCCCACTCCCCGTATCTGTCCCCGGTGTCTGCGGACGAGCGCGTGTCGCTGGGTGTGCGTGTCGCCGTCGAGGTCGGCCCCTCGGCGCGGTGTCGCGGTCTCGGTGTTCGGTATGTTTCCCTAGCACACGCCGGGCTCACAGCACACTTGGCCGCACGCTCAGCAGTCCACAGGGTCGGGTAGGAGAGATTAATTTCACTTGTAGGATGCTCCGAGCCTGGGAGCTTTTCGATATGTTTACACAATTTAGGAAACGTTGGTTTAACGTTACAGAAGAAATGCGAACTCGCAAGAATTATGCTGAATTCGACACGAAATCAATTTTAGGGTTAGTTACGATACGACACGATAACCACCGTCGTAATATGAAGGGTGTGGGGAACGGGCTCTCATAGTTAACAAAACTGTCACCATATGGTAATGGTATTCAGTGGCCGCGTTGTGTGTTCTAGTCACTCCAAATTTTGTAACCTTATGTGATAAGTTAACCGTAAGCACGATCTTCACTATTGTCCCGACATGTCCCCATTATATGACGCATTAAGGGAAATTACCACTACCGTTTTGTTATCGCTATTATGAACGCGACGTTACAAAATTTAACGGAGTGATAATTTTTCGCAAGTTATAGGAACGACGTTTATGCCTCATTCTTTTCTTTTTAGTGTTACTTGCTTAATTTCATCGTGTTCTCAAACTTGCGTGGCACCATGTGAAACATTCTCTTTGCAGAAGATAGGAAACAAATATGATTGTCTTTCAAGTGTATAATGTCGCACTGGTCGCTTTCTAAAGATCTGAAACCAGTTTCTCCGTTTTTTTTTCACAGCTTTCCATTGCATGTATTTTGTTTTCTTATACCTACTTTCTTTGAGGTATTGAGAGATACGAGCGCTGCCGATCGGTCTTACTCCGCTGTCTTACTCCGCTGTACCGCCGCCAGTCCGGTCTGTTGGTGGCACGATCTCGCTGGTCTCGCCGCTGCCGTATGTGGCTGCGCTGATCCGCTCCGGGCCGAACCGGCGTTAGATGGGTCGGGGTTGACCGTGTGCACATCTCAGGAGGTACCCGGGCATTGTCAGTTGTGAACGACCACAGCTTGATGTTAAACGCGCTGCACTTGCAACCCGTTCGGTCTCACTGATTATGATGTTTTCTGACGGCGTGAGCTGCTGGTTTGTTCCATTATTTGACCAAGAAGGATGTCGTAGGATGCTTGGACTCACATTAGTTCCTCTGAGCGTATTTTGTGTGTTGCACACGTATTTTTCCGTTAACCGTCACCCATGTACCGATGTATGTGTTAAGCCAGTAGGATGTACGGAGTCTGTGCGCGAGTGGCACGATCGCTGTGTCTGTAAGAAGTTCGGCTTGACGGTTTGGAGATGGAGCATTATCGCTCAGCTTGTGCCAAGCTGCGTGTTGGACCCCCAGCCCTCCAGGCACGGTCGCCAGTCGCACGCTCCGACACTCTGTCTCCGGCTCTTTCCTCGCTCTGATCTCTGTCATTGGTTGGCGCCGTGCTCCGCCGCTCTGCCGGCTCTCTGTGTGTGTCGCGGCGCCCTCGCCGGAGTGTGTGTGATAGCGGTGTGTGCCCGGTAGCGCTGTGTGTTTGTTGTGTAGTACAATGTTATTTGGCCGCTGCGGGCCTGTGAACTGCCCGCTGACGGCGTCACTAGAGATTACTATATGTTGCTGCCGTTGTGTCATTTTTCACTATCTCAGAGAGTTTCATTCGTTTGGAGTCCGTGTTTTGTCACAGCGCCGGTCGTTGGAGGCTGCGCACTTCAGCTCGGGACACCGTTCTTTTCTTCACTGCGCAGCTACTGCCTGCTTTCTGAGCTTTGTAGACGTATGTCGTCATGAGACCAATTCTAACTGTTCCACTGTGCGTATGTGTGTACTGTGAGTGGCTTTGTGCTCACTGAGTGACGAGAAGGCCCTCTGGTGACCGCACCAGCACTGTACCGGTGTGTACCCGATGAAAGGGACGCGGTGAGGCCGCCGGCACGGGGGACCCCGGCCGCTCCGGCTGGCTCCGAGTGGCCGCGCTCATCAGTCGCCGCACGGCCGCTGCCAAATACACGCGGTATGTGTGTACCGAGGCTGCTACTCTGACAGAGTGGGATATTCAGCACATACGTACTGTTTGAGATGGTTTGTAAGTGAGGCAGCTGCCCTGCCCAAAGCAATGCGGTGAGGTCTGGCATTGGGACCAGAGAGCCATACCCTCTCCTCTCTTCAGATTTTTATTCTCATAAAAGCTATGACGTTTCTATATCATCAAAACGTCGGTTTGGAAGCCGAAGATGAGCTTGCGTGGCTCCTCTTTTCATTGCAACTAATTGAGCATGCAAGTTGAGATGCACTTGTTTCCGACATATCGGTAAGGTTCATGCTTGCTGACCAATCTGAAAAGGCAGCTAAATCCACAAGCTTGTTTTGCTCTTTTGCACGGAAATGTTGAGACTCGTCTCAGATTTTCGACTAGTTAGGCGGATGCAGATTGAAGAAGAAGGATGTGCTGGTGCGTGCCTGGCAGATGTATGATGCACACAGCAGAAAGACTTCAAAGTTGTCTGCTGGGGCCTGAGTGCATACATACCCTGGGAGCATACGGGTGATTTTTTTGCTGATCAACCAGTTTGTTGATCAACCAACCACACTACTGCGGGACCCCAGCTGGTGTCGGCAGTAGCGGCGGAACACCTTCGGCTCTGACGGGGGGGGGGGGGCACTGCCGACTTTTGGTCCCATTCTTTCCATGAAACACCCAATGTTGAAATGCCAAAATCAAAGGGGACACGGTGCCCCGGTGCCCTCGGCCCGTTCCGCCGCCTATGGGAGTCAGGCTAAATCAAGCTGCTCATCCAGCAGCTGACAGATCTGCTAATCGATAATGCCGGATGGATTTTAATCTGGAATGGTGCGTGATGCACGCTGTCGCTGAGGCAAGGCCCTAAAACATACACTGGTTTACATAGCCTTGCATACGCTTAAGTAGGTGCGCTCGGTGCGCTGAGGCAAGCGCTGAGGTGTCTTGAAAGTGGCACCTCTAGTCAAATCATGTTCCATCACTTTGTTATCTGATCAGTCTTTACTGGGGCACTGTTAGAAATTGTCTGAAAATTAAATTCATAAAATGATTTATTTTATACAAATTGATCCCATTCATCAATCTCAAAGCCGAAATTTCTTATCAGAAATGACTAGTTTCCCAGTACTAAATAACTAACCGCCGAAATCCGCCATTTTCGTTCGGCGTGGTGGTGCTTTGGGTCCGTTTGTGGTGTAGTGTGAAAAGTGTGTATTTCATACTCATGTGTAGTTGAACATTGCGATAGGTAAGTTTATGGTTCGCTTGTTACCTTGATGCATTTTGACGTTTTTCAGTTACTGGGAATACGAGATTTTACTTGCATGTTTCTTAGCGTGCACTTGCCGGTGTGCGCCATTTCTGTCTTACGCTTATTTTTGCTTTATTAACTGATTGACTCATGTAAGATACGTACAAGATCTGCTTTTTCATGTTATTTTCTGTAAGTGTTTCCTCTCATTGTTGTTTTTATGTATATTTATGATTGGGATTGGTGGGTAGTATTGTTTTCATTTTCAGAGAATGGTAGGTATCTGCCTTTCTCAGTCAGTTGGGCAAACTAGGCGGCGGGAATCAAAATATGGAGGCATCAAAATATTGATTCTAGTGGGCGGAGCTTTGACCATATATGGGCATACGTGCAGACCATCACAGAAACGTCAATTCTTCAGCAACCGGCTACAATTTCAAGATAGTTTCTTCACAAAATGAAGAGCAACGTTGAAGCTACCCGCCAGGCACGAAACAATAGCCCTAACCTCTTAGGTTAGTTTAGGAAAGCGTCTTGAAAATAATCAAGATTTTGATTCATCACGGCGGCTAATCCCGGCGAGAATCAATATTTTGATTCCGCAAACAGCTGGCTAATCATTATTTTGATTCTGAAATCAGCTGGTCTATCAATATATTGATTCTGCGAACTGACTTTCTGCAGATGTACTTCACTCTTCAAATTGATTTATGGAACGTTTCTTGTGTGCAAATAATGCAAATTCAATAAATTCATGAAGATATTATCAGCACAGGATCGTGTAATTTTTTTCTAGACCTTATTCCCACGGTAGACCAGGGATTTTCAGCACTCACCCTAGCTCCCTGCTCAAAGCTGCAAGCCTTCGAGGGAATGCGTGAAGGGAGCCGTGCTGACCTTTGTATAGGGGTTGTACTGAGTCGGAGCCGGAACCGAAGCCCGACCATTTTACTCGGAGCCGGAGCCGGAGCTGGAGCCGATTTTTTCCTCCGGAGCCGAAGCCGTCTGACATTTTCACGGCTCCACATCCCTGCTTTGTAGCATTGATTTTGAGTAAAAAAAAGTTAACTTATCGTCTTTCACGTGTTCATGAATGTGTTTCTACGCATCTGTATCCCGTCCCATTTCTGTGGAGTACAGTAAGAGATATTTCGCCGAACAATATACTCAAGCCCGTTGCACAAATTGCACAATTTGAATGAAAATATGATACACGGATGTATTTGCATTCGCAAATAATACGATGATATTCATAACACATTTCACAAAGATCCCTGCAATTGCCACACATTTGCCATCACAAAGCCCTGTCGTTGATGCTCACATCCCATGCAAAGCAATACTCACTTTTAGGACACGTCTCTTATTCAATATGGCTACGTATTTGCAAAACATGCAGTTAATAATATTTGAAACTGAGACCTAACCAATAAGACATACCATGGACAGGTAAGAAAAACAAATAAACGTCTGGAGAATGACTTCAACGTCTCGATGTTGCCTACTTACAAAGAACAATTTTCGGTTTCGAATCAAATACATGAAATAAATATAAACAAAATTTGTACAGATACACTCAATATAGGGTTTATGATTAGCACGGCTACCTAAAACATCAATCCTGTCAGGTTGAGCCACTTATGTCCACACCCAAAGCAGGTCGCTTTGGAACACCACAAGATCCCATATTACCACCGAAAACGGTCACCAATTGGTCTACTGATCAGCATCTTCAGAACATTCTCGACCGAAAAGCTATCAGTCCTGTCTGTGTTTTGGTTCGCTTCATTTGGGCTATGCGCACGTTTTTCTACTCCGGTTCTAGGGACGAGATAGCAGTCATCACGCGCTGCACCAGCTCGTTCTTTGACAGGTTGGTGACGCTGTCGTCATCCGGCAGGATAAACACGTGGCGCATTTCACCCTCGGCCCCGCCAGCCACATACACACTTCCTTACGTCATATTGTTTCTCGCTACGAGATCAAAGTTCAAAAGGTCGTGATGTAGGTAGTCTCCGCCCAGCCCGAGTCAGGTACTCCACCGGTTGGTCGGGTGCGGCCAGGTCCGCGCAACGCCGCCCTTCTTCGGTCGACGCTCTGGTTGACAGGGATGGCGTTGTCATACAGTTGCCTGTCGACTGAACAGCGATTCAAGACGCCATCCTTGACCCTCTGAAGCTGATCCCCGCAACGACCAGTGTTTGAGCCTTGGTTGACCTGCAGCAAACAACAGAACAGAACACAATAATTAGGACATTTGTGGACAATAGATTAGGAAACTATATGTGTTATTATTCTATTTGTTCAGCAACTATTAATTTTAGAATATATTCAATAAAAATTAAATACTTAATGTCGCTTAAATTTCCACTGAACGTCACCAGGTGCGCCAACAACTGTCATCTCATGCAGTTATATAAATTCTGCCAAAAAAGTAGATCTGAGGCCAGCTGTACCAACAGAAAAATAGGTGGCTGCTGGATTTTTTTTTTGTCTAAAAGTTACTTCACATACAGAGCATGAACAGTACAGCCCTATCCGTTTACGTGCCCATCATGTAACGCTCCATATGTGAAGCAGTCTTTAGGCAAAAAATTCCAGCATGCAACTATTTGTGTTGATAAAACTGGCCTCTAAAATTAACTTTGGCATGGACAATCCTGAAAATTAACTATCCAGCATTCCCTGGACTGACGTACATTAGACACATAATTTTCTTGAAGATCACGCATAATGTAAATATGGCTTACACCATTCAGCAACTTGCTTTTGTTGCACTTACAAATTAAAGTTGTAGCAACAATTGGGTGAGTGAGACACAAGCAGAGGCTAAAACATCCAAATTATGTAAAATACTGGACATGCACTGCCCCCATTTCATGAGTCCACCCAACAATTCTATCATGTGAGACAAAACATTAGGCTTCTTGTAACTAATTTATACCGTAACTTTTAAAGGACATCATATTTCACTGAAATACTACACCTAAGACATCATTTTCAAAAAAATATAGCTTAAAAAGACAGCAGAAAAGTGAGAAGGCGTCCCGCGCCGCTGACGTCGCTACCGCGCCATGTTCCTAAAACCATCTCTTAAAACGAGTTTTCGGTAAGAAACGTTAAGATCACATGCCTGAAATTGAAAAACACACTTCAAAGTATCTTAAAATATGATCCATTGTTACTTACACTTCAGAAAAGGTCGCTTAAACAAAATAAAACCGGGAGCACTACGTTGCATCCAAACACCCACGACGCCGGCGCGAAATGGCGGGAACCGGAAATCGTGGCTAGATACAAAGAAAAAGAATATTTCTTATAAATGAATTATACAACTAAATAACGCATTTTTTATTTTCTTTTAGACAAAATTATGAAAAAATTACAGAGGCTTGTCGTTAATGATAAACAGAGCAAGTTTTAACAGCACGTTTTTGTTGAATTATGGCGGCGAAATCTTTATGCCATCCGTAAAGGTACGCGCGACAAACGGCTGATAGCCATGCAGCGAAAAATTGAAGCGGGGAAGTTTTTTGTATTGACTTGTCGAAAAATCTCGCCGTCATGGGGGTTATTTCCGCCGTAACGGGTCGTCTGAAGGTGGGAACGTCCCAAATTGAATCAAAATATTGATTCTATGCCCATATATGGTCAAAGCTCCGCCCACTAGAATCAATATTTTGATGCCTCCATATTTTGATTCACGCCGCCTAGTTTGCCCAACTGCAGTAGGCGGAACTATGGTCATGAGTACCCAAATATAGGAACGTTCCCATTTTTAGGAACGGAGTTCCCAAATATGGGAACGGGCGTTCCCATTTATGAGAACGGAAGGCAATTTTTCGGCCGTTCTCCCACTAAAACTCAAAAGTGCATCACGTCTCAAAAAAGTGCACGCTGATTTAAGTATCTACTAAATCTCCATAAAGCTATCTTTAATCTGACCGTGGAACAAGGAAATTGACCGTGGAATGATATTTTTAATGATTTTTTGAAAATGACAGAATGGTGGAAATATGGGTTATACGCAGGGATGCGGAGCCGGAGCCGGAGTCGGAGCCGGAGCCGCCGGAGCCGGCATATTTTGCCCGGAGCCGGAGCCGGAGCCGGAGCCGTGAAACAATATAGACCGGAGCCGGAGCCGGAGCCGGAGCCGCCAAAAAAGGGGGCGACTCCGGCTCCTTTTTATTTTTTGAGAGGAAAAAAAATAATTGACCTAGTTCGGTTTGACAGTACAAGGCAGTGAAACATATGGTATGTACTTACGTCATGGGCCATCAAGTGAATGAAAAAAGCCGAATATCCCCAGTATCCCACAGTACGCAATCAACTTCCTGTCTGCTCCTCCCCCCCACGTCTACTGCATCCCCAGAACATGAGGACCGGTCATCAGGTGACGGCCATTGTTTTCAAGCCAGTGCAGTGGACTGCGACTCCCAGCACCGTCTCTGCCGAGACGGGTGTCAGCTTACGATGGTTCAGTGAACTCTGATTCCCGGCGACTGCGTTTCCAATGCCATCGCTTCCTAGTCCTTTGTTCTGCCAGTTCTCTCCGAGGTGCGTTTGCGCGGGGACGCGGTCATGAGCCGGTCATGGCAAAGAGTAACGCGTATAACCAATCCAATTTTTCTTCCACCCGTATTTAATTGATTGCATAGGGGATGTACTGAGTCGGAGCCGGAGCCGCCGGAGCCGGACCATTTTACTCGGAGCCGGAGCCGGAGCCGGAGCCGCCATAACATTTCACCCGGAGCCGGAGCCGGAGCCGGAGCCGATTTTTTTCTCCGGAGCCGGAGCCGGAGCCGGAGCCGTCTGAAATTTCCACGGCTCCGCATCCCTGGTTATACGACATTTAACATGCAATTTTAAGGAAAATGAAGCATTTTTTAGTTTGAGGTAAAGTATAATAATTTTCGCCTGGTTATGAACTTTCATACTATCGACACCAGATGCTGACAAATGCAAGCGAAGACGCGGACGGTCCCGAGGTAATATTGTTGACTTTTGTGTCGGGGCGGACGACCGCGTGGAACGTGAGTGAATTTACCGAGCGACTGTTGTAAACTCAGTTTAAGCGGTTGAAAATTATCCAGCTGTATTTTATCATCCCGGAAAGACATATTTTATTTGGATGCTAGCTGCTTAGAGTTGTTTTATAAGGAGCGTCATGAGCGTGGTTTTTGTCTTCCGTGTTTCTAAGCGTGATCGTTTTGGGGGAATTTCTCTTATATAGCTCGCTCTGTGTGGCTTATTTATAATTTTTATGCTGATTTCGATAATTCCTCGTGCCCATCCTACCAGGCCTTTTGCCACTTACACTCATCAAGAAAGGAAAAAACTAGATTTTCATTGGGACTAGGTGTTTTGAGGGTGTAACATATTCAGCGTTCCCATTTTTGGATACTTCCTTGTACTCGTCAACTATCGGTGATAAACAGACAGGTGCTTGACATGTCTCCACCCTCAGCGCGGACGGTGGATATAGGTATGGAAGACCTTGTTGAACATCGCTGAGCGTTGTGAATTACGTAATCCTGCAGAGGGGGGCGTGCCCGCTGCGAGATCGACGGGAATAAAAGCGCAGAAGACCGGGCGAAACATGCGACGGTCTTGCCGGAAAGGTCATCTGATGATTGTTGCGTTAACAATAATTTGCGGCGTTGGACGTGATGCTTGTTAATGAAAAGAGCCCCTGAAAGGCGTCGGTGAAATCGTTCCCAATTTTGGGTACGCCGTTCCCATAATAAGGAACGCTTGCAGCGCCAGTGTACGAGAGCGTTCCCAAATTTGGGCTCGCGGCCCGGATGATGGACTGCTTTAGAAATAGGGGAACGATTTGAAACTACGATGGGCCTTACAATATCAAACTCTTTCCCAACAATATTGAGACAAATATCAGGCGGTTCACGATCGTTTTATATTTTTTGGACGTCATTTAACGGTTCTTTTTCTTGTTTTAAATAATGCCTACATGGCGTTCCCATATTTGAGTTTATCGTTCCCAAACATGGGAACGAAAATGCGTTCCCGAAAATGGGTACGCTTGACCATAGTTCCGCCTACTGTTCTGGTAGGTACAGCCTGAGGGCTGTTCACCGGCGCTGCATACTGCTGCCTGTGGTGTGTGTGTGGAGTGGTGTGTGCAGCAGGCGTGGGGTAGGGGAGGGGTAGTCTGTATGACATCACGGTCACACGGCTGCGGGCTGTGTGCTGTGACGGAAGGCTGACATGGCAGTATGGACGCAGTGGACAGAGCTTGGAGGCTGTGTATGGTCCTACCACACACAGGGCCCATGAATAGCCCTCTGATGTCTGTCATGTATATATGCAATGCTATATTAGTTGTTGGTAATCCTACAGTTATCGGCATTAGTAGAACAGACGTCACACAAAGGTTTTCAACTCACCTGTTCAACTCACCTGTTTGGGGTTCCCTTGGTCTGAGAGTAGCCAAAATGAATGCAGGGATGGGGAGAAGGGAAGGAACCCGCACAGAAAGAGCTTGCCCGATGGATGAGAACACATCCAAACGGGAAAGTTAGCCCACTAGTGCCAAATGAATGAGTTTACAAGAGTTTTCAAGAGAGATGAATGAGTTTTCGAACTGAGGAGAGGCGCTGTAGGTTTGTAGGTTGTAGGGTAGGTTTGTAGGTTGTAGGTTAGGTTAGGTCAGGTTAGGTTAGGTTTGTTTAGGTTTTGTTAGAAAGAAGCACCTCTGGTTATAGCGCCTCTCTTTGGTTGGAAAACCTTCGTGTGACATCTGCTCTACTAATACCCAGTTATCTTACACCTGCCTTAATCCCATGCTAGGCTAAATGAGAAAATCACTTAAAGAAGAGTGAACGAAATAAGCATCAGACAGTGTCCTGAAATCGATTTTTTTAGTGTGACTGAAGCTGTGAAGATGTCACTGTTTCAAAAGAACATCAAGTTCTATATCGGTGCCAAACCTAAACCACTGAAAATCCCTTTAACAGTATCTCATGTGGTATAGACCCAATAAAACCTAATATTGTTTATACTGTGAAATGAACTGCCAAGGCTAACCCACAGCACCATGAAACTCTATGCTGATGACACAAAGCTGTAGCAGCCAGTGTCAAGCAAGAATGATGCAGAAATGCTCCAAACTGACCTGGAGAGTGGAGGACACACTAGCCTTCTGGTGAAACAAGTTGCTCTTACAGGTCAATGTGACAAAATGTAAAGTAGTGCATTTAGGCACCCAAAGTCACGGAGAAAGATACATCTCCGTATCTGAAACGGCATAAAGGTATCTGAAACAGCCAAATGGAGAGGCATTGGAGCTTGTAAAAACAGACATGGAGAAGGACTTAGATCTAGTTTGCTGAAGTCTTCCTCCCACTGCCTGAAGGCTGTGAATAAAGCCATGTCAGCACTGAAACTTCTTGAATGGCCTTTGACACCCTGACTACAATTAGAACTTTGGTTGTTGGTAATCCTACAGTTATCTTACACCTGCCTTAATCCCATGCTAGGCTAAAGGAGAAAATCACTTAAAGAAGAGTGAATTCACTAACATTTTGCAATAAAAGCATTGATTTATTAAGGCATGTTTTACTTGCTGTATGCATAGAGTACAGAACTACAGAGGTTGCAATGTTTAAAGTTGGCTGTATTGGCAGTTGTCATCGATGTAAGTTGTATTAATATTTATTCGGGTTTATTAGAAATAGATTTGTTACATTGCTTTTATTCTTTCAGGAGCCCCCACTGGACCTTCCCTCACACAATGATGCCACCTGTAAGTACCTACAAAATCAGCGTGATCTGGATAAAATTTGTTTTGCATTGTTCAATGGTCACCAAAATTTTCTGAAAAAAGCAATATTTTCTTTTTATTCAAATTCATTGCAAGACCAATTAAATATACCTAGATGCCAAATATGTGTTTTATTATTTGAATTCACCAATCTGTCCTGCGCATTGCCTGTCTGGAGTGAGCTGCACTGACGCTGTGTTTGTGTGTGCTGCCAGACGGACGCGGCGCCGCAGACCAAGGTGTTTGTCGGTCGGCTGTCGTCGGCCACCAAGTCCCTCGACCTGCGCAAACTGTTCGAGCGCTATGGCGAGGTCACAGAGTGTGACGTACTGGGCACCTACGGCTTCGTGCACATGAAGTCGGTGGACCAGGCCGAGACGGCCATCCAGAAACTGAACGGCACAGACCTGCACGGATCGCGCATCAGCGTCGAGCCCTCCACCGGCCAGCGGGGCCGCGGCGGCGGCCGCGGCCGTGGCGGCGGACCGATGCGCGGCCGCGGAATGGGCGGCTTCCGCGGCCGCGGCTCGGACCGGTTCGAGCCATACGGCCGCTCCTACCCGCCGGCTTCGGACGGGTGCGTCATCTTGGTTCTCCTTGATGATTTCAAAATAGCAGATCCCTTAATTTTTTGTTGCTGGTACCTGTATTGGTTATTGGTTTATTATTATAATAGCAACCTTGGTCTTCAGTATACTCTGTAGTATGTATGTGCCATTGCTATCCACTTTGCTGTCACTATTAATACAAGCATGTGCTAAGCGTTACACCTTACATGTTTGAATATTACAGTCCAGGCTGCTACCTTGACATTGTGGCTCTATTTCGCAGCTATGGCGGTGGCGGCTACGGAGGTGGGTATGGCGGCGGCGGCGGCGGTGGTGGCGGCGGCGGCTACGGTGATGGCTACAACGCCGGCTACAACGGCTACGGTGGCGGCGGCGGCGGTGCGGGCGGTGGCGGCTACGGGAACGGGTACGCCATGGACCGCCGGCCGCCGCCAGTGCGCACAGCCGTCGGCGGCTACTACGACGATTACGAGCGGCGCGACCCGTACGCCCGCTCACCGGCGCCGGCGCCCGCTCCGGCGCCGCGGCCAGCGCCCTACGACGGCTACGACCGGCGGCCGCCGCCGCGCGACCCGTACGCCGGCGCCGGCTACGACGCGCGCGGCGCGCCCGGCGGCTACGAGCGCCGCGACGACTACGGCGACGCTTACGGCCGGCGCTCTCCGCCGCGCTACCAGGCCGAGCCGGCGCCCAGCCGCGGCTACGACGGCTACGACCGGTACGCGGCGGCGCCGGCGCCGCGCGGAGCCAGCCCTCCCAGACGGTGAGTACCGCACGGGCTGACCAAGGGGTGGAGGGGGGGGGGGATGGGGTGGAGGACTGGCGCTGGCGTGGGTCTGACGGTCTGCTCACCGAACCGGTCGTAACGCGTCGGGTCGGGTCGGGTCGCCAACGCGGGGCAGCTGGCGTCCTGGCGTGCTTTGAAGTCGCTGCCGAGCGACTACGAACCGGGACGGGACTCTCGCAACTGTATGGGCCATGATACGCCCGCGACACTCACGACTGCTTTCACAGACTTGGCGAGGACGTAACGTCATATCGGAATCGTGCGCACTTGGCATGTTGCTTCTTCAGGTGAAGGGGGTAAAGGCGCTCACGTTAAACAGTGGTGTGTTGCCGAGATCTTTATGCGATTGGCGGAGTATTCTGTGATGAACTTACGCCTACGTTCGCAGGTTTACCATGGAGACTGATGGTTTAGCTCATATCTGAGGGTCAAAGTTGCGTGATTTCTGATCTGGCTTGTGCCCGAGAAGTGTGACATGGGTGACCAGGCAAACGCCTTGCCATATAACCTTTTCCTACCGCCGCTTCTAATCCACAACATCCTGAGTTTGGCTGATTTAGAGCTGTTTTTAAAATGTCTGGGTTCCAAATTGGACATTGGTCATGAAAATGGTCCAACAGATCGGACTTAAACGGGCTGTATTCTCACAAGGTATGAAACATTGCGTGCGTAAAAATGAAGATGCCGACTTCGTAAGTTATCAGCCATCGCCTCTGCACCGTTCAAATTTCCTAATCCCCACGCGATCCCGTTTCCGCAAGTACGATGCGCCTCTGACTAAACGTGGTCCTAGAACACGGAGGAGATGGCGTCCATGACGAGCGGGCATTGCGCTGGGGCCGGCGCGGCGCGACTGGCTGCCAGCCCGGCCTGAGACTGGTGTCTGTGTGTTCTAGCTACGCGCCGCAGCACCGCGAACTCACCGCGGTGCGCAGGTACTAGGCGGCCGCCGGCGGCGAGTGGCGCGCTCCGGCGTCACTCAGACGCGAGCACCGCCTCAGTACGGCGACGGGAGACGACTGCACGGGAGAGAAGACGGCGGAGACACGGCGGCCGCGCCCGCCCAGGAGCAAACCCGCGCGCCACGCGGTGTCCTGATTGGCTTCGTACTAGATTTTAGCTCCATGTGTACCCGGTTTCATGTGTTGGGGCGCGGCGGTGCCGTCCCACAATAAAGCACACATACACATCCAAACGGGCGTGTGTTGGGCGTTCCAAGGGCGGGCGAGCTGAGAGCTGAGAACGAGCGGAGAACGGTCTCTCGGGCGGCGGAGAACGTAGCACGGCAACCGACGGGCTCCGATTTTCGCCTCTCGCTGGAAGCGGGTGTGTGACGGGTGGGTGGCTGGCGGGGTGGGTGGGATCGGGGCTGAATGTCGTATGCGTGACTGGGGCGCACCCGAGCTGGTGGCGTGTGACGAGACAGCGGAGAGTGGTGTCGGCAGCCAGCGATCGTCAGCGAGCGGAGGACGTTCGTCGTGCGATCACAGTCGGCGGAAGCGACGGCCCGAGGTGAGCTCTAGCACAGTAAGGCCGGGCGGGCGGCGCCGAGCCACAGTGACCGTCTGCCCGTCTGCAGCGAACGCGACGCGTGCCGACGGTGCTCGGCGCACGCTGGGAACAGGAGCGAGTGGCGCGTGGGGTCCTCCGGCACTGGCAGGGCGAGTGCGAGCGAGTCACCGCGGGCGAGTGGTCCGTGCCGTCTGCTGTGGGGCTACCGCCTACCATCGTCTGCGTGTCTGCCCGGGTGGCACCGCCACCTCCCTGCGCTGCACTACACCCCAGTCGGATGCGTTCCGTACATCGGTGTTTGTGTGTCTGCATGAAAATTTCGGGTGGTCATATATGCTGGCGTGTGCAGACGACCTGAACAGGTTTTCACAGATTTGCAAATTATGTTTGTTTGAGTATGTAATCGCATTCAAATGGACCTCATGTCATTTGCGTTTACTTTTATGACATTGATGATTTATATTTATCTTGTTCGACCTAATACATCTGAATTTTTAAATTTCATCTAGCATCACTCATGTGACTGAAATTTTGCCATCATTTAGTATTTGCTTGCTCTTTAGTAGTGTTGCCAGCTTTTATTAACATTATCGCAAGTTGAACTTATTACACTGACATGACATACGCTGTACTACCGTAATTGGAGCTCTGTCCTCCCATCTGTCCGTCCTTCTGGGGCCCAGCGGTCGGCTGTAATTGTGCCGTGTGTCTCCCCGCCCCTGGCAGCTATCTGACGCGCCCCTGTCACTCCAGGAGCCTGCACTACCTGACGTGATCGGCCGACTGCCGACGATAACGGCCGCCCACGCCGCGTCGGGTGAGTTTGCCGAGTCTTCGTACGGCCAGTTGTGGTATCGTCAGTTGCCTTCATTTCATCATATATCGTAATATTGTTTTTGCTAATGATGCGTCACCTCTGTTTCATTAGCTGTAGTGAAAGCCTACGTCGTTTAGCCATTCTTTTAAGATTAACATGGCGGAGAAGAGCATTTAATGTACATTCTACGAAGTTCGGTTTGCTGCTCACTGATTAAAATCGGTTTTGTTTGTTCTATCGACTGTCCTCGTTTGTTGTCACGTTCTTCGTGTATGTGAATTAATATTTGTTGGTAAAGGTGTCCGTTCTCCATCCTGGTACTTTCGTCTGTAGATGCTTTAACCGAGTGGAGTTGTTGCTTATATACCTTGTGTGTCGATTTGTGCTCGCCCATGACCCGATATGCGTCGTCCCGCCGCCATTGCTGACCCATTGCGCCCTGTTGCAGGCGGCCACGCTGTGACTGATACTCGGGGAGGGAGCCGCGGCAGCCGCCGGAGACGCCGCGGCCACACGTCGCCGCAATCTGCCCGCCCACCATCCCGGCCCACTAATGTGTGTTTGTGCATCCCGCGACTGAAATCGATGTTCATCGTCATTTGGGTGTGGTTTTTACTTTTTAGTGCGCGTGACGATCGGTGTGCGCCGTGAATTCGGGTCCCGGCAATACAAAGTGTCGCCTGCCGGTGGCCGTAAGCGGGGGTCGGTCGCTGAGGGGGGGGGATGTGAGATGTGTGAGATGTGTGTAAGAGTCTTTGTATGTGTGTGAGAGCTGTGCCGGCGTAGCTGTGTGGCCGGCCAACCATTCCCATCGGCCGGGCGCGCGCTGTTCGTTCTGTCTGCGGCGCTGGCACTCGGCGGGCTCCGGCGCCGCCCCAAATACAGAGCCCATTCATCGCTGTTGGCCCGTGTGTTTGCTGCGAGCGGCGGTAGGTAGACTGCGGAGTCCACCTCCCCGGCTGATCAGGGGCCGGTGGCAGAGCGGCAAGGACTGACGGCGTGTCGTGGGTCGGCTGCCAGTCTCATTTGACCTGGAGCTCTCTGTGCAGTGCTGGTCTCAATGGAACTAGATCTCGGTAATATTGCAGGGCGCTGCTGTTTTATACTCGTCTACGGGCGATATTTTAGTTTTTTATGTTTTTATATTTTGAAATGGTTGGCGAGACGCGGGAAACTTTCATTGGCGATGTCTTTCGGTTGGTAGTAATGTTACCAAATGTGATGACCGAATCTGAAACAACGTAGTAGTAACTTAAGACTGACGATTTCGAAGCGATATACTCAGTACGCGAAGATAACGCTGTATGCTAATCGTCAGCGCCGTACCGTCCAGAGTAAGAGGCTCAGGAGGCGCTGGACAGAGGTCTCAGCCGCCTCTGGTGCCGGGTGCAGTACTGAGGAGAGACTGTCCTTGGTGACAGTTTGCGCATTGCTCATTGGTTTCCGATGCCCATCTCTTCCCATCTTGGTCTGGGTTAATTTATGTTCCTTCGCGGCTGTGGAACGCCCTGTTGGCTGCTGTGCGATAGCGAGTGTATGTCGGACTGTATCGTGGTTCCTGTCCAGGCCAGCGCCAAACTGTGAGGGAACACGACCGTTTGAACGAAAGGCTCGTATTTTGGAGCCAACGGGCGCGACACGGTGTTATGCATGGTGGGGCAGCGAGGCCTACGTCATTTGGGCATCGTCATCCTCAGTCTCCAAATTTTACGTGGAGGTACACTACCATATGTTGTACTCGTATTCATGAAAAATACATTTCTTTGTGTAGTTTTAGGTAATTATGGTGTAGTAATATTGGTTGTAATGCTTTGCAAGCAATGCACTGAAATGTTTGATGGACATCTACTCGGAAATGCACAGAATTTTGAAGTGAAGGTTTTCAGTGTTTTTGTTTTTGTTTTTATTAGCTACTGCGTGGACATACCTACCTGAGGAGAGCCTGCCCATTTTATCCAATGCTGCGCTTTGGGAACCGAAAATCGTAACCTTGTTCGACATTCCTACATATTTCAGCATTCGATGTGGACTTGAATTGCCTTGCTCATCCATTTCCCGAGAAAAGCGAAATATGAAAACAGATTGTGGAGATGTTGTGAAATTGGAAGCTGCCAGGGAGCCTCGGGTAACGCGTGGAGATGTAGAGGAGAGCGGAAAATTGGAATGCCCATTTCTTCCATGTCTGAATTGCCACGGAGGGTCGGACCTGGCGTGACTGCAGTAGCAGTGTCGTAAAGTGACTGCCGAATTGTATAACGATTATTGCTCTGCGATTTTTTTTCTCGTATTGCATACTCGACTCTATCGCCTTTGGCCAAAATACACTCATTTACTGAGTGCTTCAGCATGCGACGGTACGTTCATGAAATTGATGGCCTTGTACCTTTCAAAGTCTAATTTTGTTCATTTATAAACAGCCATTATAGCTAAACATTTTAGGGTTCACTTTGATTCATTGAAAATAATTTTCTGATTTTTGGCTGTCCTAATGAAAACAGGAGACTGAATTAGTCACTTTTTTGTTGGCACGTCTGCCTGCGCCATCTTAGATTTGACTCACGTGCGTCACATATGTCGAAATAAACTCGCTTTGTTCATTTTGTAAACTTCCATTCATTTATATACGGAGTTTATAACCGTGTCCGTCGTTTAGTACAAGATTTCTGTTGAATTTAGGTAAAGTTATGCTCTTATTTTGATTTATTTTTATTGATTTATATTTATTATTAATGTCAAACATGCATTGTAATTTTGAAGCTGATAAATGGTGATGTGTCTTAAACTTTAAATTCAAATAATTAGATTTCAGTCAAAGAATGAATGGGAAATTCATTGATTTAAAAGGGATGATGCTTAAAAATAAGATTAATAATTATTTTTCTGTTTGCATGTACATAGAAACTTTCAACTTCTCTCCCTGAATCATAATTGTAATGAGAATGGAGCAGACGTGATTCGGAAATGTGGGAATTTTTATAATATTTATGTCTGGTGTTATGTGCCTTAAATGGTTTTTTATAACTCCTGTTTAAACGGTCATTGTTTTTTACATTTGTTTGCAGTTTTGGTGACTATTGTTATTTGTAAGCTTTGATTACCCGTTGGTGCCTTTTGTTAACATCGGGTAAGCACTTCCATCAACTTCTAACAACTTTGCTAACCACTTCTATCAGTCAGCCTTAAGTGAGGACTGCTTATAATAGTTCTGTAATATCAGAATAGACACAATGATGTATGTAGGCATTCCTTTTTCAGATCGTACAATGTATTGGAAGTTTCATGCTGCGCCTTCAGCAAGAGTAGCTGAGCTCCTAAATAAAGAGGTGAGTGATACCAGGCTCTTCTGATTTATTTTTAGCATTATTTTTCAAATAGCTTTTTCCCTTTAGGCACTGCAATTATGATGGCTTGTACTGGCTGAGCTTTTCAAGTCTCTGTTCTTAGGTACCTAGCTATTGAGTTGTATGATAGCATAAACTCTCTCTCATACTCATTTTGTGGATGTTTTCATGGTTCATTGATATTTAGTTATGTTTGTGTCGTTGATTTAGTAGATGCCTTATTCGGGTGCATTATCTCTGGAGCTAAACACAATTGATGGTCAAAACTGCCCTGGATAATAATGATTTTGTATCATTTTTTATTGACCCCTCTTTCCTCATTTCAGGATGTCACATTAGAAGAATTGTTGGATGAAGAGGATATCATACAAGAATGCAAAGCTCAAAATAGCAATGTGATAGACTTGTGAGTATGATGCACATTGAAGCTGTGGTTTATGGGACAGTAAATGTGTTCATCTTCTTCACAAGCCTTGCTGAGCAGGACCTGTGTTCAGGGGAGGATGAATGTGACCTGGCTTGTGAGCTGAAGCCTGGTCCCAGTATGGTGCAACAGGTGGTGACCTGTGGCCTTTCTAACATCCATTGACACTAGTTGTGACCAGCGTCATGTTCCCAGGTCTATTGCAGCCAGTACTGACCTGCCATCTGTCCCCAAGTTGGGTGCAGCTGCAGGTGTCTTGTGATGTCCCCTATGATAATCTAATCTCTGTTCATCTGTATCGACAGCCTGGTGTAGATTTGGTAACCTGTTTGTCCCCTGGTGACCCCCAGTCTGGCACAGTCAAATGCTGAAAGACCTCTGACCTCTGATAACTGATGCTGATGCAACTCTGATTGCTGATGCTCTGATCTCACCTCTGATCTGAAATGCTGACATGACCTCTGATTACTGACCCATCCCCTGTGTCCCCAGTCTGGTGCAGCCCGAGGTGATGATGGCGCTCGTGTCTCACATGGTGACCGAGCCGGACCCGACCGGCGACGTGGCCTCCCAGTACCGCTACGCCAACATGGCCTCGGAGATCGTCACGTGCAACGTGCCGGCCATTATCGACCAGCTGGCTGGCGAGCGGCCGCTGCTGCGGCGGCTCTACAGCCTGCTGGAGTGTGAGCCGCCGCTGAACCCGCTGCTGGCCAGCTACTTCAGCCGCACGCTGGCGCTGCTCATCGTACGGCGGCCCGGCCAGGTCAGAAAGGGGGAGACGGACGGGTCAGACCGGGAACATTGCGCTGCTGATCGTACGGCGGCCCGGGCAGATTAGAACTAGGGGAGGGGCGGGTCAGACCGGGAACACGGCAGAACAGATCAGAGGGAGAAACAGAGGGATAAGTAAGAAACGGGGGCACGGCGCTGCACGTCAGACGTGGGGGGACGGACGGGTCAGGTCGGGAACACGGTGAGGCTAATCAGATGGGAGGACAGAAAGGACGGGTCAGGCCGGAAGGGCGGGGACTTTGCTTGAGAGCTGGTTTCTCATTTGGTTTACCTCCTGTTTGTTTTCACGCTTTGTTTATTAGGGGAGGAAATGCTGAAGACACTACTTTGGGCGCGTGATCACCCAATTATCCGAAATCCAGTTTACCGAAGAGGCGGATCCTCTGCTAAAACTTCTAACGCACCTCCGTTTTGCTCTCTTTTCCAGAGCTGGTACTCGTATCAATTCAACTGCCTCCAGGTGTTAGAATTTCTCAAGTCGATGGACACGTTCATTGACCTGGTGCTGCGCCACCTGGGCACGTCTGCAATCATGGACCTCACGTGCAATCTCATCTCGGGCATCGAGGCGCCAGAGTATCGCCAGAATGCGCTCAATGTGAGTATGGACGGTGGGCGTGGCATGGTGGATGGTGGGCGTGGTCTGCGACTGGTATGGTAGCCAGTGGGCGTGGCCTGGTGGATGGTGGGCGTGGTCTGTGACTGGTATGGTAGCCAGTGGGCGTGGCCTGGTGGACTGTGGGCGTGGTCTGTGACTGGTATGGTAGCCAGTGGGCGTGGCCTGGTGGACTGTGGGCGTGGTCTGTGACTGGTATGGTAGCCAGTGGGCGTGGCCTGGTGAACTGTGGGCGTGGTCTGCGACTACTTCCGGGTGGCTGAACAGGTAGGTGTGGTTCTATCAGGGCGGTAGACGTCATTAGCTGGGCGTGGTTTGGTGGCATTCAGGGTGGGCGTGGTCTGGTGGACGGTGGGCAATTGGGCATGGCCTGGTAACCTGTGAGCGTTTTGTGAGAGGCAGGGTGAGCGTGGCTAGGGGAAGGTGGACGTAGTTTGATGCCTTATGGGTGAGGTTTTGGTTGCGGTAGGCGTAACCTGCTCTGATGAAGGGTGTGGGCGGTGGGCGTGGCGTCATGTGGATTAGCTTGGTGGGTGGTGGTCGCTGACACCGCCCCCCCCCCCCCCCCCACCACCACCACCAAAGTCCGTCTTGGCCCGGGTCAGACAGTCTGGAGATATGCATTCCTGAGGGATTGATTTTGTCTGCCCTGAAAGGAGCTGTTCCCGTCTCCCGTGTATCGTGCCCCCCCCCCCCATCCTACCCGGTGGGCGTGTCTCCGTGAGTCTCCGCCGGTGCCGACGTATGGGGTCGGTCGGGTGTCCCCGCCGGCACGCGTCCACCGTTTATGGCCTCCCCTGTCGCGCCGTCGTAAAACCAGTGGCGTCGCGCCGGTGGGCGGGTGACGTCACCCGACCGGCGCCGGTCCACCGGGTGACGTCATCCAGTCGGCGCCGGCCCACCATATGACGTCACCCGATGTCCCTGAATCGCAATCGGGCCGTCGGCCACACGGCCCAGCCGGCTACCGGTGGTCAAAGGCGGCTCTCCTTCAGCTACTTGCTATTCAGTATACATACTGAACGTTTTGGCCTGGCTGTGCTGGCATCACGGCGCCACGCTTTCCGCAATCATAAACAGGTTGTTTGAATCGTTTGGACGTCATGTCGCGACAAAAAACTTGTTATGCTTTTTTCGACAGGATTGGTTGCCTTGATTATCTAGCCGTCAATTTTTCATCGTACGGCAACTGCTATCCTAACGGCCGTGACCCTGACGACTATGAGCCCAGCAGCCGTGACCTCAACCACCGTGACCTCTGTAACCGTGACCTCAACCACCGTGACCCGAGCAACCGTGACCCTAGCTAACGTGACCCCAGCAACCGTGATGCCAGCAACGGTAATCCCAGCAACCGTGACCTTAAATACCGTGACCCGATCAACCGTGACCCCAACCACCATGGCCCCAACCACCTTGACCTCTCCCCCCTCCCACCACCACCACCACCACCATCTGGCGACCCCGCGGTGACCTCTGTACCACCCGTGTGTCATCAGTGGCTCAACGACCAGCGGCTGGTGCAGCGGCTGGCCGAGCTGATGGCCGATGGAGAGCACCCCGACCGGCAGGCCAACGCCGGACAGGTCATCATGTCGGTGGTGAGCTGCGCGCGCCAGATGGCCCAGCAGCTCGGCCCCGGAGAGAAGGAGCCCAACCCGCTCGTCTCCACCATCGAAACGTGAGTGGAAAGCGTTTGAGAAGGGCGTGTGCCGGAACTTTGTTACGCTATGCCCCCGACCGACTGTGTGTGGTGCTAATTTTCGGCTGGCTAGTCGGTTGGCGCCTGTGTGTTTGGACTTCGCTCATGGGTACGATTATGGCACGGCCGACGTTTATGTTTGATGAGTTATTTAACAGGAGACTGGCACGTGCTGGGGTGTGGCGTGGAATCGTGTGTGCGTGGGAATTATCTTTATGGTTGGACTTGTTATGTTAACAATCGTAGTCTGCCAGTGTTGATATGGTCGACGGTAATGTTCGGTGGAAATACGTATGTGATGGAACTACACACACTCTCGCCCTTACAAACATTCAAAACCTGATTTCTTACGAACCTTTTACGAATTTTATCTTGGGAGTCTGGCTATTAAATTCCAGCCAAATGTGAAAGTGGAGTTGTTTGTGTCTGTGATTGTCGGTGGTCCGTATATTCTGGCTGTCTGTGTGTCCGTGCCTCATAGGACGGAGTTTCTATTGTCGGTGACGGTGTCCGTGTGTCTGACAGTGTGCTCCCCGGTAGGACGGAGTTTGTGCCGTCGGTGCTGGACGGCGTGCTGTCAGCTCCCTGTGTCTGTATGTGACGGATATCTATCTGTGTCTGTGTCTGACTGTGCGTCTCTGTGCCCCCGGTAGGACGGAGTTTGTGTCGTCGGTGACGGTGTCTGTGTCTGACTGTGTGTCTCTGTGCCCCCCTTTAGGACGGAGTTTGTGTCGTCGGTGCTGGACGGCGTGCTGGGCCCGGCGCGCACCGAGGCCGGCCTGGTGAACGCGTTCCTGGTGTTGCGGCTGCTGCTGGACACGGGCCGGCCCGGCGCGCCCTACGCCCAAAACGAGGCTGACGAGGAGGTGCCGCCGGAGGAGCCGGCCAGCGTGCAGGCCGTGGCGGACGCGCTGCTGCCGCGGCTGGCCGACTGTCACCGGCTGCTGCTGGAGCCGCCGCCGCGGCCCGCCGTGCCCACCACGTGCGGCCGCCTGGAGCCGCCGCTGGGCGCCACACGGCTGCAGGTGGCGCGTCTGACCACGGCGCTGCTGGCCGCCAACCGGCACCCGGTCAACTGCCGGCTGGCGCAGCTCGGCACCATCGACCTGCTCCTGGTGAGAGACTGCTGCTGGTCATACTGCTGGTGAGGGGACCCGCTGGTCAGAGCCTGGGAGCTGCTGCTGGTGGGATGACCTGCGGGGGGGATACCTGCTGCTGGTGGGAGCGGGACCAGTAAGAGCCTGCGCTAGGTGGGTGCGGTTCCCGTCCTTGGGCTCGCTGTGGTCGGTTTGTTTGCTGGAGTACGTCGTATGGGTACGTCGACACTGTTATAGTCACATGTGCCGTCCGCTCCGGCCGGCTGGCGTGGCGGATATAGCCCTGATAGCTGCTGCTGAGGGACTTTCCCGCCGAGGACATTCGACAGTCATACGGACTGTCGTTGGCTACTGATTCAGCACCAGATACCGGCTCTTATGCATCAGCTCTTACCCACCATATCACAGCGCATATCTAGCCGTTTAGCCGGGGTCCAGCCCAAGCGGGAACGGTGCGCCTACGATCAGACCCATGTACGAAGTTGTAGCTGGGGGACGAGTCACGAGTGCGTTAGAACTCATTGCGTTCGTATTTGGATCGGTCGCACAGCCCCTAAGACCCTTACGTTCATGTGTATAGATTCCCGTGGTGCGTCCGACTGACAGTCCAGTTGGGTCCGGTATGATCCGGTACAATCTGACACCAATGGTGACAGGACGTCCGTGTTCCGTCCCTCCCGTGGATATGTTTAGACATGTGATTTATCGTAACTTCGCGGGCCACACGTGCTTTGGTGCGAGCGTACTGAAATTTGGTATAGCGACGGCTACCACTGCTGCGTGCTAACCAGGGACGTTTGTTGTATTTGCGTTGTTGAATGTTCACCTTATTTCATGTCTTTGTAATCACGTGCTTACTATTCTCGGATCGGTTTCAGGACCTGTTCTTCCAGTACACGCTAAACAACTTCCTTCACTCGCAAGTAGAGCAAAGTATCGCGCTCATCCTAGAGGCTGAGCCACAGGAAAGTGAAGAAGGCAAGAGTTGCCACCCACTTCTAGTACATGTAAGTAGGCATCGAGGCAGTGAATATTTAGCACCAGTACCGAATGTGATTTGACGATGAAACTACTGAGTTTAGCCATCCCTGTGCATTCTGTTAATCCCGAAATAAATCCCTTGTGCAGTTTCGTTTATATTCACACATATGTCCCCTCTGGGACATGACAATTCGCTTGAGTAGGTGCCTATCCGGGCGGGCGACGGTGCCACTGTGTTGATTCGGCCAACCCTAATGATTGTTCCGTTGTGTTTCAGATTTTCACAAAGACAAAGCTAGTGCAGAGGATACTTCAGGGCATGGAGGAGCCTCAGACAAACGGCGAATCGTCCGAACAAAAACGGTATGTAATTAGCGCTCTTGTTGACACTCGTTTTTGGTAATTGTACTCATTTTGCATGGACCATCGGAAACACTTCAAAGGTAATTGTGTTACGAGAAAACCCAAAGATGTCACTTTGCCAACCTACATCTGTTTCAATGTCAGTGTCTACTGACTTCGTATTGATAAGTTACAAGATAGGAGGATGCAGACTGTGTTGCGATGCATATTTGCTTATAAGTAACTGCAAAACGTAGTTGGATCATTCGTTGTCAGTCCTACCTACCTCTTACGCATCTAATGTCGCGATGTCCTCGGGTACGCTCGCGTCTTCTCCCACTGTCTTCTTCGTCCGAAGATCTCGCCGCCCCACATCCCTGTCTGCCGCCTGTAACCGTCCCCCCCTCCCCCCCCCCCCCGACAGGCGGTGTTTCCGCTCATCGCGCGCGTACTGCGGCCACCTGGTGAATATGGCCAACAAGGTGTGCTCGGCGGCCGAGGAGGGGCCCAACGTGCAGCTGGTGCGCGAGCAGCTGGACGCCCTGCCCGACGACATACGAGCCAGCTGGCAGGCCTTCAAGGAGGCCAAGCTGCACAGGATCAATGAACAGAACAAGGTATGATGGAAGCACTGGGCCAGATGGGACCCACTGGGAGGGAGGGGAAGGGGCGATGGGCTGTGTTGCAAAATTATGAAGATTGCCCGAAAATGTGTGTGTGGGCATGATAAAGACATTCTGATTAATGGGAAAGACGTTAAGTTTTGATATGTTCAGAGAGGGCACGTCAGCTGCTCACCGTTGTTATATTTCAGTTAATAGTGACAAGGTGAGTATTTCCCGATGGTTGCGGTGCTGCCATGTTGTGTATGAATATTCCTTATTACTATTGCTAGGTTGTTATTGTCGAGTCGTGTTCCATGTGCTGCCGAGCGGTTTAACTGATGACGTCTGTCTGTCTGTGTGTGCCGCCAGCCGGTGTTGCCGGAGACCAAGCAGGAGACTGCCAGCGAGTCCGACTACCGACAGGTGACCGAGGCTCAGCAGGCCACCATCCTCAGGGTGAGTGATTCGCCTCGGCCCTGCCTGGCATGGCATCCCCTCAGACACCGAACTGTGCCTCGATCCAGCCTACCACAACACTCACCGATGTCGAGTAGTGCCCGTCCCCACCCACCTAAAGACCCTCTCAAACACGGGAACCCAGCACACGTCCGGTCTTGCTCCTCTTCACTAATAATCCTGACGTGTGCACTGTGCGCTGTCTACTGTTCGAACACACGCACCTGTGGGCTCACTCGGGAACACTTGCAGTTATTCGTTATCACTCTCGACGAGTCACAACTCATCGATCGTACGAAGTAGTTTGGATTCTTTCGGATGATTAGCGTGTGTATTTTTTTGTTTAAGGATGCTGTTTTGGTAGCGTTGGCACGGGAGAAGGGAGACAAAGTAGAAGTTTTGTGTTACAAGGGAGGGCTAGAGTAGCCAGTGTGTGTCCTAGGGAATAGTACAGAGTAGATGTTTTAGGTCATAGGAAGGGGTAGAGTGGCCGGTGTGCGTTAGGCGAGGTGGCGTCGCTGTTCGGCGGGCTGTTTTGTACAGCGGCGCCGCCCGGCCGTGTTTATGTGAGGTGTAGGTGGCGGCGCTGTTGGCTGGGCTGTTTTGTACAGCGGCGCCGCCCGGCCGTGGTTTCAGACGTTCCACAACTTCCAGCTGCTGCACGCGAGTACGGCCGGCGCCGACGGGCAGGGCGCCGACGACCTGGGCGACGACGACGGCTACAACGACATCGGAGACGGCCTCAGGTGGGTGTGAGCACGGTCATCGGGTGAGGGGACGGCCTCAGGTGGGTGGGAGCGGTATTGGGGCGAGGGGACTGGGCAGGTTTGTGGAGAATAAGTCGTGGCAGCTGAAGGAAAAGACGAGACTCTATGCCAGTGAGTAGAGAATCGTTTGGTTATTGAAGTACAGAACGTGGGGCTAGGAATGACTGCTGACATTCGGATTAGTGGGGCTGGGGATAAGTCAGTGGGAGGAAAGTCGTCAGATAAATGGGGCACATGATATCAGGGGCAGGGCAGTCGGACGCTAGGTTTTTGGCTTCCAATCGTATCTACATTCGACACAGGCTATTTTCCTCTCAATTCGCTGTTCTTCTCTCCGCGACATTACTACCTTCATGCATGCATGCATGCATGCATGGCCGTTGTGGGCGACTACCGATCACTCACTCCCCGTCTTCCGCCGTCCCTCAGCGCGTCGCCGGACGAGGTGACTCCAGTCGGCCTGCTGTCTCTGGACGCCGGCGGCGACGGCCGGCCGTCGGCGGTCGACCTGTTCGCGGCCGCCAGCGAGGCGGACCCGTGGCCGGCGCGGCGCACGGCCAGCCTGGAGCCATGCCACAGCAGCTCGGATGAGGACGACGAGTCGGACGAGGGCGGCGCAGGCGACGACAGCGCGCCGGCGCATATCTCCATGGAGGTAGACACGAGCGACCCGTGGGCCGCCGCTACTGCTACCGACTCACCGCAGGTGGCCATGGAGACCAATATGTGGGAGGAGGCGCCCCCGGCAGCGGCGCCGGCCGCCGGAGACGCGGCGGAGACCGCACAGTGGCCTGCCTTCCAGTCGCAGTCCGACGCGGTCACGGCAGCGCCGCAGAGCACAGGTGAGCTGCGGACGGAAATGAATGTCGACATCGACACCAACTGAGGTTCTGTCTACTACCTGATGGTGTCTTATGCCGCTTAGCATAGTGTACGCAATAACCTACCGGTCTGAACGGTATTGCCATCGTTTGCCTGACTCATGCGATGTTTGTGACTGTACTGCACTCAGTTGTAGGACTTACGATTGCTTTGTGACAATTCTCGACGGTTCATTGAATTTTTAATTTTAGTTCAACTCCGTCATGCCGGTCATATTTCCCGACTATCTACCCTGAGAGCCGTGTCCCCATATTACGTCTTTTTATTGCCACTGTCGAGCCAATATACTATCATGTGTCCGTGATCATGCAGGGACCATGACCCACCACTCCCACAGAATCCTCGGCCGGTACCGGCTCGACCACCGAGCAGCCTTCAGCGTTCCACGCGAACTTCGAGGCGGCGTTCTCAAACACGTGCGCCGTCCAGGAGGATGGCCAGGTGTCGTCGGACGCGCCGGCACCGCCCGGCCGGCCCGAGTCACTGCAGCTCAGCGCAGGCGCCGGCTCCATGGAGGTGCAGCCCGAGCTGCTGGTGGCGGAGCCGGTGACGCCGCCGGCCGACCGGCCAGGTCAGTCACAAGCCACTTGACTATGACTGCACGGAATATCTAGTCTACGACATCGTAGTGTCGTAGACTATATATTCCGTGATGACTGGGAGGACTGAGGGGCTTATGAGTAGCTGAGACGGTGCCCGCTTATCAATGTGCGCTACATTAAATTCTCTTATTTTGATGCGGGATCTGAAAAACTTGAGCTAGAGTTAGGTAGTTCCATAAAGACGCGTCTTACGTTTTAAATTGTTTTTGACTCGGCCTTAACGTTATTTGTTTCGTTGTCCTCTGCAGAGTCTCCGCACGAGCTGAACTCGACGGGAGGCGACTTCACTCCGCTCTTCCACGAGTCTTCCGTGACGGCGGAGTCCGCGGCGGCGACGTCCGAGGCGGGGGACGGTAGCGGGGAGTCGCCGCTCTCCGAACCGACGGAGCAGCTGGCCGACAACTACAGGTGAGACAGACTCACAGTCGCGCAGTCGATTACAGGAGCTCCTCATCGGCAGCAAGGTATTCGAGTTTTTAGAGTTCAAATACCGCCTCGGTGTTAGAGATCCTTCATTACGGAGCGAGCGAAGCGAGCGAAGTCTTTCCTTAGATTAACGGAAATTTCTGAGTATGAGCGGCCGGCCGGCCGGCCGGCCGTGGTCACGCTTCTGCGACGCTTATATCTCAGCAACCACTTGACCGATTTACACGCGGTAATTTTTGTAGGGTAGCTTCATTCCTTCTACCAAGTATTGGACTATTCCCGATGCATGTAGGTGACCCCTTATGCACGTGCCACGTGCAAAACGAAGAGGTGTCACTTTTGTAATTGTTGCAATATCTTGGTAACTACTTGGCCGATTGCGCTGAAAGTTGGCATGTAGGTAGGCACCCACTAGGCAATGCATATCCATGTGCCAGAGTTGGGGTGCTGCTGCACGTGCGCACGTGCAGGGGTCGATTCCAGATCTCGAGAACGGCTGGACCGATGGCGCTCAAATTTGGCACATGGTTAGGGGACCGGTTAGTAGGGTGCCGTGCAAAAGTCAGTTGGGACCCATTTTGCACGTGCGCACGTGCAGGGTGCCGCTTCTAGATCTCGAGAACGGCTGGGCCGATTGTGCTCAAATTTGGCACATCGCTAGATACCGGTTAGTTGGGTGCTGTGCACAAGTCAGCTGGAGGTACCCCCTCGAAATTTCGCACGTGCAAGGCTCACCCTCTCGCTCGCTCCGTTAGTCGCCCCAAAAGGCGTTATACTGGTGGTTAGCTATTCTGATTTCAGTCGAGCGGTTAATAGATTCAGTTGTTAGTCAACTGCCCTGCCTGAAAGCTACCTGGTGTACGAGCCCCATCGCACAGTCTTAAGGCTATTTGGGCCTGCTTGTATGTATTTATCTCCCATAGATGGTGACCTGTTATGACGAGAATGTACAGTAGAATCCGCTTAATAAATCCACGGATAATAAATTCAGTCGCTCATTGTGGCCGCTTGAGCTGTTCCCGGATTTTCCCCATAGATGCCTATAGTTAAATCCGCTTAATAATTCCACGTACTCCGCGTAATAAAGCCACTTAAGAGTTCCGAAGTCCGCAATAACGTCTCCCCATTCGAAATGTTGCATCCAACCCGCTCCTAAAAAAAAAACGCGCTGGAGCAGTGATCTGCTGCAGTTGGAGTTCTAAAAACAGAAGGGGTTCAGGGCTAGCAAGAGCGCAATTAACATGCACTTCAAAGAAAATATGTTCCCTCAAAGCAGGCACGCTCGACTGTTTCGCTGGCATTGCAGGCATGACGGGGAGTGATCGTGGATGGATATGTTGACTTACGTGCTGTGACGGCTTTGCTGAGTGTGCGCTGGTCAATTTCAGGGGGACATGCCCCCGCACTACGGTCACTACAGTCGCAGGTTCGGGGGCATGTCCAACTCTAAAACCTGGGCCCTGTTTCACCGGTGATAGCAGCAAGCTGCTATCACGTTTCGCGAGCTGACGTCATGTCGTGACGCCATACTGTTGTCGTAATGGGTAGTTCCGGCGCACGATTGCCGCGACCTTGGCGGCGGCATTAAGTGACGTATGAGCCTAAAAGTAAGAGTTTACGCAGTCATGATAGTATATATATATTTTTGGTATATATTTTTTCAATATGATGTATTTAAAAGAAGTTGGGTTTAGGAAAAATTTGGACATTAACTTCGAACATTTAGCTGATGACGTAAAACAATATTGCGGCAATCGTGCGCCAGAATTGCCCCTTACGTCAGCAGTATGACGTCATCACATTACGTCAGCTCGCGCAATTTGATAGTGGCGTGCTGCTATCACCGGTGAAACAGGGCCCAGCTTTTATACATAAGGCTGCATTACTAAAGTCAAGTTTTGGGGTTCCGGACCCCTTGACCCCACCAGTGACAGAGACTAGTCTGCTCACTTTCATGATTGTAATAAGCAAGGCAATGAGGAATGTAAGCCAATACGCTTGCATTGCAGGGAAACGGAACGTGCAGCTGCGATACAGGCTTGTTTAATGAAAATAACTGACTCCGGTTAATAAAGCCACCGCTTAATAAGTCCAAAACACCTTGTCACCAAGGTGGATAAGCGGATTCCACTGTACTTCCGGCAAGAACCCCTTGCAGAGTAATTTGTAGGTCGGTGTCGCTCTGCCGTATATGAAGTTTAAGCATATCGAGTCGAGCCCTCCCGGCTGGCAGTGCTACCCGCCCACCTTCCGACACATTTCTGTACAGTGTCCGTCACAGCTGGTCTGCGAACTAAATGAACATCGTTACATAACACCACCATGACGACTATTTAAGGCTAGACCTGAACTGGACACTTTCCGTCCCCGACTGGCGGCGTCCGTAAGGTTTTAGCTCGTCACTACGTCCCTGGTACCACGTTATGGCGCCATCGGATACGTGTTTCCAGGCTGTAAACCACACGACACTGCGCGACGGTGACCTTTGCGTTCTGTGAGTCCAAATCACGACCGTTGTAACTGACGACTGCCGTGTCCGCCACCGGGCGGGGCAGCTGTGTTCGGTGGCAGGAGTAGGCTGGAGCGGCATTTTGATTTCACAGTCACCCGCAGCCCTGACAAACTTTTTGACTACGTGATTAGCTGTCACCCTTGACCTGACCTTATAATCTGATCTGACTTGTAATCTGATCTGACTAGGGATCACTCATATGGCATATTATGACGTGACATATGTTATGATCTGCTGGTAGTTTACTTGTCTCAACACTTTTATGTTCACCCATCTGTGATTTCCCGGCCTGACCTGATTTGCGACTCCCGTATTTATTCTGAGTTGTGACTTGGGACTCTGTTGCCTGCCTTGTAACCTGTGACCCTCCACCTGATTGCTGACATCTGACCTCTCCGTCTGATTTCTGACCTCTGACCTGACCTCCCGGCAGCTTCCTGACGTCGCAGGGTCTGATGAACGGCTCTGCGTCCGAGGGCGAGGAGGGCGGAGAGCCGGAGCCGACTGCCGAGCTAGCCGCCGCCAGCCGGACCGCCGACCTGCCCAGGTATGTAGTGCGATCTGGAGAGACAGGCAGACAACCAGACGCATAGCTGGGGAGAGAGGCAGGACATTCTCTTGATGAGAAAGATCAGTTGTTAGCAAAGACAAATGCATTCATTATCTCTGCGTTTTTAGATAACTTATAAGTCATCTAATATAAGTCATCTAATCAAATCTATACCTATTTTATCGTGTGGCCTTGGGGATACATTCTCGATCCTTGACTGGGTGAGCGTCTTTCTTACGACCCGTGCCATGACGTTTCACCTGTGGGTGGTGCTGCCATCTGTGTTCAGGTCAGTCACGACATTGCCAGAGCTCTTCCTGTGATGTCTGACCTCCGTTTGTCGCTATATGTCTGATCTCTGTTTCTCGCTGTATCTGACCTCAGTTTCTATATATGTCTGACCTTTGTTTCTCGCTGTATCTAACCGGCCGTTCTCACTGTGTCTAACCGCCCGTTCTCGCTTTATCCGACAGCCCGTCGAAGGTGGCGGCCGCGGAGCCGGCGGCGCCGCAGTCGGAGCCGCACGTACCGGCCTGAGCGGCTTCCGGAGCAGCGCGGGCCACCCACAGAGAGCGTGAGAGCGGGCTCATCAGTCGGCCACTAGCACAGCAATACACACACTGACAGATATACGGGGCGCAGCTGCCGCCTCCGCCGCCTCCGCCGTCGAGCCGAGCCGAGACGAGACGAGACGAACCGATTGCGAGAGTGACTGACCGGGTGATTGGGCGTGTGAGTGTGAGTGTGAGAGGGCGAGAGCCAGCGAGCTGTGAGATTGAGAAAGAGAGCTGTCCAACTACGCTGTGATACGCCGCGCTCCCGTCGCAGAGGCCGCCGGGTAGCGCCAGTCCCGCGCACAGACACACAAACAGACATACCTACACACAAACACACACACACACACACACAGGTACACCCACGGAGACATGACAGGCGGCCGGCGCCCCCGGCCGGCGCCCCCGGCCGCGCGCGCCCGTCCCGGCCGCCGCCGTCACTCCCACCCGACTCTGTATAAAGTGTAGTTTTAACGCCTGACAATGGTGCCAGCGAGGCGCAGCGGGGAGTGGGCGCGCGCGGCCGGCGCCGCGCCGCCTCGGCTACAATCATGTCGCATAATTGAGCCGGGCCGGCCGAGTGACGCGCGCCCCCCGGCAACAGTTTTAACCGGTTTTCGTTTGTGTGCGGACGGCGGTGACGGCGCCGCCGACACAGTCTGAACATTCCAGGAGGGTGCGGGTAGCGCCGGCCGGTGCGCCGGCCGCCCGACCTGACCTGACCTGACCCCGCCCCGGCGGCTCGCGACTCGACCTGAAGTGACCTCACGTCCGGCCGCGGCCGCCGCCGCCGCGCCGCGCCGCGCCGCTGATGATGTGTCGCTCGCCACCCCATGAGAACTCCACTTGCCACTCTCTGTATGCATTTTACTGGGTATCGCGGGTCCAACGCTTGGCGCTGGGAAGCGACGCGGGCAGTGGTCCCGGCGAGCAGCGTGCCTTTTGCCTGCCCCCGACTCTGACAGCGCTTGCCTTCCCCTTCCTCCCCGTCCCGTCCTGACCCCTCCCTCCCCTGTCTGTCCGTCTCTCGTCTATCCAACTCACCTGAGCCGCTGGCCAGGCCCGCCGCCGCCGCCGCCCGTGCGCTGAGCGGGGCGGCTCGGGCGGCACGGCGGGCCTGTCGGGCGGACAGCTCCCATTGGATGAAGCGGGTGGAAGCTGCTGAAAATGTACCTTGTACAAATGTTAATATATTGTAGCCAGTGGATCGGCGTGTGGAATTGAGGTGCGGCCGGTGTTACGGGGCGGGGGGGGGGGGGCTCTACCGGATATGGGTGTGAAGGGGAGGACAGAGATGGGAGGCGGGGGAATGTGCTGAAATGCCGGGGACAGTGGGGAAGGACAAGTGCGGGGAACGAAGCAAATAGTCAAGGTAGAGGGCACTGGGGAAGGGCCAAGGATTCTGACTTGCTGTCTGTCGTGCTTACAGGTCATTGGGTGCTAATAGATGAACATGTTGACTCGCCGTTAGCAAATAATTCCACCCAGCGGCACTAATAAGTCACGCTATTTGAATTCTATTAGCTGTGTGTGTTGTCATCACGAGAACGCTACCACAACAAAGCAGGTCGACAACACTTAATTCAGCTCCTTCGAGCGAAATATGTGGCCCGAGCTATTCTCGTCCATTTGGAGTTACACGGTAACTCCCCACGCTGAGTCTGACCTCGGACAATAATTCTTTCCCAGTCGCCTCCCTCTTCCCTCCCTCCCCCCCCCCCCGGAACAGCAGCGGGTCCGGCCTGTCCACAGTCCTCAACACCGACCTACACCGCTCTCTGTGCCGTGACCGCGGTGACAAACTTGTGCCTTTGAGTGGGGCCGCGGCGAGGGCAGCGGCGGACCAACTTTGTGCGTTATCGACTGTCGGAGCTGTCGACACGGGCGGGGGCGGCCGGGCGGTTAGTGGAGCCGCAACTTGGCCACATAAACTGGGCTGTGCCGCGGTTCCGCGGGCCTCAGTCGCTCGGAATTAGACTGAATGGGCGCGTGAACGGGCCGACGTGTCAGCGGGCGGCGGGAGGGAGGTATGTGGGGGGGGGGGGTCGGCATGGAGAAATGGCGGAGGACGAGACGGCTACGGGGCGGAAGGTGTCACCGATGCCAATGACCAAACGATGCATTGATCTTGTCTTGGTTCGCCTGATGCTGAATATCGATAAAATAGTAACGGAATAGCCATAAGATGGTATGAAGTTGAGTCATCCCGTCAGCAATACGGATTCATATGTCACACTCACGACCTGTGTTTCTTGTTCAATAGCGAATGTATTCGGTTTCTGTTATTTCCAGGAATCATTATGACCTTCTTCGTCGCTCTTTTTGTCGTGTTTGGTCTGTGTGTGGTTTTGCTCTATACCTCGGTGCGGTTCGTTATTTTATATTTATAGAGACTGTTGACCCTTGCATGGAATAAGAAAGGCGAGCTAGGTCGGTCACTGGGCTGGCCAGATATGCCAGTATACGCGGCAATGGTTCCTGGCCTGTGCTGCGACATGAGATAATTCACTGCTCGCTGGCCGTATGGCATCAGCCACTTATACGGTACTGTGACTTACACTGGCATTAAAGTGTGCCAGCCGTCAAATCAGAACCTACCGGGTCGGTCACATTGCCGATGACAGAATGGATGGAGGGTACATGTGCGTCAGTTTAGATGCACGTTTGCCCTATCTCTCTGATAACAGCACTGTGTCAACTGTCAGGTTAGCTTCAGCTATGGTAATCACCCGATGCCTGCTGGGGCTGCTGGTGTGGACAGCGCCCGTTTTGTTTCCTCATGTAACGAGTAACGACTACTGTTTTGTCAGATAACTACTCAGGGCTCCCAGAGAGGTGCTTTGATACATCACCCTGGTTTATAGACTTCTGGCACTTCTGTTCGAATGGGTATTGACACGGGCATTGACAGCTTATATCTGAAACCCGTGCGGGGCCTCGTTTTCCGGAGCACATTTCTACAAGTCGGCGTCTCCGAAAAGCCAGCCGATCCTGATTACAAGGAACTGCGCTTATTAGATATGTGTTCGAAATCCCAACTCGGCATTAATGGCGGAAATATATAAGGGAAGTATTAGGGAACTAATCCCCTCGGGCGGATTCGATTCAATTGTCAGGCGGGACGTGCCGCGGCCGAGTTCCGAGCCCTCGTCATTCGTAGGCGGCTCGTTCTATGGAGATCCAATCTGCACGCCATTTGACCGTAGGCCGTGGCCAGAATGAGGCCGCTGGTTTCGCCGGGTGACTCCCGTCTCTGTCAGGGGTGACACGAGTCGCGGTACATTAGTCCGCCGTGATCCACGTGGCTTTCCGACTTCTTCCGCGTGGAGTTTTGGGGTGCGGGCTTACATCGAGTCTCCACATCGCCCAGTCGTGGTCCGTAAGGGATCAGACGCCGGCCCGCCCTCAGCGCCCGACACCACCCTGTCTGTGAAACTGGCCGACGTCGGCCGCGCTCGCTGCGCAGTTGGCCGGCCGGCCGATCTCATCGGGTTAATTTGCTGTCCGACCGGGCCGGCGCTGCCGCTGACAGAATGCAGACCAACAGGCCGGGTTGGCCGCTGACCTCTCGGACGGCGGCTCTGATGGGCGCCGACGGGCCGCCGAACTGGGTCAGATAGAGCTGGTCAGCTTTAAACGATCTGGTTCAAATAATGCTGAATGTTTTTGTTCAGTAAAACTATATGCGTTGGACATTAAACAGTAACACATATTTGCCGCAGTAACCTACATGCAGTGGTTATTGTAATATGTAATCGGCACGAAATCAATTCCTCCTTTGAGTGTTATTACTTCAGTAATGGCGGAGACCGCGCGCCTTCATGTGTGATAAGACGAGCGGGATAAAAGAACGTTAAAAATTCATCATCGCCATGTCTTTCATTTCTCCGAACGCGCTGTTATTTCGCTGCAGTGATGACCTCGGCCGCTAAAAGCACGTCCGTTCTGCATATATGAGCAATACGATCTCAGGCAGGGGCTCTCGGTTTACCCAGTATCAATATCTACACAGGCCGTGGTTCCAGCGTTGGTTCCAGCGTTTGTCGTTCTATATACCCACCCTGGTTCCAGCAGTGTGCCATTCCCTTCACAGTCATGGGTCACCTAGCAGGCCATCTTTGACAAAGGAGTCAATGTCTCTGGGCGATCAAATACATACTCGTACACTCGGGGGCAGATTGATGTTCCACAACTCTTTATCCACCGGGTTCCTATGGCTCAGCATTGGCAGCAGCCGCCTGGTACCGGTAGACTGTGCCGCTTCACTTACTTGTTAAGCGGCACAGCCTACCCACACCGTATGCCATCGGTCTGGGTCGGTGGCTGGAAGGCGATGTGGGCCGCCTGTGACGTCAGCGCAGCGGTGAGGGCCGAGCCCGGAGGCATGGCTCGGGTCGGCGCGGCGCGGCGGCTGGCGAAGGCTGGGGAGTGAGGTGGGGTGGGAGCACGGACCATCGCGCTGTTGAGCGAGTGTAGTTAACTTTCGCGTCTCAAGGCGCCAATTATTCTACCTAACAATTGTGCTAAAGCAGTTGTTAAAATGTCCTATCCCCAAGACAGCGCCTATCATCATACTTGCCATGCACATTACGACACACTCAAACGTGACATTGGGACAGCCGATAGAATTTATATCACACGTGCATCGAGTTGCGGAGCTACATTGTTTTTAACAGATATGTATTAAGGCCTTGATTGAGCTCATTGGTGTCTATTATTTCGCACAGCAATCGTCCAGAGACGTGGGAACTGGGGTTTTTGGATAGCGCGGTGTCCCAACTTTAAAACTCTTATGTTCCTCTAATGTGTGGTCGCAGCCACCAATAGCAAACCGTTCCATCTAGGAACAAATAAGTCGCGCACCTGGGACGGTTCGAACCGGGGTTCTCCAACCGGGCACCCCACGACGCTAGCGTGTATCCACTGAGCTGCCGAAACCAGCGACCACCCGCCGCGGTCAAACGCGATCAAATGTCACAATACTGTCATTGGCGGTCAGCGGGTGAATGTCATTTTGTTTTGTGCGGACGAGGACCATTCTCGGTAGCTCAGTGGATGAACGCTCGTGTCATGAATTGGCCGGTGGGTGAAGCCCGGTTCGAACCCCCTGAGTGGCTGACTTTTTGGCTCCTAGTTGGAACGGTTTGCTATCGTAGGCTGCGACCACATATTAGAGCAACAGTAATAATCGCTTTAAATTGGAGCGTTGGCTGCGGCACTACTCATAACCCCCAGTTCCCACGTCTCTGGACGATTGCCGTGCGAAACAATAGACACTAATCTGCTCAATCAAGGCCTTAATACTAATATGTTATACAAAATATAGCTCCGCACCTCGATGCACGAGTGACATAAGTTCTATCGGCTGTCCCATTGCCACGCTTAAGTGTGTCGTAATGTGCATTGCAAGTATGATGATAGGCGCTGTCTTGGGGATAGGACATTTTAACAACTGCTTTAGCACAATTGTTAGGTAGAATAATTGGCGCCTTGAGATGCGAAAGATAACTACACTCGCTCAGCCACGCGATGTCCGTGCTCCCAACCCACCTCACTCCCCAGTCCTCGCCAGCCGCCGCGCCGCGCCGACCCGAGCCATGCCTCCGGGCTCGGCCCTCACCGCTGCGCTGACGTCACAGGCGGCCCACATCGCCTTCCAGCCACCGACCCAGACCGGTGGCATACAGGTGGGTAGGCTGTGCCGCTTGACAAGTAAGTGAAGCGGCACAGTCTACCGGTACCAGGCGGCTGCTGCCAATGCTGAGCCATAGGAACCCGGTGGATAAAGAGTTGTGGAACATCAATCTGCCCCCGAGTGTACGTTGCGGTGTCGGGCTGCCGGCTGCGTGCTGCGGCACAGTCTCGTTTCAGGCGTTCACTGCTGCTGCCATCTAGGGACAGTAGCGCGAAATAAAGCGTGAGCCTTGCGGCACAGTATAACTTCAGGCACTCACCACTGCTGCCATCTAGGGGATAGGTTTTAAGTTATGCGGCGCGATGCCATCTCAAACTTCACTGTAAACATCTGGACTGGAGAAATTAAGGGATGATCTTGCATGTAGCGATCAGTTCGTCGTTACCGTTTGTGTGCACTGCGCAGTACCTTTAAAACCGTTATACAATGACGGTCATAGCGGCAGACAGCCTCGGCCTTCGACAGTTCACTCTTGTTGGCATTGCACGTCTTCGTGGTAATTTTTGAACCGGTAAAACACATACCCTTATGACCGCATCATTAGCCTTATCGAGATGCGGCACCTCCGAGGGCGTTTCTACGTTCGCGAGTTCCGAGTGGAGGCGCCGTCATATCCGATCTGGCATTGATTTCATCTCGGCGCGGCGTTAGCTACCCGCCGCCCCAGTAGAGTCGGGTCTTTGAACCGCCCCTTTCTCCCCGCGTCCGTTTCGTTCGTCTCGTTTTCACGAGTCTGCCTGTGGCGCTGAGGAAATGTCGAGCTCAGTTTCCGGTCCCGGCTGCAGTCTGGGAGCAGTCCGTAGTCGGGGGAACCAAGGGACGGCGGAGACGGTGGCTAGGAAGGACGGACGGAGACAAAAGAGGAAAAGCGAGTAATGACAAACGGAGAGAGTCGATAGAAGAAACAAACGGTGGGAGACGGGTTAGACAAAAGGGAGACAGTAGTTGGTTGGGACACTGGACAGGCGAATAGAGACGACGGAGGAAACCATAGGGAGACGATAAAAAGAGTGCGATAAATGAAACGGCGGAACGAGGTGGACAAGACAGATGGAGAAGGATGGACAGGTTCATGGATAGTGAAAACACGCTACTTGGCTTGTTTTGAAAAGTCGTGCATTCGACGGTAACGTTTTGAAGCTGGCAGTGCATGAGCTCTTATTAGTGCATGAGCTCTTATCAGTGCATGAGCTCTTACATGAGCTGGCTGTAACACTTTTGATTATTATCGAAGTCTGCTCGCTGTAACCTAACCAGGGATATTGTTTGCAGCCTTGGAGATGTAGTACCTATGCATGCAGGTCTTTGAATACGTGTATACGGTGCTATAGCTGAAGTCGCTCTCCGCCGCGCCGTTCGCCAGCGCCGGAGGACCGCCCGGCGTCTGGGTCGGATCGGCGCCCACCCGGGAGGGACAGCCGACCCGGCGTCTGGGTCGGACCGGCGCCCACCCGGGAAGGACGGCCGACCTCCTCCCAGGCCGGCGCTCCGAGCGATCCCGAGCGGCGTTCCGGAGCTGTCGATACCGACTCGCGGGAGACGAGACACCGCGAGACGCCGCCGTCGGCGCGGGGGCGGCGGTCGATGGAGCTCCTTCACGGCCGATGACCCGCTCCGCCCCGGTCTGCGGCCGCCCCACCACACCACACACCCACTCTAAAATGGACGCTGCTGTATTTGGAAAATATGCACTTGTACAAAGCGGCGTGTCCCGGTCGGCGCGGCAGCGAAGCCGTCTCCTCTGCACAGGTTTCCGTGTCGGATACGGACGCGTTGCGTTGGTGAGCACCTGACAAGCTTTCTGGTCAGGCTAGAGACGGGCGGGGCACCCCGTGCCCCATCCACTGGCGACCGCAGCTCGCCAAGAGACGCGCCAACAGAGCGATAACGGCATCCCCAGAGACACCTCACGCCTACACAGACACGAATGACACAAATACCGATAACAGTGGCATTCAGCATACGCAAAAAACCCTCGGTTACTCACAAAGTAACTTAGTGTAAAATGACTCATCTTCAGAAATCATGCAATTGAAACATGACACTGGATCATTTAAGCAGTACTATTTAAACATATGCAATATCATTTCGCATGGTGATTCACAACTTAATGCCCCCAATTTATCTGTTCCGCCCTGAAGCTCTGCCTCCTCTGGTATAAGTCTCGTCACCGCTCGGTGATGCAGTTCGGCTGCACATCTCAGTTCCGCACGGCGTCCGCCAAGGTAGCTAGAGGCCGGTGCGGAACGCCAAGACCCGCCGGAGGACCATCCTGCCACACACACAGCGACTGCAGATGGTGGCGACGGACCTCACTCAGCCACCGTCACGGAAAACATCCGTCTCCGGGCGAGCGCGAGACAGACCAGCTGACAGAGACGGACAGACGGACAGATAGACAGACAGACAGATAGACGGAGCGCATCGAACACGTACTGACAGGCGCCGCTTCCGCCATTTCGCGCCACTACAATCGGCGGCGCGCCGGCTGCAGCTGGCGCGCCATAAAAAGCGCGCGCCCCGGGACGTTGGCACTGAAGCGTCGGGCCACATCTAATGAGCGCATAAATCTGGCCGAAGTAGTAAACAGCCAGTGCTGGCGCACAAAGGGCGGACACTGCGCGCCGCTCCGCTGGGCGGGGCTGCTCCGCGCGGCTGGGGAGGGAGGAGGACAGGGACGGCGCTGAAAGCGGACGTTTAAACAGAGTGCGCGGAGATAACAGAGCTCCCCACGGCGGACGGCAGTCCTCTGACGGACCAGTCTCTGAGTCCCGGCTGCTCAGACAGCCTCACTACATCGCTAACGACCAGCCACTGCGACCGCGCGGGTACTGGCGGCCACCGCAGCCTGACTAGAGCTCTGGAGCGGCGCGGTGGCGGGCCGCTGCCACCGTCTCATCACTAGAACGGTAGTGAGCAGTTCCCTCACACCCAGCGTTCACTGTCAGTCGGGAGCGGACGAGCCGCGCCGCGCGCTAGGTGCCGGCGGCGGCGGCGGCGGGCCCGCTGGCCGGCCGGCGTCACACCTCTGTCCCGTCCACGCCGTCACCCTGGACCGGCGGCACACCGGCGCCGTTCACACGCGGCTTGGGCGGCACCGGCGGCGGCGCCACCTTCTTGGGCTTGGCGGCCGGCGCGGGCCGCGTGGGTGACGGCAGCAGCGGCTCGTCGCTGTTGAAGCCGGGCGGCGGCGGCGGCGGCTCGTCCACCTCCTCTGGCTCCTCGGTGAGCGGCTCGATCAGCTCTGTACTGATGGAGCGCGCGTGGCCCGCGTAAGACAGGCTGCCGTGCGACAGAGGGCGGGGAGCGCGCGGCATGGTGGCGAACACACTGGTGGCCGGCGCCGCGGCCGGGTCGGCACGATTCTCCACCGGCACGTAGTAGACGGGCGGCCGCTCCTGGCCGACCGAGGTCAGGCTGAGCCGCGAGCTGCCGTCCACCGTGGTGCGCGGCCCGAGCGTGTCGTACACGGGATCGGTGACCAGCGGCGAGTTGCCCCAGCTGGGCGTGCGCGGCCGGCGCGGCAGCGTCACGTACGCCGGCCGGGAGCGGCCCGCCGGTGGGTACGGCTGGTACGCCGGCTCGGCGGCCAGCGACGATTCGAAGCCGGCGCGGCCCGAGCGCGGCAGGTGCAGCAGGTCGGGGAAGTCGCGCCGGCCGCTCTCCGAGTCGGTCAGACTGCGGCGGCGCGCGCCGGCAGCCGCCGCGCCCAGCGCCGGCGGCTCGGTGGCGTTGCACATGACGCTGCTGCCCGGCTGGCCGAGCTCGGCGCGCGCCCCCAGACGCTCCAGCTGAACATCCGTCTGACGCTCCGTCTGCGGCAGCTTCTCGTAGCCGCTGCCGTTGGACGTCTTGTGGTTGAGCACCATCACCGAGTCGGTGGTCGAGCTGGACTGTTTGTCGGAGCGGCGGCCGCGGCGGCAGCAGCACCAGCAGGAGATCACCAGCAGCACCAGCAGCAGCGCCGCGCCGCCGGCCACCGCGCCGATCAGCGCCGGCTGCTGGAGCAGGCCGTCGGAGCCGCCCGGCGCCGCCTCCACCGCCGTCCGGAACACGAGCGTGACGTTGTGCTCCACCACGCCGCCGGCGTTCGAGCCCACGCACAGGTACTGGCCGGCGTCCTGCTCGCCGACGCGCGTCACCGTCAGGTTGGTCCACCGGTTCACGTTGCCCTCCTCGTGGATAATGTAGAGCCGGTCGGTGCCGCGCACGGGCGTGTTGTTGCGCAGAATTCTGCCGCCGCTGAGCACCCACTTGGTTTCGGCCGCCGGGTTGCCAGAGATCTGGCATCGCAGCGTGACATTCTGGCCGATGTCGGCCACCACGGTCGGCTCCGGGATGGTGATCTGGGGCCGGCAGGCGAACTCCTCCGAGCTCGCATCGATCCAGCGTTTGCCGATCAGCCGCTCGGGCTCCACGCAGGTAGTTCCCAGCTGGTAGAGTTTATGCTGCACCAGCCAGTCGCGGAAGAGCCGCAGGTGACAGTCGCAGCGCCACGGGTTGTCGCGCAGCGTCAGAGAGTTCAGCTTGGTCAGCGACTGGAAGATGACCGGATCCAGCACGGCCAGCTTGTTGCCGTCCAGGTTCAGCTCGGCCAGGTTGGTCAGCTTCTTGAAGGCCCGCTGCGAGATGGTGGCCAGCTGGCAGTGGCTCAGGTTCAGCTGCTGGATGCGCGGCAGCTCGGGGAACTGCAGGTCGTTCAGCTTCTGCAGCCGGTTGCCAGAGAGCGACAGCTGGCGCAGCTGCACGTTGTCGGCGAACGTCTCTGTGTCGACGCTGGTCAGCTGGTTGTCTGCCAGGTCGAGCTCGGCCAGCAGTTCCAGGCCGCGGAACGCGTGTCGGTGCAGCGTTTGCAGGCCAGTGCGCGCCAGCAGCAGCCGCTGCAGATTAACCAGGCCGGCCCGCTGCAGCGCGTCCTCGCCCAGCTCGTTGACGCGGCCACCGCTCAGGTCCAGCACCTGGATATCCGAGCTGAGGCTCGCCGGCAGACCGGGGCCCGGCCAGTCCGAGCAGTCGGCCACCTTCTTGCCGCCGCTCCACGTGCACCGACAGACGCTCGGACACTGGGTCGTGAAATCCGCGGCGCATACTGAGACCACCGTCAGCAGCAGCGGCAGCAGCGGCGGCGGCCGGCTACCTCCTCCCATGGCCGACACGAGCAGCGAGTCGACTAATGCAGCCGGACGTCAGACAACCTGCAACAACACAAAGCCGGACGTTAGACACCCTGCACCAACACAACAGTGGGCTTCAGACAAGCTGGCTGCAAAATACATACAACACCGGGCGCCAGATGTCCTGCTGTAGTAAAACATTACACAATCTGCAACAAAACAACAATAGACGTCATACAGCATGTAGCAGCGCATCCCCTGACATAGGACAGCTTGCAACAACACGACACTATCCGATCCACACTGGAAAGCACCCGTGAAATGCATAATATGGCCGGCCGGACGGACCCTCGTTCCCACGCCGCTGGTGCCGGGTGGTCGCCCCGGCTGCCTCTGGGGTGATCAGTGGGTTATTTCCGTCCCGATACCAGCTCTGACGTGGAGGTTCGGAGTCCCTCGCTGACTCCTCTGGCACACCGCGGGGGAGTGATCCCTCTAATGGAGTCCTGTCAGTGGCCACAGCCCGGCCCATCACCACATTTACCGGCTATCAGTTATGATCAGTATAATTTCATGCGGCCGGTCCGCGCCGGCTAAGTGAATTGCCGGTCAATATATCCGTATTACCTCGCGGCGGGGTGGGACCCGGTGGGGGTGAGGGCGGGGGCGGGAGATGCCACCTACCTGACAGCTGATTAGAGGGCGGGGCAGGAGGGAGACGGTACTCTGTCGGAGGCTGAAGGCGGCTGTTCTGAGGCAGGAGGAAGAGACGGGATGGATCGCGCGAAAATACTGACTGGGTGTGAAAGACCGCAACTGGAGACGTTTGGGAGGACCGCCAAGAACTCCAAAACGGAAGGACAAAAAGACTCTAAAATAGCTCTCAGACAGCAGTTGCCGTATAGCAGCGCTCCAGATGGATCCATAGCTACGTTGGGCAGTCCCTGCATCGCCAGTACACGGCGCGGGTTGTAAGCCTGTCTGGTGACTGTCTGGTGTCAACACAACTTACACAAGTGATGTGGCTTCCTACCGAGCTGTCAGAGTGATAAGCCTGTTGCTTAGGTCAACTAGTTTCTTTATCTGGCGGTTGGTGGGATTATTGTAAAAGTTCTCGCCCTATTGCCCGATCAGTAATCGGGAGCACGGGAGATGGGAATCCTGAGAGTGGGCATGAAAACGGGTGACAAATGTCGCTGGGTTGAATGTGTTCCCAATAGTTGTTTATTATGTAGTAACAGTCGGATGTCGCGTTTGGAAACTGAGCGACTATGGAACTAACACGATTACATTAGGGGAAAGTGGGGTAAGACGGTCAGGGTAGGTAAGACGGGCACCCCTTCTGCAGACCAAACCAATAGCGCTACGAGCAAGAAAAGTTAGGACCAGAATTGCCTTTCCCACTACACACCACCATTCAAGTCTGGTGAATTTGTGTTCAGTCGATAATCTTTTATTTTGATTTCTTTAAAACACTCATTTCATTGAAAACATCCATAATGTATTGTGCAAGCTTTTGTGTACAGCACTATAGAGTTAAAAACTCGCAATCACTTGTGGTACACTCATATGCCAACAGTGTTCATTTACGGCGGATTTGCTTTGTCTGCATCAAATTGTCCACAGCGAAAAATCGTGCTGAACTTCTGACATTGAGTTTGGGGTAAGACGGGCAACTATGAACCCAATGGGTCTGTAATGGTGAAAATATTTTTGTTGCTGTAGGAAAAAAGAAGCATTTCTAATAAGAATATGTTCGATTCCGATACTCACAGACATGTTAGCAATATTCCTTCGGCACAGTTTATTCTCGAATAATGAATGTGAAAAACGGTTCTACATGGCTTCTGAACTAGGGCCTATATAGGAGCATACGCCTTCTGCACGAATCTCGTATACTGCCATTTCCGAAGCACTTGAGACCAACGAGCGACTGTATAAATGCGGCTAATCTCGGGCATTTGTTGCGAGCTGCGCTGATCGGTGAAAGAAGCTGGCCGTCTTGCCCTACCCATGTGACCGTCTTACCCCATGGGGTGGGGTAAGACGGGTTTTTGCAAGGTTTTGCAAAAATAGCTGCAGTTTATTTGTTGAATCAGGTCTAAGTCTCATCTTCTGGCAAATGAAAGTAAAATGTCTGAAAAAGGTTTTCACCCAGTTTCCCGTTTCTATGATGTTTCTAACCGGCCGAAAAATGGCTCCAAAGTTAAGGTGCCCGTCTTACCCCACTTTCCCCTACCTGTTTTAGGTAGGGGAGAGCGGGGAGAGTTGTATCATGTCCAAGTTGTATCAGGGCGAATTGTGCCAAACTTATCCAGTGGATGGCGCTCGCGACACGACCAGCCGACGAGGTTTTCCGGGCGCCATCTTTCCCTGTTCTGTCTTGTGGCTGAGTGGACGCGTCTCGAGGTGAGAGCCGATTTTATGTTTTTTTAATGTCATTCTAAAAAAATAAGTTGCAAGAAAATGTGTGTTTTGGGCATTTAGATGTCCACGAATTTGAAAGATCTCCGTAGCGGTGGTGAGGGTAGGTTCTAAGGCTGCGTGAGTGAAAACAGATTTCTCCAGCTGTCCGCTGTTTTTTTTTAGCACGAGGATGTTTTTCCAAGATGGCGGCTAGGTACAGTGGGTCTATTTAAGATCTCCAGAGCCACCACGTGGCGCTACGGTCGGGGTAGGGCGAGTCCAAATCCCGAGGGAAGTGAGGTCACCGGTCATTGTGGGGGAAGGAGGGAGGGGGAGTGAGGCGGTATCACGGCGCATGGGGCGTGCGTAGCGCCGGGAGTGGGCCGCCCAGGGCCGCCCGCCACTGCGCCGAGGCTGAGGGGAGGGGATGATGGTTGCGGTCGCGTTCACTCCGGTAGGTATGGTGGTATCCTGTTCATGTGGAACCGGCAAGAACGCGACTGAAGGGAATCATTATCTCAAACAAACGGGCAAGCCAGAGGCAGCGTCAGTTCCAGCCAAAATGTTGAACAATGTTAATTGAAATCTAGGACGTATTCATAGCATGCAACTTTTCAGTCGATAGTTGCATGATGCTTTTCATGATGCATGATGAGGCTTTTCTAAACTGTTATTTGAGTTAGATATTTTTTCATTTGGCACGTTCAGTTTTGGTGGGTTTTATCGGGTCGAAAAGAATCAGAAAAGAAAAAAGAGTTGAAATGGCTCCAGACAAATGACAAAAAATATTTTCTTTAAAAAAATTAACTTAGCTAAACGTTTATAAGCGATAATTTTGACTTTTGGTGAGGATATTGGGGAAAGATATTGGGGAAAGATGTCATCGTGCTTAGCTGTGTTGCAGTAGAAGGAAAGATTTTGGTTGTGTCTAGATAAAACCAGAGCCGGGAGTGGGACTCGAACTCACGACATCGCGTTCAGCTCACAGGTTACCCAACCTCAACGCTACGAGCACCTATCGCCCTGCGCAGCTTGCTCAGTGTTTCGGCTAAAGTTCGGCCAAAGTGTCTGACGTCTGTCAATGTCACGAGGCGAAACCCCAAGGTAAATGTCCGTCCCGGTAGCTCGGTCGGTAGAGCGTTGGACTCCATGTGCCATGTGGTGAAGGCGCACGTCCCGGTTGCAAAAGTCTGGGTTCGAAACACGACGTGTGCTTGACGTTTTTTAGCCTCCTGAGCCTGACGGGTATGGTTGTGGTTGGTGGCAGGCCGCTGCAAGGCGAAGTCGAGGGCCTGAGGGGACCGGCCGTGCGCGGCTATGTGCGCACGTTAAAATTTGGACTCTAAACCATAGACCATTTTGACATAGACTTAACCTCAAAACCATAGTCTGCAATAGACCAGGAATTGCTTGATCGGAGGGTAGATGGCAGGGTCAACGCTTAACAAGCTAGGCTTAGCGGGGACTCTGTCCTTGTGATTCCTTCCATCCAAAAGGTTCCGGCCAAATTTATATTAAAAAAGGGGGAGCCGAACCAGGTTGGGCCCGAGTTGAACCAGGCTGGACCGGGGTCATACATGCAATCATGGTCAGACACAACAGAAGTTAATTTCGGGACAAATATTTTTATTAACTGATCTTATTGTTTTTTAGCCTACACGTATAATAACTTTTAGCTTTTTTTAACTCGAGACTTCATGCACAGAAATGTAGCGTTCGTCCACTTTTCCTCATCGTCTCTTAGCGACTTGATTTCATGTGGCGGCGGAACGGGGGGGGGGGGCATCGGGGCCAGACATGTGCATGGATCCGAGTGGTGGATCTATGACCTCAGTGGATCTCGAAGCAAAGTACAGGTTGGGATCTATGATCCCACCGGATCCGGCGTGAAAAATACATCTTGGATCTATGATCTCATATGATCTGACGATAAATTAAGAACATGGATCTATGATCTGAGTGGATCCCACCATGCACCACATTTGAAACCATGTTTTAAAGGGTTTCTTTGCCAATAAGTGACACAGAGCTATGGATTATGACGTGCGATTACATAAAATCACTAAAACAGAACGTTTGTGAGTTGAAACAAGTGCTTTTTTGGGATGTATGTGGTAACAAAAAATAAGTGAGGATCTATGATCTCACTGGATCTCAAGCAAAAAATGAGACTCGGATCTGTGATCCCTATGGATCTCTCGAGAAATTACAGAGCTGGATCTATGATCCCGACGGATCCGAGATCAGGATCCGTGGGATCAGATCCCAGATCCATTTTCTCGGATCCATGCACATGTCTGATCGGGGCACCGTGCCCCCGTTTGATTTTGGCATTTTAACATTAGCCCTATGGGCGTTGCATGGAAAGAATGGGACCAAGAGTCGGCAGTGCCCCCACTTCATTAAAGGTGTTCCGCCGCCACTGCTTGATTTGACCCTAAAGGAGTCTTACCAGGCAAAGAAAAAAAACACCTGCGTTATCCCTAAATATTTGCCCAAGGGCGCTCTACGCAAGAAACGCCAGCCGGTCAAAAAACTGGCGAACGAATACGATCTTTCTAGTGCTTGAAATTATATTCAATGAAAATTTCAGGAGACATAAATAATCTTAATCCTTATAGCTAGGCGCTCGGAGCATTCGCTAGCATTCCATTGCCAGCTGCATTATCAACGCCACATTTGCATTACTTTGGGTGCATCATACATAAGTAACAATAGGTGAACCGGCCACAGCAAAACCATGCCTCATTTCCTTCCAAGCTGCCAAGCTAACCGGCCGCCCGGCCCACCACCGCGATATGGAACAACGCTTGAGTGCGCCATTTGCCTACGGCAGTGCCCCACCGCGCCGGGGCTGTTTGACAGGTCACCCGCACCGTGACCTCGCCACCCGCTCCCCCCCCCCCCTCCCCGCCCACCTCCCAATCGGGCCCAGCTCGGTAGTGACCTCTCCTTGAATTTGACATGGACTCGACTAAGGCTCAACGCCATCTAGTTACGTCTGGAGATCCTAATAAGATCCACTGTACATGTTGTATCAGAGCCGGGTGGGGTATGTTGTAACATGTATGTATGTATGTATGTATGGGTATGTTGCTTTTGATCGCGAAAGCTAAGCCCTGGCTCGCGTTTGTAGGTAGCTAGTCAACGCTCGTTCCATTTCGGCACAATGTGTTGGCTTCTTTGCTCTTAACGGGCCACTTTTGCGTCTAGTCTGTTGATGTTTCGTTCGGATTGCATTGACCTAAGTTTGGTCTAATAAAGTGAAGCCTTTGAGCATACCTATACATTGTATTAGCCCCATTTAATGTTGTTGTTATGTTCAAAACCAGTAGCAAGCACATTCCCTGAAACGTGAAATAGTGATACAAATTACCCCACCATGTGATACAACTCACCCAAGCCATGGGGCAAGTTGTATCAAAAACATTGTTCTATTCGGCAGACCTTAGAAGAAAAACTGGTAGAGGTAGCGGAAAAGTTACTTTGCACAAAAAAAGCAGAAGAATCAAGGAAGGGGATAGTATGGAAATAATGAGTTTATCACGGATAGTTACGAGCTTATGGGTCTCGGAGTAAAAACTGATACAACCCACCCCACTCTCCCCTACCTATTTCATATATCACGCGGATACAGGTGTAACAAATTATCTCAATAAAGGCGTGAGTGAGGTCACCATTAAAAACGGTTGACTCCGTTATACCTTCTTGTAAATTTGTAATTTGTTTTTATATTGTGAATGGACAGATCGATGATTGTATGGGGCACCAGCCGCCATTCTTTCCTCCCACCTGTATGGATCGCATGGACTTAAGAGTTCGCACCTCTTAAGGACAATGGCGTGCCGGTGGCAGCGCCGGGCTGATAAAAACAGCCTCGTCGTGAAGAGTTTCAAACTGAGCTGGCCTCGACGGCAGGACACGGCGCTCCCGCATAACTCTAATTAACGCTAATTACTCTGTTGACGCGCGAACGATGACGGCGTCGGCGCTGAAGAGCGGAGGGGTGGCCGTCCGTGTCGACTGAGGATGGTCGTCCGTGTCGACTGAGGATGGTCGTGTATGGAAGGGTGGCCAGTCGTGTTGGCAGTGGATGGTCGTGTATGGAAGGGTGGCCAGTCGTGTCGGCAGAGGATGGCCGCCCCCATGTCGGCGGCAGAAGATGGTGGGATAGGGGGTGAGATGGTCATGGTAGCGGGGGATAGACAAACGAATGATTTCCTCGGCCCCCCGACACTTGAGCGGACAAGTAGGTAAATATTAGGTACGAAGGTAACACATCCATTTTAAATATAACTAATTTATCAGCACAGCTGCGAGGTTGCCATGATTGACCTGTCTCGAGGACTTTTCGATGACCCCTCACGTAGGTACCGTATCATTCGTCGTTAAAGTTCGATCGTACGTTTTCCTCAGCCTGAAATTGTAGCCGTTGAATTACAGGGATTCCGACTGTTGTGTGCGTTGTAGCGTCAAGCGTGTCCCGTCCCACAGTCGGCAGCGTGCAGCGGCCCTCCCCGTCCCCACCCCGGGAGGGAGGGAGGGAGGGGTCCGAAGGGCCGCCGCCCCCGTGCCGCCGGCGCGTCGCTGCAGGATCTGGGCCGACAGTCCATTACAGGCCGCTACCGCCCGCGCCGGGGCGACAGGGAACGGGGCCACGCAATTATCCGGCGCGGTAGACTGACGGCGCCCACATGAGTCTCCCATGCAGACACCTCGGAGTGGCGCCTTCTCTTGGCTCTCAGAAACGGTTATAAACTATAGCCAACAAGAAATTGCTGATGGTTCATTGTGGACCCTCCTTTATCATTCCCACGAAACTGTTACGACGTTGGTTCTGATGGTCACCTGTTACTCGCAACAACTCCTTTGTTTCGCCAATTACCGTCACTAAGGCAACTGGCAGCGTCTATCCATCCAACCGGACTGGAAAAGGCGAAAGGAGAGAGAGAGAACGAGAGAACGAGAGATAGAGGAGGGTGAGACGCAGCACCGAGCCGAAAACTGTGTCCACAAAACGAGCCTAAGCTAGATCTATGGTGCCACCGGCGACCCTTGGGAGGGCGAGATTGGAAGTGGGGAAGTTGATCCCCCAAATGAGGACAGTTAACCGGCCTTGGCCGCCGGTCCAATGGATGAACAGAGCAATTTATAGAGCGGTTTCAGTGCGGGCGAGGGGAAAGACGCCGCGACTATTGCGAAGATGGAAGACGAATGAGGCCAGGAGATTACGACAAATGCTGCGCAAGTCCACTTGCCGACCACTGACCGGGGTTTAGAGTCGCGCCGGGCGCTCAATATCAACGCCTCCTAGGTACTCCTGGAGAGCCCGTTTCAGTCGTCTGATCGCAACAGTCGATAGATACCCTCGGCCATTTGCTGCCACTGGATAAAAGGGAGAATAAAGATGAGCCAACTCCAATGAGTCGAATTCCATAGTTTCGACCATTCCCTCAGTGACAGAGGAAACACGTCAAAACATATCCGGAACATTTCCAGGATATTCTCGAGATCGGCATAGGTCTGCCGTTTGGGGTAGATTTTGTCATCGTGTCTGTTTTCTGTCGTCTGTCTCGTGACGTCTGTCGTCTAGCCGTCTCCGTCATCGAACGTTGCGCCCAAATCATAGCCGGAATGCCCCTCCAACCACTGCCTTCACCACCGTCAGTCGCTCCGACCGTGCGATTCCAGATATGACTCCGCTCCAACCCGACCTGACCCAAACGGACCCAGCCCGACCCAGCTCGTCGCTCCCGGTCTGACCCGCTGAGGCGCGCGCTGTGCCGCTCCAGCGCACAGCAGAGATCGTATAGTACACAGCACGTCGGCGTGGGGCCATATTTCAGCCGAGCGGCGCTGATCGGACGGCCGATCGGTTGATTTACCGGCCGGCCCGGACGCTAATGACGGCGGTGGCAGAGGCAGCGCCGACGGCGAATTAATGCCGCCTCCCCGGACACAGGAGCCGCCCGCTCACTCGGCCGGGATAGACAGGAGGCGACGGAGAAATATCACACGGAGAAACGGGATGTCATAGAGGGCAGAGACGGGATATCATACAGCGGAGAGAGAGAGAGAGAGAGAGAGAGAGAGAGAGAGAGAGAGAGAGAGAGAGAGAGAGAGAGAGAGAGAGAGAGAGAGAGAGAGAGAGAGAGAGAGAGAGAGAGAGAGAGAGAGCGAGAGAGAGAGAGAGAGAGAGAGAGAGAGAGAGAGAGAGAGAGAGAGAGAGAGAGAGAGAGAGAGAGAGAGAGAGAGAGAGAGAGAGAGAGAGAGAGAGAGAGACCCGCCGCTGACGGTGCACCGTACAGTCTGTATAGAAGCAATAGCTGCATGCGGCACAGCCTAACTACAGGCGTTTACTGCTGCTGCCATCTAGCGACACACCGGAAAGTAGCGCACGCTCTGAGGCTTTGCGCCGGAACGACATCTTATGTAACATGGCAGAACAACTATTTTATATGAAAAAAACGCCAAGGTCAGGTAACCGGCACACAGGCTGACTTCCGTCTCCGTCAGCAAGCGCCGCCATCGGAGCCGAGCCGAGCGTTTAGTTCCCACTAACACGGCTACGCACTACTATAAGGTACCCGAGCCATATTCAGCGTCCCTTGACACTATGATTAACTGCGCAGTCGGCTGGCATTAGGCTTCACTGGAACGAAAGGTCACTGTGCTTCTCGGAACAGGGCATATCCCGGATGCATCTGGGAATATGAGCCGTGGTTAATTCACAATATCAACCGCAGTTAATTCGAAAATATACCTATATTGCGACACTTCCCTGCCAGCTGATTCAGTCACGCAGTACCGCCCCGCACAGCTAATCGATAACTGCTATGCGTGAAACGATCTCTTTATCCGAGACATTTCGCTATGGAATGGGAGATCGTCGAGACAATGCAGGAGCAGAGCGGCCGACTCATGGGAGCAAAACATCTAATTTCACGCTGAATTTCCGTCCGAGGCACGCATGGCTGCCGTCAGGGGACGGTCAGCAGGCCGGCGGAACCGGCTGGCCGTCACCGGTAGTTCGCCCAGGAGGGCGTGGAAAGCGAATCACGGAGAGAGGATGGCAGCGAGGACAGAGCGCGGGAGGGACTCGGGTCGCCGCGGCGGCGGCTGTTTTCCTGTTGATCGGCGGTCGGCGGCGCGGCCGTCCCGACAGCGGCGACGGCTGGCGCCCGAGATACGAAGCAGCTGTGTTTTAGCGCGGCCGATCGGGCGGCCTTTTTATGCCCGGCGGCGGAGGGCGGCTGTACGATGTCCGCTTTATGGGGGCGACACCGGACGGCAATGCCATTCGGCCGGCCATCGGAGCAAATTGTCTCATTGAGCCGCATCCCCGTTGGTTTCACTGTCTCGGGAAATGTGGCCTATTAAAATGGAGACGAGTCTGCCCGTTAGGCCTCGCCAGACCGCCGCGTCTGGTGCTCGCTGCGGTCGCATCGCCGCGACATTTGTACAGGGTCGGCGTTCGGCGAATCAGTCCCCCGATGGCCAAATATCTCCGACGAATTTCAGAGGCGCAGCGTCGCCCGGTCGTCTCGAGTTCCTACTGGACTGTCAGATCCAGCAAAGGCCTGACCGCGACGACCTCCAGAACTGCTTCCGAGCAGCGTCGCTGGCACACATCAGCCGCGGCGCGCTAATGGGGATGGAAGGCGGTCCGCAGGATCGCTCGATTCTCCGACAGGACCCAGCTTAGAGCTTACTATTTTATTTACATGAGACGCAGTGCTCACCTCACCACTCCTTTGCACAGCTGAAAAAGAGCTCGTCTATCTCTCGTCACAGCTAACTCGTCATTTAGAGCTCAACATTTTTATTAAATAGAGATAGTTCAGGGGTCACAATTCTTCTGCAGTTTCAGGTCTTAGCTCACCATTCCATCAAAACTAGCTCAAGGCTCACCATTCCTCTTCAGCTTGCATAGCTGACTCGGAGCTGACTATTTACCTTTACAGCGTTAGCTCACCGCTTGCTATTTCCCGGCAGATCAGCCCGACGTATACGATACCCAAACAACCGTCTGCCATGGACATCCATTTAAGCTGACCACAGAAGTGGTGTCCTTTCAATCGCCCAAAGCGAACGAACGATAATAACATGGCTGACGGCATGGCAATCAGGCAACTTAACTATATTTGTCGTCCGCTTATGTCATCTGATATCGGATTTCCCCAACGATATCTGACGGCTCCGATCCTGTTGATCGCAAGCTATGGTAGGATCGAGGAGTCAAACGCTTCCTGAATAAGCAACATAACATTCCGGCGCCGAAAACAGCCAGATAACTCAGAAACTGCAGTTCGTTCTGCCTTTTTCTTCCTCACCAAAAGATACCCCGCCCAAACATGTTTTTGTTGCGATTCGTTTAAGTCTTCCGGTCGGCGTTTCCGCCACCAATGTAAGCGGCACGATCGGCGCGGCGCGGCGTCATAAGGCAGGGCGTGGTATGCTATCAGAGCTGTCTGCCACACGGCCCTGCGGTGACAGCGGTGCCGGGAGGAGAGAGGGAGAGGGGGTCTGTGACGCACGCCCCGCGGCGTGGGCGTCCTCCTATCGGGCCTATCTGAGTCCACCGATGTGCGCCGTTCCCCGCCGCTGAGTCATAAAGCTAGCTCAGATAACTGTCGTATACCGCTCAGTTCGTGACTAATTTGTACCGGTCGGATCTGCCTGTCCGAATAGCCAGTCACGGGCTCACATCCTCAGAACTGACTCCGAGGCGCTACCATGTCGAGCCCACAATCCTCAGCATCCCGAGACGGTCCGCACAGCTGCCGGTTCCCAAACACCGAGACAAATGATATTGGCCGAGAAATTCACATCATGCAGGTCAAGAAGCCCTTTACTGCAACATTAATTTTACACAATTAATGAAAACTCTTGCGCATGTTCAAGGGATTTTTCACTTTTCAACCCCGCCTTTGATCCGGAGGTGGATTGACTTTGAAACGGTGTAGGTCTATGCGCTACTGCTCGGAGCTGCGAGGTCTTGGCTGCGTCCCGGCCGGCCCAGCTAGCCAGGCCGCTTCAGGGCCGACTCCTGGGAACCGCCATCAGCGGCAGCTTCAGACGGACGTCTCGGGTTTCACTGCGAATATTGGGCCAATATCGAGGCTGGGCCGGCCGTGGACGGCGCTGTCCGGGATCGGCCGTTTCCGGGGCGGGGTCAGAGCCGCGCGCGTGACCCGGCACGGCGTGCTTGTCGGCCGTCCAATTTGTCCTCTGCACGGCAGGACAGTCGGCCGCGGACGTCCGTCGACCAGCCGGTAATGAGAGTGCAGGACCAACGGTGCAGACTGCGGCCGGCACTGCTGCCGTGGCGATTACTTTAGTTTTTACACAAACGCTTGTGCTAAAATACAATAACAAATGACAGCAGACGGGGTGCTCCATCATAGAGGGAGTGCCACCAGTGTGTCCGCTCCCAGGCTCCTTAGTATACCGCCGCCACGCCGTCCATCTCTGAGGCTGGTCCCGCGGCTGCTGCCCGTCCGCCGAACCACTATACCCTCTGCTCGAGACAGACACGGCGGCTGAATATTTTTGAGGACGTGGTCTCTGAATTATGCAGCCCGAACCGCCGCGCTCTCAGGATCTCCGCATTTATATAACAGGCGGCCGATGGATGTCGCGGCGTCGTCGCTATTTGCAGCCGCTCGAGAGCCGGCCCGAGGCCGTTCTGCGCCTGGCCAGTCTCATGGTGAACATATGCCGGCTGACAGTCAGTCTGAGCGCCAGTTCATCAACTTCGGAACACAAATGTTGGGCTGATGTGGCCTGAGTCCATACCAGGGATATGTGACCACAGGGCACACACCAACCGATCTTATTTTGCTTTCTTGCAGGGAATTATTGAACAATGTGAGAAGGGAAACGTTTTAACGCAGACCTTACGAGGCTTGGCATTGCTATATTGTGTGATCTTGGCCAAATTCATAATCTCAAGCCGTTAACAGAAAACACAAGAACTGCTAGTGTATTCTGCACTGTCACTTGGGACTGGGAACATCTAGCGTGTCAATCTTAGCAGTTAGCATACGGGTATACGCATGTGACTTAACAATGGTGTGATTTAAAGTGAATCAGACCGCATTTACTTGGAGCCTAATTTATCTAATGAGCAGCCAGTTATCTCATCAATTACCTACACCTGACAAACCATTAGTACGAAATCATTTAATCGTTACACATAGCACTCAACTGAGGACATTTAAACTAGCAAGAAATTTAGTTAGCAGCAACACGTAATAACCATTTCAATACGAAGATCGTAAAACAAGTCCGCTGCTATTTCCTCTCAGGCTCCTGCTATCGCCGATGGTTCCACACTTCCGCACAGTCCCCGTACACCAATTACCGCCTCGCGGACGGCGGAACAAAGCGGTGGAGCGCGGAGACGTCCGCGCCCGGCCGCTCGTAGAATGTGTTTAGCTAATCCATCTGCTCGCGTCAGCGGCGCTGTCCGGGCCGGATGGGTCCGGCTAACAAACGGGGACGGACGAGCGAGCGCGCCTCCTGTTTACTGCTGTCGGCAGTGCTACACATCGCGCTCTGGCAGCTAGTTTCTGGGTATGACCCGGGCCGCGGTCCGCACCCCGGCCTAGTTACCGCGCCAGAGTCACCCACGCGCCGCCGCCGACCGTGTTTGTGACTCGCCACGGCAGCACGGCGACCGGGCACGTCCACGGAGCACGGCCGGCACGGCAGACACGTGCCGGGCGGCTGCGGCGTGCCGGCCGGCTGGCCGACTCATTTCCGGAGCGGCGAACACCTGGTCAGGCGGCGGCGTCCGGCGGCGGACACGGCTAGTCGCGAGGGCCGCTCCACCGGCGGGCGAGGTCGTGGCGAGCGGCGGGCCACCATCACACGGTCGGGCGGTGCCGGGTCGGCGCCGAGCCGCTACAGCGCCGCGTCAGCACCGGTCGGCGGCGGAGCTGGCGTGCGTCGCGCTGTCCTGGCGCGATACGCACCGGGTCTGTGATGGATGATCGCGGCGCCGGTGGCGACGGCCGATCCCTGGGGAGCGGGGGACACGTGCTGTCGCGATGACAGCGCCGTATGTAGCCCGCCACTCAGCACCCCCGGCCGCTGAGCTGTGGTGTCGCCGCCTCTGGTTCTGCGGTGCCGGGAGCGGGCGGTCCATCCATCCGCCGGACAGTCCGCCCGCCGCGCCGGCTCGGTGGTGTGCTGCCGATTGTCTGCGCTGTTTATCTATGGGCCCGCTGCGCCGCCGTCGGCCCGAGAAAAGAGCCCGCCCAGCGCTATGCAGCCGGAATGGGCCTCATCTATCGCACTTCCACACTGCCAACAAACGGCCCATATTTCTGCGTTTTCTCATCAAAAAGGCCGCCTCGCGAGGAAATGTATCCCGTTCGGGATTCCACTCGACGTCTGCGAAAACAGCGCCGGGGCGGCATCGATGATCGGCGCCGCTGCCGAATGATTCGTCCGATTATTTCCGCGGTCATCGCAGCCAAATCGGATGGCAGAGCGCTCTGATTTACTGATGTTCCGAAGACATCAACGTGGGACGTGTGCGTGGGATGCAAATATCAATTAGGTTGAAATATGAAAATATATGTCTAACGAAATCCATGTAGGCTGCATACTGAAAATTGCTGGTGGAATGATTCATGGCCATTCACCACTTCATACCGCTTTACGGAGAGTTGACACCCACTGGACAAGTCAGTCTCTTCCTGCCGGCTGGAGGAGACACAGGACTAATGCAAAACCAATGTTCCCTGTCCGTTCAGCCACCGATCCGACTGGGCAGGTCAGGTGTGCCGCTGGAGTCTCAGAAGCCGACTATGAGCCAGAGAGGGGGAGGAACAGTGAAGGAGCCCGCCCGCATTGGTCGCGAGCGGCACTGAACGCCGCCGTCCGTATCAACGCATCGACACATTAAAGGCCGTCTCCTGGCAGGCATGACAGCCTTTGCATTCGCAATTGCCATGAATAGGAAAGTTGGCTCCTTTGAAATGGGACATACCGGGAAGGCTCTGGGGAATATTTAACGTAGCGCGCAATAACTGAGCCCCAATATACGCCACGGGTCGGTATTCTGGATAACAAACCAAGTGAAACGCCGCGCTAATAGCCGCGCTGAACTTAATAGAATTCTAAATGCGGATGCAACATAAAAGTTCCATAACTACGTTCAAGTTTTGTGTAACTTATTCATTGTACAGACCTTGCTCTGAAAGGCATTTGAAGTTTTTGCACGAAACGCTTGTTGACTAAAGCGCAGTGGTGACCCTCAACCCTGATGGAATGCACGCATTCTTCTAAAAAGCATAAAAATTAGGTAGGGCTTGTGAGATCAAAATTAACTTGAATATGAGGAACCTGTCATGATAAACTTGGTGAAATGTGATAATTTTCCGGCCATTTCGTCTTAATAAGGTAAATTCATAATTCCCTTAGCACTGGCAGCTGAACGACGAAAGTCAGCAGCCCCAGTTCCAGGGGCGTAGGCAGGGGGGGGGCCACTGGGCCATGGCCCCCCCCTTGGGCGCCGAAGGCGCCCTTTGCGATTGGAGGGCGCCGAAGGCGCCCTCCAATCGCAAATGCAATTGTGATATAATCGAATCGAAAAACAATCGCGACTGGAGGGCGCCCTCCAATCGCGAATGTGTTTACAGGGAAAATACGGATGGAGGGCGCCCTCGGAGGACGCCCATTCCAAATACGCCCTCCAAATACGGTTGGAGGGCTCCCTCGGGCGCCCTCCAACCACATTTGTAGGCTGTAGCTCTCTAAGCGTAACGGTGGTCGCCTATGTAAGCCGCTGTCCCGTAAATAAGCGCCCTCTCACCCGAAGGCGCCCTCCTGTAGGTCGCCACCCTGCTACATATTGCCGCCCTTCTGCTGATCGGCGTCCTCATAATTATTGGCGCTCTCCTACCTATTGCCCCCTCATGTGAAATTTTCAAGGCCGCCTTTCTCCTTTTTGGCACCCTATTGTTCAGTGCCGCCCTCCTACCTATTGGTTCCCTAGTCCTTCCTGTTGAATGTTAATCGGGGCCCTTCTCTTATTGGCGCCCTCGTGTTGATCGCCGCCCTCCTAACCACTGGCACCCTCCTGTTGATCACCGCCCTCCTATCCACTGGTACCTGCCTGTTGACCAGCGCCCTCCGCACAGACGCCCTCCTGTTCGTGTCATCCTCTTGAGCAAAGGCGCCCTCCTCACCATTGCCACCCCCATTTTAATCGTCACCCTTCCGCTCATTAACGACTTCCAGTTGATGACCGCCCTTCCACCTATTGGCGACCTCTTGTTGATCGCCACCCTCCTATTGGTGCTCTCCTGTTCCTCGCCATCCTCTTACCTGGTGGCGCCCTCCTGTTGATTGTTGATCGGGGCCCTCCTACCTATTGGTGCCCTCCTGTTGATCGCTGCCCTTCTATCCATTGGCGCCCTCCTGCTGCTCGCCAACTTCCTACCTATCGGTGCCCTACTATCGAAACTCGGGATGTTGATCGGGGCTCTCCTACCTATTAGCGCCCTCCTGTGGATCGCAGCCCTTCTACCTATTGGCAACATCCGTTGATCGCTGCCCTCTTATCATTTATTTACTCCTTTGGCATGTTTTTCAACTTAGTCGTTCTATTGCACATAGTTGATGTCTTGCCTGTGAAAACTGCCACAAATGAACGTGCATTCAGCACAATGAATGAAGTACCTATACCTACCAAAACTATCTACGCTCTACGATGCATAAAACACGTCTTTGGTCTTAACGGATTGATCCTACTTTACGTGCATCATGGCATCTATATGGATTACGATTAAGTATTGTCAACAGGTTCGGCCGCAACAGCAGGCATCTGAAGTTTCGGTGATTGAAACTGGTTATGTGGGTACACTGTATGCATCTGTGAGAAGGCTATGAAGGCTGGTCTGAGGTAATTTGGATGATGTTTACGCATCTCGCGCTCCGGTATCAATCCGATACGGTGATCTGGTGCGTAGATATGCCACCGCCAATAAACTTTTATACATCGACACCCATGAGCCAAGCTTTCTATACAGTTTGTGTGGCAGCGGCCCGACCAAACCTTAGGTATTTTTTACACCTTCAAATTTGGTAAAAGAGCGAGAGGAGCTTTGAACGGTGATCGTATAAAAGGCGTGCCTAAAAAGCGGAGGAAAAGGTTGTTTTCAAAAATTTCGCGCGCCTTCGGCGCAGCATTTCAAGAACACTTGACCTTTTGTGACCTGGAGTATAAAGAATACACACGATGCAAAATCAATGCAGCACGACCTATACGAGGTTACGCAAAAAAAAAAACTGGTGGCATGGTAAAAAACGCCTCCCAACCCCCCCAACCCCCACCCCGCTGAGCGATTTTTTATCTCGCGACCGTATGGCGCCCTCCTTGGGTGAGGTGGCGCCCTCCAAACCCTTGGCCCCCCCCTTCGCGATTTTCTAAATACGCCGCTGCCCAGTTCTACCTAGAAATATAATAAGTATCCATAACACGAGATGTGCCGAATACGACGTGGGCATTGGGCGCCTAACACATACCATACTTTTGCAAAGTAAGTTTGTGAACACGTCAGAAGACGCGCACTACTAGCCCGGCAGGTATTTAAATTAGCTTCTGTAGATCCTCTGATCAGCGACAGCTTCTGCAACATATTGCAGTATTACATAACGCTCACTGCACATTTGATCATGATTGACCTTTGAAAAGCCTCAACACCAGAAGCTCGATAAGAACGGGAACCACGGGTCATTACTAGTGGTGTCAATTTCAGAAAATGTATGTCCAAAGTCCGTCCAATGTCCAATGCTTACGTCGATTGTCCGTCCAAAAATGTCCAAGCTAGCCATTTGTCCAAAGATGTCCGACACCTACGCAATAATTTACACTCAACACTGTTATTTCATTTGCTTTTCATGTACCGCTACAAGCTCAAAAGTGTTAATCATATCGAAAGCTGAGCTTTCTAATAGCCAATCAATGTTAAACACGACTACTTTTTAAAAATGTTGAGGTGTTGTAGTGTTATGGAATCCGAACTGTTATCTGTTGTATACAATGGCCAGGTGGAACGTAAACTGTATTTTACACAAAATGGCGGAGTCACGTGAGGTCGTGTGAAAAGCACTAAACTACTGCCATATAGCGAACACTACACCCGCCGGCCCTTGAAGTTACACTTCACGCCGATCACGTAAATCGGCGCGGCAAGAATCGGCGGCGTCCTCGGGAGGAGGCCGGCAACTCACGGCGCGGGGTGCCGCCGACGGGCGCCCTCTGAGGCGGGCGCGGCCCACCGGGGGACCGGTCGCGAGCAGCGCCGGTGGCGGCCGGCAGCGCGACGTCAGCGACATCTGACGGGCGGGCGCTCTCTGTCGGCGCTGTAGGTGGCGCGGTGGACGCTGTCGGCTGCGGCGATGGCGGCTGGGGCTCGCCGGAGCTCGGAGGAGCCGGGTCGGCCGGCGGCGGCGGCGGCGGCGGTTCCGGCCCGTCGGTGCTCGGAGGTGCTGAGCCGGTCGGCACCGCGTCTGGGATGCGGGCGAGGTGTGCAGCGTTCCTCTTTGTCCCGTCAGACAGGATGAAGGTCGCCGGGCCGAGCTGTCTGGCGATTCGGCGCGGGCTGGAGAACCGACTCTGGTTCTTGGGCACGTGCCCCTGTCGCCGCACGCGCACCGTGTCGCCAGGCTGGAGATCTGACGGCCGGGTGGCCTGTCGCGAGTCGTACCCGCGGCTGTTGCGCTGCTGCTGGGTAGCGACTCGGTGCTGTAGCGAGCTGTCGCGCGGCGGAGTCTCTGTGGTGACCGGCAGGTGCAGACGCATGCGCCGGCCGTGCAGGAGCGCCGAGGGTGACTGGCCGGTGGTGCAGTGCGGGGTCGCTCGGTACAGAGCGAGGCGCTGTCGCACGTGTCCGCTGAAGCTGGCGGCCGTCCGCGACTGCAGCTGTGTGGCCTCCTTGAGCCACACCTTCACCTCTCGGTTGAGCCGCTCCACTGCTCCGTTTCCGCGCGGCCAGTAGACGGCAGACGTGTGGTGTCTGATACCGCGCTGGGCCAGATACTGTCGGAACCTGTCGCTGGTGAACTGGGGTCCGTTGTCGGTCACCAGCTCGTCACACAGTCCCTCTCTGGACCAGGCCTGGCTCAGGAACTGGATGACGTCATCAGTCTCGATGGATGACGTCAGAGCGACCTCTGGCCACTTACTATGGTAATCCGTCATAGTAATGGCGTACTTTGCAGACGGTGGGGCGCCGGGGATCGGGCCCACGATGTCCAGTCCGAGCTTAGACCAGGGCCGGTCTGGAAGCTCGACCGGTTGCAGCGGCGCGGGGCGCGCCTGCTGCGTCAGCACGGCGTCCTCTGCGTGGCAGGACGGGCAGTCGGCGACCAGTGCAGCGGCGTCCTTCGACATTCCAGGCCACCAGGCGAGGTCGCGGAGGAGCTGCTTTGTTCGCACGACACCATCGTGCGCTCGGTGCGCCAGTTGGAGGTACTTTGAGCGGAGCGCGGCCGGGACGACGGCGCGGTCCGGGCCGCGCAGCACGACTCCGTCCTGGCGGACTTGCAGCTCGTGCCGCACGGCGAAGTAGTCGCGCGTCTCTGGCGTGCACTGGCGCGCGGCGTCGGGCCAGCCGGTGCGGATGACAGACCGCAGCTGCTCCATGACTGGATCGGCGGCCGACGCGGCACATACATCGTCATCAGTGATGACGTCACTGACGTCATCGGTGAGCAGGGCGACGATCTCGTCGCCGTCCGTCTCGGCGGCGCCGGTGTCCGGCAGCGGCAGCCGCGACAGGGCGTCAGCCACTGGGATGCTGCGCCCGGGCCGGTACTCCACTGTGTACGAGTACGGCAGCAGGCGGGACTGCCACCTGGCGATGCGCGCGCCGGCGCGGTTGGACGTCTTCGGCGTGAGCAGAGTGGTGAGCGCAGAGTGGTCCGTCCGCAGGGTGAATGAACGGCCCCACAGGTACGTCCGCCAATGCTCGACAGCATTGACCGCGCTGAGGGCTTCCTTCTCGGAGACGGAGTACCGCGACTCGGCGTCGGTGAAGGAGCGGGACCAGTACGCCACCGGCCGCTCCTCGCCGTCCGGCTGGATCTGAGTGAGCATGGCACCGGCGCCGCGGTCGCTGGCGTCGGTCGTCACGATCGTCCGGAGGCGGGCGCTGAAGGGCTTCATCACCGGCCTGGCTGAGATGAGCCGTTTCACCTCGTTGAAGGCGTCGTTGGCCTCCTTGGTCCACTGGAACGTGGCGTCCTTCTTCAGCATGATGGCGAGGGGTCTCACCACAGCGGAGTACTGAGGCACGAACCTGCTGAACCAGCCGGTTGAGCCCAGGAGACTGCGCAGCTCTTTTACGTTGGTGGGAGGCGGGGCCTCGGCCACGGCCTTGGTGGTAGACAGGAGAGGTACCACTCCGTGCCTGGAGAGCTGATGACCGCAGAACTCCACCTCTGGCTGGCTGAAGGAGGACTTCTCTGTATTGATGGTGACATTTGCCTGCTTGAGGCGGTCCAGCACGGTGCGGAGGCGCCTGTCGTGCTCGGACTGATCACGGCCGGTGACCAGGATGTCATCCAGATAGTGTCCACAGCCATCGATACCCTGCAGTAGATGACTGAGCAGCTTCTGGAACGCGCTGCCGCTAGACACCAGGCCGAACGGGACCCTGGTGTAGCGCATCAGGCCGTCTGGCGTGAGGAAGGCGGTGATGTCACGCGAGTCCTCGTGCAGGCGCAGCTGGTGGTAGGCCGACTTCAAGTCGATCCTGCTGTAGAGGGTGCCACAGAGCTGGGACTCCAGCTCGTCGATCGTGGGCAGTGGGTGAACCTCTGGGACGATTTGGCTGTTCGGCCCACGCAGGTCTACACAGACCCTGATCCTGCCGTCCTTCTTCCTTGAGACGGTCAGCGGGCTGATCCACTGAGAGGAGTCGATCCTCTCGATGATGCCTGCTTCCAGCAGACTGTTCAGCTCTGCGGAAACCTCCTCTCGCACGGAGAGGGGCAGCCGGCGCAGCTTGTAGGCAGTTGGTACTGCGTCCGGCTTCAGCTTGATGCGGTGCACGTAGCCCTCGATGGCAGGTAGCTCTGACGGGGCTGAGCCTGCCACCGTGTAGATGCTGTGCGAGGCTGGGTGGAGGGTGACTCCCAGGGCCTGCAGCAGGTCCATACCCATGATGGCCTCCGTCTTCTTGGTGTCCACCAGGTAGAAGTTTGTTGGCACAGCCTGATTATTGTAGGTCACTGTGGTAGGCAGCGTTCCCAGGACTGAGAGTGGCTGCTGGCCGAATCCGTAGAGCCGTGAGCTGGAGGGGCTGAACGCCACGCCTCTGAACAGCTCCTTGGCACGGTTCACACTCAGGAGTGAGCAGGTGGCACCCGTGTCCACCTGGAGGGGTACCTCCTGTGTGACGTCACCTGCAGTCACCTGGACGGTACAGGTGAGGCGTGACCCAGTGGTGGCAGCACAGGAGAGCACGTTCAGCTCCTTCACTGCCTTGTGGTGCTGTCGTTGAGCTGGCCTTGCAGGGGTTGCTCCACTGCCACCTCTGCACCAGCTGGCGAAGTGGCCCTTCTTTCCGCAGGAGTGGCAGGTCACTCTGCGGGCTGGACAGGCAGCATCCCTGGGTGCGTGGTCCTCACGTCCACAGTTGGTGCAGAAGTCGCTGCTGACGCTCTGCTGCTGCTGCTGCTGTCGCTTCTGTTGTGGCTTCCTCGTAACTTTTGCCACGGATGAGACGGGTGGGGCTGCAACTGGTTGGGAGATGGCTGCAGCCTCCCGCAGGGAGTCCTCATAGGTCTCTGCGACACTCAGGACCTTGTCCAGAGTGAGGTCCCTGTCCTGAAGGAGCCGCTCCCTCAGGCGCTGGTGGGGGGTCTTCTCCACCACCACGTCCCGGATGAGTTCCGACTCCATTGCGCCGAACTGGCAGGTGCGAGCCAGGCCGCGCAGAGCAGCAACGAAGTCTGCTGTGGACTCTGTGGGGGCCTGGGCTCGCTGTCGGAACCGGAATCGTTCCACGATGACGTTGGTCCGGGGAGTGTAGAACTCCCGGAGCTGGCGGAGGGTGACGTCGTAGTCGTCCTCGCCGTCACGTTTCGCGACCGGCGGCAGGGTGTCGAACACCCGGTACGCCTCGTCACCGATCGCGCACAGGAGCAGAGCGCGCCGCTGCTCGGGGGGCAGGGGGCTCGTGCCGCACCTGGCCAACAGATAAAGTTCGAACTTTTGTTCCCAGTTCCTCCACGGGACGGCCGGCGTCCCGGGATGGGGCAAAAACGGCGCGGGTAGGGGCGGTCCACTGTCGCCGCTCATGGCCGTACCGCGGGCCGAAACACAAAAAAAAAGTTACACGGAAATTCGCGACACGCGATTCCACTAGAGTCCGCACTGATCTCGTGCTTAGTCGCCAAAATGTAGTGTTATGGAATCCGAACTGTTATCTGTTGTATACAATGGCCAGGTGGAACGTAAACTGTATTTTACACAAAATGGCGGAGTCACGTGAGGTCGTGTGAAAAGCACTAAACTACTGCCATATAGCGAACACTACAGGTGTAGCAAGCGATTGTCCAAAGTTGTCCAAAGCCTGCGGCCATTGTCCAACCGAATTCCGAATTGGACATTGGACAAAATCGGAATTCCGAAGATTCAAGTTCCGATTGACACCACTAGTCATTACGCCTAAAAATCCCGATACCGTAAAGTATCAAGCTATTAACCCTATTAGTGGCAGGCTCCTGGCTACCCCCTATTAGTGGCAGGGGGGGGGGGCTGTTTACGACCCCCCCTTGATATCTCGAGATCTAACGGGCCGATTTTCAAAATTCAAACGGCATTCGATTTCGCTCAACGTGATCTACATTTCTAAAAAATAAAAATTAAGAAATGTCAATAGGGGGGGTAGAGGGGGGTAAAAACGGGCAAATTGCAGATACATTTTAGACTGTTTATCACGGCCAGGTTTCTGAACCAATCTTAACGCAACTTTTGCCGATCGATAGAGAATGAACCAGGAATTCACATGGATCCTAAAAAATATGCATTTTCAAAAATCATAGGCGGATACAGATCATTGAGATTGGGGGTACACAAAAAGTATAGTAAATAAGGTTTTTGTTGGTACTGTTTCTATAAAGGGTGGTAATGGTCTTGTTATGTTATAATTTTCTTATGAGAGAACGACTAAAATTGTATTGGTAAGGCATAGGCGGTGTCAGGGCACCTATGTTGGGAGGTAAAACATAACCCCCCTTTTTGGACGCCTGGATCCGCCTATTATAGCAAAAACGTGTCAAAAGAGGATGCACAATAACTGTATATGTTATCACATGATACCTTTTATTCACTGTTCGTAAAACTGGTGCAGCATCGTGATCTGCGCCCAAATGACTCGCTTCACGAATAGGACCCCCCAATTCCCAGTGCTCTGGAGCCGCCCCTGGTAAAGTTATGAACTTGAAATTTTCAGGGAATGTGCCCAATTTAGTTTTAGGAAAAGTCAGAAAATTTCAGCATCGTAGCTTCAGCGGTTTCGGAGATATTCTCGAAAAACCTGAGGGGTGGATAAAAACAACCCCCCCCCTGCCACTAATAGGGTTAAGGCACAGTCTCTAATCAGGAACTGCCTCAACCGACTTATGGCTGCCAGGAGCGTTGCATGACCTTAATTCGCCGAAGTGATAGCGGCCTCGTGTGACCCAGGTTCGTGAGAAGTGAGACCCCAGTCGCTGATCAGACGGCTGCCCGAGCTGGTCACCGGACAGCTAATCCGCTGTCATAAGGCGACGGATCGGCGGAACTGTCAGGATCGGGAGCGGCGCTGACAGGATATCTACCTCGGAAACTGACAGCCTAAAGGTGGAGTAGGTATGTGGGCCATAGTGCCTTGGGTCGAATTATAGTAATCCCACGACTTATCGGGAGCGGAGCTTGTTACGAACTCTTAGCTGACCATGACGAAACACCGAATAAAAATATCACTAGCGTTTACGAGAAGGAAAGAAATCAGCAACCAAGGTATGACAAATATTAGCTAACTTTATGACTTTCGAGCACCAGCCGCCAGCGCTCTAGGTCGTGTCAATGACATGTTGTGTAGCATGTGCTGCAGAACCACTTTTCATAAAAAGCACCAACTAAAATTACGAATACCTACATTAGTCGAGACCAACAAAGGTAAGTAAAATGTATGTCAAGAAATTAATTCAATGCCAATTAACACCGAATAGTAAATGTTCAAATCACTCCTTCCACAACCACATTATAGTTTCTCAAATGTCAAGTGTGTTTTCGTCGTGGTGGACGCACAAGACAAGCTATATGTATACAGTCCTCTGCTCTGCACCCACCCATGTGTTGTCACTTCGACTCGGCAACTATCCTGATCTATTTCACTGCGCCAAGACAGAGCAATACGCCAGCCGTCCATCCACGATTTTAAGTGGTACATAGAACTTTGACAACCGTTTCACCTAATCAATACGTGACGTGAATGAGATAAAATTTCACATGAAAACAATGAACGGTTGTTGAATGCTACGTTTTTTCAGCTCAGAGGCTAAATCCGGTATTATAGTGTAATATGATGTCAATGTTATACCAATAGGATTGCTACAAAAGAGGCATAAGCGTATCACCGTTATTTATTGTGCACGAACACTCAGAAATACGACTCGACAGTCATCCTCGTATCATCATCACGAGCGGCGAGACGGCGCACTTACCCGTCCAGTTTATTGTTCCACCAACAGGCAGGCTGCAGTCATAATACACTACATTGGTCGGACATGGCTCTCGCAATATCGGCTTCAAGAGGACACGGCCGTAGGCCGTACGAGATTAACGAGATTTAAATTGCACGAATTGGCGAAATCCGAGCCAGACGCGCGTCCCGTCTCCAAAGCCGGGAATTCTTATTTGGAGGCCGACTAGGATCGCTAGTGAGATTTATTCGCGCCCGTCGATTGCGGAAGACCTATCGGGCAGAACGATGCTTGAGAGCTGCTCGAGCCATCGATTGGAGGTCGTTAATCCGGCGCTCGGATTCGGTCGGACGGTGAGGGAGTGCTGGGGCGACGACTCAGCTCCAGGTGAGCAGGAGACACCGCCCTTCCCACCGGGCCCAGCGGCTGACCTGGACACCGGTCACCGGCAAAACAGGTCATGCCTGACACTGGACAGCACAGACGATTAGGAGCCGGTAATTACTCAGAAAATGTCGCAGCTTTCATGAAACGCCACCCTATGAAAAGTGACGTCTTTGTCATTACTCAAACCGAAGCACTACAGGGTTCACCACCAAAATAACAGCCACCTTCAACGGCCTCGTGATTCATCGATTAGCGGGCTAACACTCAAACCTCGCCGACCCGGCGACGGCGGTCGTGTCCTCGCCGCTGGGCAGCTGTTGCGCCGCATATGTGCCATCTGCGCCGGCCGGAATGGGCGGCTCTTCTGCAGCGTCCGACGTCGCCGACTGATGGCCGACGGCTGGTGGCGGTCAAATGACGCTGACGGGGCCGTCGGGCGACAAACGACGCCCGCACGCTCATAAGACGCCCTATGAAGCCGCAAAACGCAGTCGGCTGAGCATGGTTTGACTGTGCGGGGCGCACAGTGGACGGCAGGGGAGAGGTCAGAGGGTGTGCAGTTGTGAACTGTTTTGCTGGCTATTTACGTCTGTGCACTGTGGATCTGCACGGTACAGCTAGTACAGCTATATTTACTAGACAACCAATTCAAGCTAGAGGAACTTTGATGTACCAAGGATGTGCTTTTCGAGTACCTAACAACATCCATATTTCAACCGGGAAACTTAACAGAAAATTGCTGGTGCCTACATGATTGTGCTTCGTTTTAGCGGGAGACGATATTCTTGTGAACGAAGCAAATGCCACTATGTTTTTAGAAGATCTGAGCATACATTTCACTGCCCTACCAAGTTGTGAGAATCCACAGGTGTCTTTTTCAGAATGTTACGATGTCAAATGTCTCAGAGTTGAATTGACCTTAATTGCAAAGCACGATGAACAGTGTGTCACGGCTATTATGCGTCCCTCCCCAGGCTAACTTAATAATCTGGCTTCATCAAGCCAGCATTATCTGTTAAATACCGGGACTTAAGCATAATAGGCAAATTACTTCGCTTCTGGTCTGTAATTTAGTCGCCGGCTGCGAAACTTGGCCGTAAAAGTGAGACGAGTCTCCGGAGTATGGGCGAGGACATTTCGGGAGCTTGGCTCGACAAGCTCGCGGGCGTCGTTCCAGTCGTGGGCGGTGCTAAGAAACTTCATTATCCAGGTAGAGCGGGGGCCTCCGCGCTACGCCTGGCCTGGCGAGAGGGAGGGGGCGCCGGCTCGCAACAGACAGGAGCGAGTGCCGAGTGGGTAGTGGGGTGAACGCGGAACTCTGGACAAACCATGGAAGAGTGAACAGTCGTTACCGGCGTACCGCGGCCGATAATGAAACAAAGTTTCCCGCTCATTTTGTCTGGTTAACAGCGAGACGAACTTCACCGGCTGACATCGGATGACAGCGGTCATGACAGTGCTGTTTAGGTCATCGGCAGTTATGATGATAGGGAAGTTGTGACAGTCATGTCAGACAGGAAGACGGATGACGGTAAGGCGATAGGGCTGCAGACAACTGCGCTCTTCCGTAGTGGCACGGGACGACAGATTTACAGTTTACATTGCCCCTGACAGAGTCTTGGGCGGACGGCCGCACTGGTGGGCTCAGGTGACTGATGTATTGACTGTCCTGTTCTTCGATACAGAGCGAGGGGGCTCCGCCATCACCCGGGGGAGGAGAGGGATTCCTCGAACAGCTGATCATTAAACAGCGGCGCGTGCGGGGCGTGTGAATTATGGCTGCCATCCGCGGCAATATCCGCGCCGAGAGGCGGCAGCGGGCGGCGACACGGGCGGGCGCCCGCTGACAGACGGGACATGACAGACGGGCCATGACAGACAGCATGTGACAGACGGTACATGACAGACGGGGTATGACAGACGGGACATGACAGATGACCCTTGATAGACGGCAACTGGCAGACGGCGGTTGACAGACGATGCGTGGCAAGTGGTTGTTTGTATAATGCATTGTAAAAAGCAAGTTTTTGTGAGAGCTTCCTTCTACCCAAAGCAGGATAGACGCAATGTCCTCGACACACCAATCCGCAAGCACTCACATTTCGATAAAAGTTTTGACAAGATCCTGCGTAAAACGGCGATCAGCATGCATTGCCCTCACCTCGCGCGATAGGGTTTGCTGATGAAGTTTATCGGAAAATAGCAACTTGTAAAATTAAGAGAATTTATGATTAGTTAAGTTTTCCCATTTAAAGTTTTGAGCAGCACGTAAGAGTCGCAAACAGCTGTTAACTCCTTGGTTGTTCGGGGTAAAACGATCACAGGATGGCTACTTTGGGCAAGGTTTCAAAAGCAAAACATTTAGACATAAGCGCCCAACCATTTGCATGTTCGTCGATTGAGCCATCAAGACAGTCGCAGACTGCTCGTCTCTTTCAGTGAGCTCCGGCTCTGTCTCTCCGCTCCTCTCCCCTGTCGATACGCCGTCTCGGCTCCATTCCTCTCCGTCTCTAGCGCTCTCCGCGGCCGCCGTTTGCCCCTTTTCACTCGGACACGGCCGAGCGCGTGCCGGCGCGGACCGCCGCCGCTAGCCCTCGCCGCCGCTCGGTCGGGCGAGCCGCGGAGGACGGCAGAGCGGCGCGCCGCCACGAGCGATGGACGGGCAAAATTGAATCTGTGCTCGCCGATTGATTATGGCTCCGACAGGCCGTCAGCTAGCGGCTCAGGCCGGCTCGGCGGAGCCTGCTGCTGCCGTCACCACCGCGCTGGCACGCCGCCCACGACAAGACACGGCCGCGGGGGGAGGGCGAGCAGGTCCCCCTGTGCGGCGTGCGCTCCTCGGCGGCGCTATCGACGCCGTAACTCAGCCAGACACTTGACCGGGCCGGTCGCCGCTGACGGCCGCCCAGTTTACGGTCAACTATGGATGAGCCGGCGCTCGTTTAACGGGCGTCGTTACCGGCCAGCCAAGGAGCTGTGAATCTCCGAGTGGCGCGGATTGACGGGATGGAGAGCCGCGACTGTACCGAGCACGACCGGCCGTGTTAGGTCATCGCTCACACATCGGCAGGTCTGCATACTATAGGGATGCAAACGGGGGATCAGGACAGGCGCATGTGAGCGTAGCGTAGGAACAGTGCACATGTAAAACTTCATTGATTCGATTACAGCTGATAAGGTCATGCAGTTTTCAGTGAACTAATTCAAAACTGAATTAGAGAAGTTGTACTAGCGTAGCGTATGAGGACGATTCGGGACAGTCTGCCTTACTTGATCACCCATTGAGGTAAATACTTCACTTTGCTTGTAGATATTTAATTTGCCAAGTCAACGATCACTTCACTAAGCAGTGCCTGAAGCAAAGCGCGTGGATATCCGCAGAAGGGGGATGCTGAACATATCGTGTGAGTAAAACTTTTTAATAAGTTAATTTAAAACTTGCTCGTTTGGAATTCCACGTAGTGTAAACTTGAGATCAAAATGTTCCTGGATGCGAACTGATGAACTTGTTAAAATGTCGAGCGCCGGCTCGACCAAAACGTTCAAATCTGATGGACTGCGATATGATGCCACACGCTCCACTGCAGAATCCAGCTTGATTTGTCTTACACCATCAAGAGTTCCCGCTCAACCGCGCCTGCATGTCGTGCAAACACCGGCAGAGCAGCACGCCGGACGCCGGTTTTGGCCCACTCCTATAGCCTCCGCTGCCCAACTTCTCGGTCCCAAATCCACCGCGCCGCCCCAGCCTCCGCCGCGCCCGCCCCGTTGCCGCCCAACTGCCGAAAACAGGCCGCTCGATAGCCGGTCCGGGCCAGCCGGCGCCCCGCCTCTCTCGGTCCGTCTCCCATCCGCCGGGCCCGACCCCAGCGGCGGGGGTGGGCCGGCGCCACCCCACCGCCACCCCGCCGCCACCCCGAGACCGTTTTGGCGGTGTTGTGCGTGCTTCCGCGGCCGCTGAGGGCGTTTGTTCGCGGGCGCCAGTCGGCAGATCAGATGGGGTCGATGTCGGCGGAGCCCCGGGGTGGGGCAGTCCGGGCAGTCTGTCAGCCAGCAGAGGAGTGCTCCTCCGCTCCTCCCACTGCGCGCGGGCGGGGAGGAGCCGGATGGACGCGGCCCGGGGGACACGCATCCTGCTAACGAGGTCATCTCGCGGTCGGAAGGTGGCGAAAACAGCGCCCGTCAGCCGCCTGAAGCGGTCCCGAATCAGACCAATCACGGGCGGCGCCGCGGGACGGCGACCACCGGCGACCGGAGCCGGTGACGTCATAAGCGCCCGCCTGTTGCCAGACGACCATCAGCGCTGAATGCCAGATTGGACTAATCACTGTGAATGGAGCAATCACGTCTGCGAGCGACGGAATTGCGCGGCGACGAGAGGCGACCGACGTTCGACGAAGGCCGGTGTGCGGGACAGGGAGGGACGGGCGGGAGGAGGGCTGACGTCGGTGGGCTTCTGGAGGGATGTGATGGAGACAGCCGTGATGTGATGGTGTGATGTGTGGTGTGATGGGTAAGGCGGAAGGTGGTGATAATCGATGGGTGGCATGGACTGTGCGACAGGTGGCAGCGATTGGGACCAAAACTATAAAACGTAAGCCGAAATGCTTGAAGATGGACCTGAACGATAATGCAGTAGAAAGTCGAACCCATCCAGTTCAAGAATGGAAAATGGCGTCGGCTTCCATTCGGTATCGAAACGAGCGTAGCTCGGTCACAGTCTAAAACCTGAGCCCCCGACCGCGTGAAATGCTCCCACTACTCTTGTGCAATCGTCCAACGGAAGACCGACGGGCCGACTGGTGAGATTTGTGAGTCCGCCGGGTATCTGAGACCACTGGTCCACCCAGTGATGTCAGTCAGTCGTACACAGAGACTTCGGAGAGTCAGTCCGTCACCACCGTCACCGCCCGTCATCCACCACAACCCATGATGGTCTGCATTCAACGATATGATACACCCATTCCAATGCAGGATACAGCTCGAATCCAGCTCACCGTCAACAATCTTCACAAAATACAGGCGATGGCCGTCTACAGTCGTCCATAGCGTTCAGTCTTCCTGTCAAAAGACGTTTCCCGGCAGCCGTCCCTCGTCACCAGCACCATTGTCCTCTCCCAACCATCACCAGGGACATTCCCTCCGCGAACCGATCAGAGGGTTCGCTGGCAAGGGACCGGCGCGAACGGCATACCGTCCATATAGGGCAGCGGCGATGGATCTGCGGTGGGGAGGCGCTAGTCGCTGATGAGCTCCGTAATGACAGGCCGCGGTGCGTCCCGGCGGACCGCGCCTGTCGCTGCCGTGTCCGGCGCTCCCCCGTGGCCGCGGACAGCATCGGCTGCCGCAGAGCCGCAGACAGCCGCCGGCCGCCGCCAGCCTAACCGCCGCGGGACGGCCGGCGGCGCGCTCCCCCGGCGACCGTCCGTCTCCGGCTGACCGTCTCGGTCGGGCACATCAGCTCGCCGCTCGCCGCTGTCGGATGATGGCTGGTGGCTCCGAGATGAGCTCGGGAGCGTCCGGCGCCACTCGGCGGCCCGTGATGACCTGCCCGGCCTCAAAGTACCGCCCGGGGCCGGCCGCCGCGGCCTCTGAACGTCCACGCCTAACTCTGTTAGAACGGGGGCTGCTGGGCAGAGCGGTGTGATGTAAAAGAATGGATGAAGAACGGGCCGCCGGGGTCTACTTGGTTCCAAACGTTCCATCAAAAGAAGTAAAACTTCGTCAGTATTTATGCAGCAATCCAATTTTCATAATGCGCTTGACTAAATTCCTCCTTGAAGAGGGCAGCAGATTACGCCCTACTGCATCAGCGTCTCCCAGCAGTATAAGTTCGCTGTTAATATGCGATGCTAGGATTAAGCGATAACTAGTAGAGTGTTGGTTCTATCAGTGTTCTATCCGGTTATATCAGTCTCGCGGACGAGGAGTAGGCCCAGTCACGGGTTACAGGCTACGTGACTGTTTCAAAAGAGCAGCCAACTGCTCGTCGGAGGCGAAACGGTCCTGCTATTGATCCGAGCTGTTTGCCTTTCAGCCAATCTCCGCACGACCAGGGTGTTTAACGATCCCCAAACCTTGTACAGAGGTGTTAAAGATGTCACGACAATGTCAGAGCTTTATAAGTCCCTCGGCGACACAGCCATCACAGGGGCGCTACAGCAGCACGCCGTGAGTACTGACACCTGCAGCACCAACCAAAAGTTACGATGATCTTGTATCGATAATCTTGCATCGAGTATCAGTCCATTGATAAAAAGACCTGTCCAAGTCTGGCGTCTGTATAAATTGGTCCATGGCTGACAGACTAATCAATTTATCAATTGACGGAAAGGTGGTCGACAGTCCGTAACCTGACAAGCCTATTCACAAGTAAATGACACGCCCTGTACTTCCATCCGGAGAAGGCGTATCAGGCCGGCGACCGTTATGGCATTTCTACTTCTCGGCACACGCGACTGATCCTTGGCGATGCCAGCAGTGTGATCACCTCAAATGGACACATATCCGGGCTGACCGGCGGACTTCCGAACATTTCCGTAAACTGGCCCAGGGACTCTATGGCCCCATCCCGAGCGGCGAGTGTGGGAATGAACCGCATCTCCGCTCGGAAGTCGCCTCAGCTGAGTTCTCTGACGAGGTTACCGCATGGCTCCGTAGCCGGCACAGGGCGCTCCTCGATGGGCTACTGAGCAGCGATCGCTCCCAGTGCGTAAACAGCCAGCTGGGGAGGCCTCCGCAGGCCACAAGTGGGGTGTTCTAGCGGCCGGTCACGTGCGCTCGGTAGCTGCGCCGTGCCGCCGACGGCAGATCCAAGGAAAAACAGCCATCGCAACCGGGCGCCAGAGATGGATTTTCACGCTGCGCGGAGAGGGGCGGTTTGCGTTCAACAGGACTGGGAAGCCGCAACTGCATTGCCGGAGTATTTGTAAAGCTGTAACGTAAGAGAGGCATCCAGACGAGTACGTAGCAAGCGGACGTTGAAAATCGTGCTCCAACAGGGCATTCCCAACGAACCTACCTCGAGGGCTTCGTATTGCGGTTATTTCTTTAGCATGCCAACGAATACCAGCAGGCGTTTTAGCTATCTCGGGCACGTAACACTGCCCCAGACTCATCCCTTTCCCCAGCAGCATGGCTGGATGCCCATTCGACATACCGATGGGTCGGAGTTGCTCCCCCCCCCCCCCCCACCGGCACGCCCGAACTGGACAAAGCGCGTGCCGCCTTTGTCCGGTGACGCGACGAGCGACCGACAGGTGCGTCACAGCTTAGGGCCGGCGGGGCCCGAACATAATTACCCGTATCGGTTTTAGCTTCTGGTGTGACCTAACAGGGCCAGTCGCTGTTACATATAAAACAACAGCTAAAATGGCCGAGCGAATGTCGAGGAACGAGCGAATGTCGAGGAACGAGCGAATGTCGAGGAACGAGCGAATGTCGAGGAAGACGATCATCAAATCATTGGGTGATAAAAGAAGGCATCTGAATATCTGACAGACCAGCCGACTAATGACAGATGTTCGACATGTCGACAAATTATGACGGACAGCCAGAGGACCAGGCCGGGAATCCCGTATCCGCTGACCGACAGGGCTGTCGGTGGCTGTCGGCTCTGCTATTAGGGCGGTGACATGTCACCACGGCTGCGACTGGTCATTAGGTACCGGCGGCGCTGTCAGACAGATCCTATTATCCCGGTATAAATACACGCGCAGCCCGGCAGGATCCCGATAATACCCGATATGTCGTCTATTTTCACCGAAGCACGTCTGAACGTTCTAAGTTACGTCGCGCCCATATGCTGATTCAGTTGATACATACGCCGACATGGCCCCAGAATCCCAACCGACAATCCAGTATATAAAAGCCGGACACTAAAGCCACGATATGAAGAGTTTACGGTATAGTCAGTCCAAGAAGCCAAGTCAAATAGTGAAACAGCGATCAAGGACTCGAGTCAGCTCTGAATGTTACCGGAAATTTGAATTTTACGCTTGACTTTACGAGAATCCAAGGAGAAATTGTTGATGCTTCTCGGAAGAATCATTGCGATCGTAAGTGGTTTTATTTTCTATTATTTAAAAAAGCAAATATAGCGATATGGAGCCTGTCCATGACAATGCCAACTCGTGCCTGGCCGAAGTGTGGGATCTGGACGACGTCCTTTGAAAGAAAGAGGAGTCGCAAATCGAACTAGCCCACATCGCCGCCACTCTTTCTTTCAAGTCTCAGCTGTTACAGATGACCACCATTTCAAGGGGATCCGCCAGAAATATGGTGACTGATGCCCCAAATATATCAAAAGTGTATTGTTAACACCTAGGCCGAAGCCGCGGGTCGGAGCGAGCTCAATCTCTCCGGCAGCGTTTGACACCAGCCGTGGCAATCTCATGGAAACCACCGGGAAAATGCTAGCGCTCGACCCAAATAGGCTTCCGGCGAGCTCGGGCGCGGCTGCCGGCGCCGTCAGTCGGGGCTGCCGGGCCCCCGGCGGCCGGTGTAATCCAGCGCCGATGGCGCCGTCGAGGAAGCCAATTCATGGCCGATAATCGAGTGTTGGCGCCGTTAGTGACCGGTAACGGCCCGCGGCGACCCCGTAACGGCCGCGAGATGCCATCGCACGCGCCGGCTTTGTGTGTACAGAATGATGGAGGAGTGGGAAGAGGGCTCATCACAAGGTAAGACGAGGAAAAGTTCAACAGAAAAGACCAACGTTATGACAGGACAGGAGTTAAGGACTTGCAATGTCACTCTCAAGTTATCTTCGTCAACCACGGAAAACCTGACAAACGAACACATTTTGATGTAGCAGAATTTACACCCTATTGCCGACTACTAAAAAGGCAGCCGATTCAGGTCAACTCCAATCTGGCCCAAACATGAAAAAGGTTCCGTTTGAACCGGCCCAGACCAGCCCCAGCTGACCGGCCAGTACCTGCCGGTATTTACATAGGTCACGGGGCCCAGATCGGCGGAGCCCGCGGGCATTCAGCGCGCCAGGGCTGCAGCACGGCTCCCCGAAGTCATCAGCCGATCCAAAGCCCGCGGACCGGCTGACATTCAGACGGGAGGCCGGGCGCTGCACGCGCGCCCTCGCCGCTCCGTGCCGGCCGGCCGAATCGGTCGGCGCCGGACTGATCACCGCGGGGCCGCTGTGAAATCGGACCTGCCGACCGGCCCCACCTGAGACCCCGGCATCGGCCCGGGTACTGAGCAGGCCGGCGCGGCGGGTCAGCGGGGCTGCCTAACGGGGGAATAGACACGGTACATCGCTAGTGGATATAGACATTAGACAGCGTCAACGGCGGGTAGTGATGGTAACTGAGCTAACGACACTGCCGACATACCGTTGCAGCAGATACAATCAACAAGGCGAGTTCACCCAGAAGTTTGCTGCAACAAAGGTCACTCGGTGAGGTAGGACAAAGCTGGTCACTTAATCGATCTGTTGATTCTTGGACAGGTTGGGCCTTCAACAGACGTGTCGCTAACAGCGTCAGAACTTTGTCCAAGAGTGTCGGCAAGTGCATTTTGACCGTGTAATTTCTTCGTCCGGGGGAGCTCGGAGTTGGAAACCCTGACCGGCCCGGCGCGGCGAGCTCGCCCTGGCTGACGGCGGCTCGAGTTGGCCGACATCTCGGCTGGGCCGCGCATAATGTTACGACAGTTTAACGGCTCGTCTCAGGCTCGTCAGACAGTTGGGAGGTCTCACCTGAGTCGGAAGGATTCCGGTATGGAAATGCTGGCCGGCAGACATGGCGGTGTTCGGTGTTGATTTACCGAAACACTGGCGAGTGACAACAGGCGCAGTTTCCGTCCATACCCACTTGCTCACCGAAACAATGACCGAATAGTTTCTGGCTAACCGGTTAACAGCAACCAGGGGACGATACATACTTAAATAAGTGGACTTTACAATCTATACCTATCGCCTATGATTTTAACACTAAAAAAAAACATCTCGACAAAAACTAGTTGTCAGCACGTTTGCAGTGTGCGGCCGGTCGTCAAAATGGAGTTTTTTTTTTTGCCTTAATCGGTCCTCCTAACAGGCGGTGCGCGGAGGTCGAAAGAATTGGACACTTTTCAGTATAGCGTTACATCACCGTCAGAGACCAGCGCGGAGCTGCTGAAAAGCCTACACAGCAAGGGGCGGAGACGCTGCGCTGCCATCAACGACATCTGCCGAGACGAGTGATCTCCATCAAAGAGACGGCTTCCGTGGCGTCGAAATGGCATTCATCGAGTCAAATCAACCTTCACTGAGCCTAGGTGACCTCTGTGCCGCGTCAATTCATCCCACGCGAAGACAGAGTACTTTGACCCGAATTGAGTGAATCATGTGGGGTGAATATCACCTCAGCAGCGCCTCCACCGGCTGTTGATGTTCGCTCTCCTGCTGTCGCGATGACTGGGTGTGTGAGTCACCTGGCGTTCTCGGAAGTTTGATATCCTACCCACTCGATAACGTGTCGAGCAGCTATGGAACGTGGGTCTATAGGCATATGCGACTGCGACTGGGCGACTTGCCAGTGTCGCAACCGTTATGGTATGTCAGCGCAGATATCGATGGAATGTATGAGAACATTTGCCCGGGCAGATGTCTTCATTGCAGGGACATACCTACCTATCGCGAACACAGAAGTAGGCGCTGATAATGATGATGATAATCTGCTAAGCATTGAAAGCTCGTCATTCGACAATTTCATCAAAAGCACCTTGCTTGCCAAATTTACCTAGCCCCGCCGGTGGCCACCCGCCAGTAGTTCCATATGGGATCTATTGGTTCAGACGAGGACTGCAACACCAAACACACGTGGCAGCCTCAGCCGGCCGCCTCCCTACTGTAGCGTACGGGTCGCTCGGAGCCCGGAACGCCTCTCAACTGAGCCATGTGGGCGGTCGATTCCTTTTCATCAGTGTCCAGCCGCCTGCAGTGAATCAGCTCGCTACCGTCCGAGACAGTTCATCTAAATTTCAGCCGGACTTTCCGAGGTCCATCCCGAGTCCACCTGGGACCATTCACATGCCTCCTGGTCGGCGCAGTCCGCCTAATACCCACCTGTGCGGCTCATCTAAGAGCACCACTAAGGTCACTCGGCGGTCACCCGAGGCCCGCTGCACGGGTCGTCGCGGCGGGAGCGATTGTCATGCTGACGACCGGTCACCGCCGCCTCCCGACCCGGAATAGCAATGTCGGCGGCCGCGGAGTGGAGCTCGCTCGATAGATCCGCCGTCGACCGGCCGCCGATGGACGCGTGACCACGACAGCGCCGGCCGTCAGAGAGAAGTGATCGGTGGTCGGCGGTCAGCGGTCAGAAGGGAGAGGTCAGAAGTCAGAAGTCAGAAGTCGGGGTCAGAAGTCGGGGGTCAGAAGTCAGAGGCCAGTATCCAGCAGTCCCTACCCAGTAGTCAGTATTAAGTAGTAAGCATTCAGTAGCCAGCAGCTAACAGTGATGATGGCAGGGTCGGAAGTCAGCAGTCAAAAGTCAGCGGTTAGCCGTGAGGGAGAAAAGGTCCGTGGTTAGATGTCGCCGGTCTTCGGCGGGCGCGGGCGGTGGTTCCGTCATCCGGCAATCAGCGATCAGCTGATTGCCAGCTGAACGGTAGCTATCGGTCACCGCAACCTGGATGTCATCAAAGTTCGACTGCCGTTCCACCCGCTCGTTGAAGTTGTGGGCTAAACGGAAATGCGGCGTAGGTAGATATGTAAATGTGGCCGAGGCAAGATTTGACCTCACTACTCCGGCAAGGCTTTGAAAACTGCATCATACATCATAAGGTGTTTCGATGACACATGTTTCAAAGTATTTCTGGCGCGGCTGAAGTGACGCCCGGTTGGCCGAAGTACGACCGTAAGCCGAAGGGAAGCGCTGCACGGGGCGGTGCCTTTCATCGTCTGATCACTGTTGGAAGGCTGAGCGCCGCCGGCGGCCGCCGGCAGGCCGGAAAATGTCCCCGGTCTCACCACGGTGACTATAGGTCTCACCACCCGGCGGCTTTTTGCCCCAGCTGACGACGGGCCGAGATTGAACGGAGACGCGTGCCTGCTCTTCGGACGGCCGACCCATAAATTACTCACCGTTAATTATTCTGACGCCGCCGAGCCCCATCAGTATTCAAGGCACACGTAGAGCGCCGGTAGCACGAAAATTACGACAGAAAAACGCAGGTCACGATTTATTTGGGGTTTTAAACCAGAAAAGCTTTATGTAGGACACCACTTAGGACTTGAGTTAATAAATGCAGCCCTTTGTAGGTCATGTAAATATAACATAAAAGGAACCTCAAACAATTCTCGTTTACGTTTGGTGGGTGTCTTCTCCGCTTACGGTTAGCCGGTGGCGGGGAGCCGTCAGCTGCAGTGTCTGTTGCACGGCGACTGTTCCACCGACTCCAGTCCCAGATACCCCCAGACAGCCCGGCGCCTGGTTGTCACACCCAGAAAATTCCTCCTCTAGTTCTGTGTCATTGCCCTCTCCCCATCCCCTCCACAATCGGCATTATGGTGCAGTCTGTGCAGTTATCCCATTACAGCGGGCCATTACACGGGTGCCCATTTGTGCGGCGCGGTGTTATGGGCGCGGTCACGTGGCGCGGTCAGGTCGCTCGGTACAGCTGTGACCTCCGGCGGCTGGCCGGCCATGAATCGTGCCGCCGCGCCGGCCCGGTTTGTTTCATTAGCTAATGTCGGTAATCACCAGCCGCAGGCGGTACTCATCAATTGCAACGCGACGCGCCGACACGGCCTCTCGTCATTAATCTCTCTCAGCACTAAAAGGAGACTAACTTTGCAGTCGGCTCCGGCTCCACAAGTCAATTATGTACCATCATTGCATGATTACTTCGCAAAAGGACTCTCATGGGTATCCAGCTTTGCACGAGATAAAGCGTTCGAGCTCCATTAGCAAATCTGTTAGAACTACAACACCAGCCATTACTACTTCAGGAAAATGTGCTCGCTTGAAAGCCTTCACGTGAACTCGTTCCGAATACAAGTTTGGATAAAAGTGAAGTGTAAAATGTTGCATGCAGCCGACGGTCTGACAGCAATAAATCTGTTCCGACCACAGCAGTCTGTTGTGTTCCATTAGCTAATTATTGCGGTCGCACTTACATTAGTGGGACGGCCGATATTATTCATCTAACTATGCCAGAAAGGCCTCACATAAATTCACAATAATCAGAACGATTCCAGGGGACCCAGAAGTCAAGGAAAGGTGTAGCTCAATACTGCCTATTTTGTCGAAGTCATTCGCTTGCTCATAGACAGACCTTTCTGTTTGTTTAACTGCTGGGTTTAGTGCCGCGAGGGAACGACATTACTATGCGCCCATTATAATGATGCTTATGCCTTATGTCGCTACCATGTATCACATCACTATGCTCTTTCTAAGGGCAACAAACATTATGCGTCATTAAGCACCAACCGATCATTGAGAACTGTTGTCCCTTAGCATCGCCTGTAACGATTAGAACCGCTGTAACTGCCCAGTGCTCTGTCCTAGGTGGCGATTCACTCACAGGCTACATTCACAATACCCAGCCTCTCTATACCGTTCATCATATCACAAGCATCCAGCCTGAGCCAGCCGTCTCCTTCCCGCCCCTCCAAAGGCCACCCCTTTCCGTCCCCTCGGTTTCTTCCATAGCCCTCCCTATCTCGCCCTCTTCCACCTAACCAGAGGCTGCCAAACTCACCTCCAGCACAGGGCAGTCCGTCTCATGTCTCGCCGAGCCGTCCAAACGCTGCACCCCTCTCAGAGCAGTCGCCGAAATCAATACGCGGCTTCTCTGAAACCAAGAGGACACGGCGTTAGCATTACAACTCGGCGCTGCTGGCGGGGGAGCACTGAACTGCCGGTGGAAACTTGCCCCGCCGGGCAGACTGCGGCGTGTGAGTCTGACAAAGTGAGTTCATTGAGGGCGCAGCACGTGCCAGACACTCGCCAAGAAAGTGCGTGCGACATTGGCAACAGCGTGACCCGACTACACGAGGATTAAATACATTGTGAATTCAAACTGCATAGCTCATCACCGAGTCTCTAAAGTTAACGCTAGTTCAGATTATCCTATTCATCCTCATTCATTCCTCATGGATAAAATGACTACAACCCACGTTGCCGCGCTCAACTAAAACCGGTTATCAGTCTTGCGGAACAGCATAAGTTCAGGCGTTTGATCCCCCTGCCATCTAGCGGCAGTCTAGGAAGATCCCACTGATGACGAGATCACGCTCGGTTTTGAGCGACTTGTTTCTGCAGGTAGCGGGAGGAATGCGCAGCATCTGATCGGGATCTCTCAAAGACTGCAGTGACCAATAACTCGCCGGAGGAGCAGAAGATGGCAGCGCGATGTAAGAACGTATAAGAACATGAAGCAACGCTCGATAAGGCTATCGCAACATAAATCATAATTTCCCTGGGAGGTTCCGTTCCGATGAACAGCTGGCCTCTACAAGCGATAAGTATAATGAGGAGTGTGATGACACGACTACCCAGCCTCTAACCAGCTCGAGTAAAGCTGATTATAGGTTTCAGGGCGCTAAAACCGAAGCCATTCACTACAACGATAGTTTCCAGTTATGGTGAAAACCAGCAACAAATGCAAAATATGGGGAATCGAATTATTTCAGCGCAACATTATCGATCGGCATTAGGCATAGGGGAAGGAGGGTGAATTGCGCCACCTTTAGGAAAAACGCTAATTGTAAGAAAACTGCTGGAGATATAAGCATGCACTGGTAACCATTTCGAAGAGGAACTCATTGGCTACGATTTAAGAGCCTCCCGATCAATTAAGAATGTTTCGTTTGCTTCTGACAGCTGCTTTTTCAGAAACATGTAAAAGGGCGCATTTGCCAACAACTGCTGTAAATTGCGCCATGGGGATGGCGCAATTAGAACCCAATTGCGCCCTATACTTTAACATGGCTAAGCGAATGAGACGGAATGCATACACCCCGGCAGTGCAATGTCATTGCGGCTTACTTTAACATTCATAATGTTATTCACGCTGGTTAAATAATAAATGTAGGTGTAAATCGCGATGTATTTTTGCCCAGGTAGATAACTTTACATGTGTCCGTACGCTTGTAAAAGTGCAACGAAAACGTTTACTGTAACCGACTAGATATATGTGAACGTATGCGCCTATACGGTTACATTTTCAATCGCTTCTCTCAAAATTAATAATTTTTATCGTTTCGATAGCTTTATGACATAAGTTTTTACTTTTTGTCATAGCTGTCACCTCTCACGCCTGAGTCCATGTTGAAAATGTCGTATTTTGTCAATTACACCACAAGTTCGTAGCCTAAATGGCAGCTGCATTAAAAGTTTGACGAGAGAAATAATTTGCGGACTGACGACAGCGGGTTGCTCCCCTGCCTGACATTAAACTCCTTCTTTATTGCAATCAGTTAATGATGCATTCATACTGTCGTGATACAATAGCTAAACCATTATTCTATTTGCGCCCCCCTGGCGCAATTGCCATGGGCGCAATTAAAATTGGGGTACTTTTTAATAAAAGCGAAGAAGTTATCATAAAGATGTTGAAGGAAGTTTACTGTTTCAGTGAAATATAATGAAAAAAGGGGTTTTCTTTCTAAATGTCACTCTGAAAATCACACAAATATCACAAATTTTTATAGCCAACGGTTCAAACGACTGCAAAAAAGCTAAGGAAACGCCGTAACATCTTTGATGGCGTAATGAGCCTTGCTGATTGGCTTCATCGGAGGGCTTGGGCCATAAAGGGAACTATCCAGTGGGGAAAATAATGTTTTCGAACACAAAATTCAAAACATGCCATTGAAACCGTGGGAATGTTGGTGGGCGCAATTGGTTAGGAGGGCGCAATACACCCACTTTCCCCTACAAAGTGAAAGCTTCGCCTTGACACGCTTTAAACAATAAACATAGATGACAAATTGCGTACCAATATACAAGCACATGCATCTGGGAAATAAAATAAGCATTACTTTAAGAGAATCTTTAGAGAATCTTTGAACGATAATCTTTCTTCTTAATTGCATAATAATCACCTAATAAACGACCAAGGTTTTCGTGGAAGGGGACAATTTGCAAGCGCTGTCAAGAGGATTGGCTTTTGTGCGCGCGAGACTTAAGGTAATTAAAAGAAAGCATTTGAAGAATGAAGTCTTTTTACGAGTTAATCTAAAAGAACTATCCGAGGCTCCGTAGCCAGCTATTCTGTTTTCTTTACAAAGCGCCACAAGTCCCTGGGTTCTTTCGTCAGTAGGCACAGCAAACTTGCGCCACTAATTTAGCGCTGCATCGCGCCCAAGTTGGGTCGAGCTGCGACTCAGCGCTGCAGCCTCTCATCGCCTCTGCCGACACTCAGCAGAAGGCATTCAAATTGACTTCACATGCAAATTCGCGACGAGGCCCAAAAACTTAATCCAATTTGCCCGCTGCGTCCTCTTCGAATGATTTGCAACGAGATTAGGGGAGTCATCAGCAGAGAGGAACGCCTCGCTGAATAGAGACGGGCGCCGCGGTGAGGAAACGGGGGCGGTGGCAGTCATCTCGGCGCCGCAACCGAGAATAGTGGTCAAAAATGCTCACACAGCAGCTCGGTCGACTGAACACCACACCTACACGTCCCCACAAAGCTGAAAATACCGGGAGTCAAGGTCCGTGTCGGCGGCAGTATGAATGAAGTGTCTGAATGGCGCAGTGGCAGTGACGGGCACCGGATGTGCAAATTCCCGGAGATCGAGATACATCAAACAGAGCCAGTGAATGGTAATTATTAGGCACTGAGCTCACTTATACATACACCGTCACTCAGTGTATGGAATGAGCAGCATCGCTTTCGTCAACCATTTATAGAAGGGCCTTCAAGAAAGCCGCCACTCGTAAGGTTCACCTCTAAAGACGTAAAGCGCGAGTATCAAGAGCGTTGTTATATCTTATGTTATATCTTTTGTTATATCTTATCGTTATTATATCCTCTAGGCCCCTAACGAGCAGAATCGCGTACCACTTCGATTCTTGCGCGGTGTGCGCACTTTCCGTTTCCAGAAATTCTGCATAATGAAGCTTCCTGCGTCTAACTCTGACGACACCTTTCGACAGCAATGCAACGTAACGGCCCGGAAAATCGCGTTGAGTTGCGGTCGCAACACACGGCTGCTATTTATTTAGGTAGGCATTCATTTTTTATTCATTCCTTCCTGCTCAGTTTCTCCAGCAAACGATAAGAATGGATTAACTGTAGCTTCCCAAATCTCAACCCCATACAGACCTTCGAGAGACCAAAAGCCGGTGGCGGCCGATTGCGGGAGCACTGAAGATTCACGGCGGCATTCCGTCACTGACCGCAACCGTCCACCACTCCCTGTGTTCACGAGCCGTCAGCCACTACGACACCACTGTCAGCCAGTCTGACCAGTGACCAGACCAGTGACACCTGTCTACGACCGCCCACCAGTCTGACCTCGACCGTCCGTCTCTCTGACACGAACGTCCACCACTGGCTAAAGCCGTCCACCACTGGCCAAAGCCGTCCACCACTGACCACAGCTCAGCGGCCACCACTCCCACTGTCCACGGGCCGTCGACCGTCGCCTGACCGGGCAGCAGTCGGGCAATCCATCTGGTGTGGACATCCACCGGGGGACGCTCAACGGCAGTCGCGTCCCCGGCCCCATCTGCTATTCATGGGGTGGCTACGACGGCAGCTTTGGCGCCATCAGTGGCCACCGCACCAGCCCGTGGGTTAGGGTCACTTGTCGAATAGGATCTTTCTCTCCCTCCCTCTCTCTCTCTCTCTCTCTCACTCTCTCTCTCTCTCTCCACTCTCTCCAACTCTTTCTCAAACCCCTTCTGACCTATCACAGCACCCGGCGAGTCACTCACACTCAGCTGACCTCTCCGTGTCAGGTCACGGTTCTTCGGTAGGCCATCTGATGGTTTCGCTGGTCCGATCCGAGCCAGGATCAGTGGGAGACAATTGGATTGATTCCAAAAAGCAGGGTCTCCCCTGGCACACGAGGGAGGGCCCAGAGCTTCCCGCAGTCCTCTCACTGCTCACCGCAGAGGCAGGATCGGGCCGGTCTTTCCACTCGAAACAGTGATTTGTGAGATTTTCCTTAACACGCTGGTAAAGATATAGGAACGGAACAAAAGTCGCTTTGGGAGTTTTTGAATTGCAAAGCGCATTACGGATAAACCACAGTTGCATCGCATCCCATCGCAAAATACAGAAGGCAATACCAGTAGCCCACGAAGAAAAAAAAAGCTCAAGAGCATGGCTTCATCCGCAACACCAAACTGTCCAAATATTTTAGCAGCCGCTGCCATTCAAAGGCCATCCGAAAGAAGCCGAACAAAAATTTAATAGACATCGGCGTGGCCCGCCCGCCTCGAGGCGGTAACAGAAGCCAAACACGCTCACGCCTGTCAGGCGCACCTACCGGTGCTTAGGTTCTCTCTTCAGACCAACTTTGGCCGGTGAAGGCTGGCAGTCCTCAGTGGCTGGCAGCGGAGTTTTTGCCGTCGGGCGCCGGCACCTCCGCGATGCTGTCACAGACAGGTGGTGGGCCGGCGCGGCCGAAAATGGACCTCGGCTGAGGCAAACACAGCCAGCCACTGGCAACTTGTTTGCGCCGCTGCGCCACGGATTGACAGAGGAATGAGCTAAGTTGGAGCTTTCTCAATGAGTCCGGAAAGTGCTGCGCAAACAGCTTTAGCAACAATTAATCGAGGTTTAAGCGAGTTTTTCACCTTTGGCGCGCCAAGATTAAATGCAGTTCAGAAAAATAAGTGCGAATTAGTGCATTGTTACACAAACTTGGCATTATTGCAATGTTTTGGGCTGACGGGAATTATTCAAACTTGAACGATAGTAGGTTGCCAAGTTACTCGAAGTGTTTAAAATAGAAAGATTGAATGCCTTCGAAAAAGGGGATATGTCTGGCGTTTGAATTTTGGCAGTATTCCTCGGACAGAGCGATACAAAAACTTTCCCTGAGACAGAGGGACAAAAAAACGTGAAAGCGCCCATAGCAAGAGACAAAAAAAAAGCGACTGAAAAAAAAAGAGAACAACACATCTCATCACCAAAAACATATACAAAGTATAGTGAGAACATGAATAGCTTGAAGCACAGGGTCTCATGTGCTTCGATTCACATGGACGAAGTGCTCGCTAGCACCAACTATCCTTCTCTGTACACCATGCCACAGGCTGCCGTTTCCTTTTAATTGGGCCCAGGGTCGCTAACGACACGTCGGCCATGTGTAAGAGCTAACGGCCAATTACAACCACTCAGTGGGCTGGAAGTGGCCTTTTCGTCTGCCTTCCAATCAGGAGCGGGTGGCGCCGGCCGCGTTGGGTGCCGCTCAGCCCCGTTATCCGCCCCACCAGCCGGCCGTTACTGCTCGTCGGCCAATAGCGCCGCCAAGCGTCAATTTCGACGGCCGCCTTTGTGTCCCCGGCGGGCAGCAGCCACCGGGCGCGACACTCGGCAGACCGGGCGTGCAGCTGAGTCCGCCCTGCCGTCACTCATTCAGTAGCGCGACGCATCCGATTAATTCAATTAATACCGTCTCTAGCATACATAAATTAGTATCACAAGCGCATATCAATGATTTAAATACTCCGACCCTCATCCACCGCTCATCAGTACTATCATGCGCATGAACTTTTGCACGAACACCGAACAATATAGGCATAGGTACTGGGAGAAGTGTATAACATATGCAACCCCAGCAAACAGCCCCTCCCACCCTGAAGCCAACTACACTCGAAGTGGGCGGGGGAACCGTTTCCGGACGCCCCCAGCGCAACCAATGCAGTGGTGCCTAAATCCGACCTCAAACGGCCACCACCAGAGCATCAGCAGCGGCTAAATCCGACCCCAGAGGGCACCCACCAGCGCATCAGTAGTGGCTAAATCCCAGCGAGCGGCCGGCCAAATAAAGCCCAGTCGGAGGCACTTCAGCACTGCCCCGGCGCCGGACTGCCTCAGATGAGCGGCGGTGGGGGAGGGGGGGGGGGAGCGCCGGTGTTGCAGAGGGGAGTGGGAGGGGAGAGGGGGGAAGTCTGGACTGGCAAGTTGACAGTCACAAACGGAAATGGCTGATGAGAGTGGTGAAATAATTAACCGCCTAACAGTGAGATCAAAAGGGAGCCAAGAGAATTACTCTCGATATGTGATAGCTCAGCACGTTTAACATTGATGAAGCCTAATGTTTTATTATGACAGCTTTTGTGGTCGTTTCAAAGCTAATTCCGAAAATTCAAGCAGTGCAAGGATGTAATTCAATATCAAAGAAAGAACATGCACTATGTGCATTCAATGTGCAATTGCATGTGCATACAATATGGGTTCATGTGACAATGGCACGCTTGTTGAACTCATGTTTGCAACTCATTCCGCTTATCGGGATAAGCGGAACTTTTCGAAGAACTTATAGGCACAGGCAGTCTCCGTGTGACGAATGACGGTGACAGTGACGGTGTCTGTGACGGTGACGGTACGGTTTGTGTTGTGACGCCGACTGCCCTCTAACATTGATCGCTAAAGCAACTGTGATTTCTCCATGTGTGTGACGGTGATGGTACTGAGACAGTGACTTCCCTGCATGACGGTGACGGTACTGTAAGTAGGAGGAACGGAGAGACGAGCCGTTAATGGCAACTTCGACCGGCCGCCTCATTACAGACAGCACGGCGGCGGACGACCGGTCGATCGCCTGGAGCTAGAGGGCCGTAGATCGAGGGTCGAGGATCCGAAATCATCGGTACGGGGGCCAGATGAAAGTGGGTCAGATACAGGGTGAAAGACATAGGAGGTTCGGGTACGTAAAGTTAGGGCCAGGGGAGGCACACGTTTACATGTTCAGGATTCCAGAGTCGAGGAGATTCGGGCGTGGTTGGGGTCGAAATTGTATGTGCAGTTAGTTGTGGTCGACATTGGACTGGGTACGTCACCAGGCCTTGAAGAGAGACGGCTAAATGCGTTACATGCCAGCCCCAAACTGCTTTTAGCTCTTAATCCCTGACGTCAGCGGACAGGCGGTGGCCATTCCGTCCATTAGGGCAGTTGTCGTCCCACGACCTCGCCCAACCTGCAGAACACTGAGCGAACGCTGAACACTGCACGAGTGTCCCACAGGCGGACAAACGCGGGTCCCTATACATATAGGTCACGGATACGCAGAACTCCCCGCTGAGAGCCACGGCATAGGAGACGCGCCATCAGTCGGTCAGCCCGGGATCTCAGCTCTCAAAGGAGTAGATAATGAATCTTATCAACTTCATCTTGAGTCTCCACCATGAGAGCGGTAGCCGTGTCTGGCAACATCAGCTGATTGCCGATAACCAGCCTTGGACCGGCGCAGAGGAGATCGCCAGCCGAACTCGACCTCTGACCTCGACCGATGGTCATCCTTTACCCCCCCCCCCCTCCCCCGCAGAGGTCGGTCGTCAGTCACAGAACTCGGCTCGGACGGTCCATCGGTCACCAAGGTCGTCAGAACGACCGACGGTCAGTCATGGGAATGGGACTGGAGTCGATCTGCCCCCGGGAAACGGCCGTCTCCTTCGATTATTGACCAGAGAACGCAGCATGCAGAAACCAATGCAGCTAAGAACGGTGTAAAATATCTAAGGAAGGCAACAGACAAATCTAGAATGAATCAAGACGACTGGCGACCGGCGAAGAAAAGAGAAATGTGAGGATATAAGAAGATAGATAAAAGACGTCGCACGCTTGTCTTTATTCCTTTCAAGTCTACAGGTCGTTTCAATGTGTCAGAGTAAATCGAAACGTCTGCTGCGTAATCGATACTTTATACATCTACGTCAAATCCATCATACTCATCTCCGTTAGTACTGGGCGCTCGTAAATGCAGTCTAGTTGCTGCTTTCAGCTCGTTCCAAAGTTCTGTTCCGTCTCAATTGGCATTACGACTTAGGCTCCAAAGTCGTGTCGGGTTCATCGCGATAGGTCTAGATAGTGCAACCAGCCACCAACCGCCAAGCCTTGATAGTGGCATGTATTATACGAGTAATATAGCCGACCTACGAGGGTCCTCAGGGCCAGTGATCAAGGAGCTAGGGTCGTCCGGCGACATACCCACCTTCGATCTATCGATCCCCGATGTCATTCCCTTTTATTGCCGAGCGGTGAGTCGGAGTTCGACGGGGAGAAGTCGGGCACACCACAGACGGAGCGTCGAGGCCGTCGCCGCGCCGGGCCAGTCATAGCCGGACGGACAGAGGCCATTCCGGAGGTTATCTGCGGACATTTCACGGCGGAGCACCACTGCGCGGCGCGGCGGCGCTCGGAGCCGCTCGGCTGGCGGCTCATGATCGGCCACCCCGGGCCGCCACTGTCCCATTCAGCGGCGAATTTGGCGACATCGACTCGGATCCATTCCAGAGCCGCACCCAGAAATGGCGTCCTCTCAGCCTGGCGGCCTGACAAAAATATACTCGAGCACGCCCTAACCCTTCTCTTAATCCGACTGGGATTCTTCCGTCGAGCGCGGCATATTTATTCCGTCAGGATCATCCAAAGACGGCGCAGTCGAGAGAGAGGAGAGTGCCGGCGGCTTTGAGTCTGCCGCCATTATCTGCTGCTTGTGAGACAGCAGCACCGGGAATAGTTCACACAGAGGCAGACAATAGAATGCATAATGTGCCCGGAGCGTCTGAGGGCGGCTCAGTCCCGCTGCCGCCTCGATAGATACGACAGAAACTGACATGAAGGAGGAGCTGATTGATGGAAGGGCAGATGGGAGCCGGCGCAGTCGGAATGGCGCTCGGAGAGCCGGAAAGACAGAATGGCAGGCGGGAGAGAGGAGAGTGGCGGCATGAACGGACCGTCAGCGGAACGGCAGTGCGAAGAACCGGTATGAACAAAACGGCAGACGGGAGAGCCGGTATGGACGAATTACGAAACGGCACAAGTTCACAAATGGGATAGCCGGTATGGACAAAACGCCAGAGGGCGAGCCAGTATGGACAGCATGGTAAACACCATAATCCTGATTTGGTAATGACAGAATGGCAAATGAGAGCGTCATGTCCGCAAGTGCGATCTGCCGATTGCTCAACATTTCCGATAGCCCCCTTTGGTACCCGAGTCCCGAGGCCATTCTTCCTTGTCATGCCTCACCTTCGGCCGGACCTGGGGTAATACCGGAAACCGCAGCCCCCCTCCCCTCCTCCCCGAGCCCAGCATGGCTTCCCGACACCGCCCGGGTACCCCCCCCCCCCCCAGCGTGGTCCGATAGCGGTGAACCTGGGTCAAATGCACCAGCTCGGACCGTTTTTGCACTTTGCTCCTGATTAGACACGGGGCAGTGTCGCGCGGTCACCCCGCACCGGGCTCGGTGAGCACGCCGGGCACAGCACGCCGGGCACAGCACGCCCGTCCGATGGCGCGCGGAGCGTGCTGGGAGCTAACCCGTGGGACCGGGCAGGTGGGGACGGTTAGCGCAGGACATTGGGAAGGTAATGAACAGACTGGGACACGCGGGCGGCTGATGAGGGGAGAGGACATTCTGGTGGAGCGGACAGTGCGGATAGACAGGTGCCTGTCTGACGGATTATTGATCTAATCCAACTAAATGCCTCTGTATTGGGACGATTGAAAAGGCTTAGCAGTTCAGGATTACCTGAGCCGACTGCCACAAATTGGATTGATAATAAACACTGTTAAAATTTCCAACTCATCTAGCAGCTCCCGGTAGTTCTGACTCTAAAATCCCATCGACATTCTTGGCCATGAGTATTTCCGAACGATCGACGTCACCGACATCGACAGCCTCGTGACCTCGCAGGAAGCCCCGCACCCCGTCGTCCGGTGCCGCCGATCCCGTGAGCCCACCCTCCGGCCACACCTCAGCATGTGGCGGTATCTGAGGAACGGCCGGCGTTCAGTCGCCTCTGGAAGCCCCACGAGCGGGGACACGGGCGCTGACCCGCTTCCTCTGACACGGAAGGTGACACTACCGGCTCCCGCCGGGCGCCTCATGGTGACAGCGGTCAGCGACGGTCAGCAGCCCGGTCAGCGGCGTCAGCAGCCGTCAGCTGCTGATTGCTGACGTCAGCCAGCCGATAATCCGCGAGTTTGTTACTGTCTACTGGCCATACAATGAGGCGTAAAATGTGGAATGAACAGAACTGTTCACTATACCAAGCAACAAACTAAATCACCGAAGGTGAGCGTCACTGTATTTGCTGTATTCGCCGATAAAAACAGGTCGGTTGTCACATTAGATATAAGCTACTTTGGATTACGACAAAGGACTCGATGGTTTCAAAATGTTACCGCAAAGATAAGACATCATACGATAACAATGGATCGTTTTGATCGACCATTAGATAGGAATGCCGATTCTTTTGCAAATGTTACCTCTTCAGGTCGCAAGAATCAATAGACACTGTTTTGACATCAACGTTGACAAAATACCAGAATTTCGCCATAAAATATGTATCAGTAACATCTCAGCCATTGTTGTAATTAAGGAGCTAATTTCAATAGCGACTTAAAATTATTTAGCCTAAGCTGATCAGTGACTAAGTTAGGAATTAAATGTAAATTAAGGACACGCATTGGTAATAAGGACCCAGACAAACATTTCTGAGCAGTGAGCTACACGGGAGTGCGTCAGCTCGTAACTAAGTATAGAGCAAACATTATTATTGCATTCATGGTATTTTGTGCCTGCAAAACAAGTCGGTACTTAGTGTACAATGTAGCCTGAACGTGAAGAATAGGCATTTGAAGCGGGATTGCCAAATATGGATGATTGAGCGATTGCATTGTGAAGCCAAGTAAATTTATCACAATCAGTCTATCCGATTATACATCCCGAAAAATCTGAACTGCCTCATAAACGATCATAGATGTAATCTGATTATCATTGTTACAGCAACGGCCGAAACAGGACTTCCTCCACAATCAGGGCTAACGTCGGAGGCCACTTTACCATTTTGTTCTGTAGCTGAATAGCCAATGAACACTTGAACAGTTCATTAAATTGTACAATTTTTAATAACCGCATAAGCAGCAGGTTGTTATGTTGAGAAAATGTTAAAGGGACTATCCCACCTTTAACATGGGGTTTGAGTTGAGATAGCCAAGTTTGCGGCGAGGTTCAGAAACCACTATCTATCTAGGTTGCAACCCCCGCGGCCTCTTGGTGTTGAAGAAATTCGTTCCCTTCATTTGAAAATGGGCCGCCTTGTACAAGGCCCTATCTTCAACATGGAGCGACCGTTAGTGTGACGTCACCTCGTTTAGTCATTCTGATTTAAATGGGTTTGTTCGTTGAAAAATCGCTTAAAACTTGGTCTGAACTTTGTTGTGGTGCCTACAGAGTAAAAAGAATCAGCTTTATGACAGTAATGTGGCCTGGGGAAGGAGGTAGTTTTGGGCAGTGACGTCACATATTTGAAAGTTTGTGTTTGGAATATGGGAAGCCTAAGATGTTAAATGAAAAATAAATGCCAGAACCGTGTTCCTGGTCATCCAATCTATAAAGTCGGGCACAATTTAACTGGTTTAAATATCCATTTGAGTAGGATTTCGGGTTTTTTGAAACGCTGAGTTTTTGCAGCGAGCTTTTTCTCTTAGGGCTTTACGAGATATCTGCGTGCACACATGCATATTTACGTCTGGACAACGAGTTGCGTTGGAGAGGCCGGAAATAGTGGCGATTTCAGGACCGCAAGAATGGACCGTCATTGGAATGATTCTTTTTCAAACCGTGCACTGTTTTCGGCCGAAATTTAATAGTTACTACAAAATATTTTGTAATTACGTTTCCATCAAGAATGAATGTCATCAGGGCTAAATTTTTAATACTATTGCATTTTGTCAAGAAGCATATAGTGCTGTTATATTGCAGTTTTAGCGCGTTTGTTACAAAATATGAAGCGAATAAGCGTCAGTGTAATTCATCAACAGTGCCAGAAGTTAAATTGAGGGAAAGCTATGCTAAATGCTCTTGTCCATCCACTAAAATTTATTAAATATTTTGCTTTGTGTATTCCAAAAGGAGAGGGAATTATTTCATTTGTGCCTTCATGTCAGAATTGAAGGTGGATCATTAAATTTTCAACGCAGTTTACAAACAAGCATTTGGTCTTTCTCGTTTATAAGCAGTACAAGTGGCTAAGAAAAGGTTGATCAATCCCAAACCGTGCACTGTTTTCGGCCGAAATTTAATAGTTACTACAAAATATTTTGTAATTACGTTTCCATCAAGAATGAATGTCATCAGGGCTAAATTTTTAATACTATTGCATTTTGTCAAGAAGCATATAGTGCTGTTATATTGCAGTTTTAGCGCGTTTGTTACAAAATATGAAGCGAATAAGCGTCAGTGTAATTCATCAACAGTGCCAGAAGTTAAATTGAGGGAAAGCTATGCTAAATGCTCTTGTCCATCCACTAAAATTTATTAAATATTTTGCTTTGTGTATTCCAAAAGGAGAGGGAATTATTTCATTTGTGCCTTCATGTCAGAATTGAAGGTGGATCATTAAATTTTCAACGCAGTTTACAAACAAGCATTTGGTCTTTCTCGTTTATAAGCAGTACAAGTGGCTAAGAAAAGGTTGATCAATCCTGAAGTTCAGTCATCGTACCTCAACTTGGCAGCAAGATCCCCCAAGGACAGAGGATACATTGTATACATGCCCTGTAAATCAAAACAAACAAGCATTTGGTCTTTCTCGTACATAAGCAGTGGCTAAGAAAAGGTTGATCAATCCTGAAGTTCAGTCATCATACCTCAACTTGGCAACAAGATCCTCCAAGGACAGAGGATATATTGTAAACCTGTCCTGTTAATCAAAACATTTTTGAGCCTTCAAAGGCTTAAGTTATCTGTGGTGTGTTCGGAGTTAGGCTATGCCGTTTTTGTTGTATGTTTATGTGGAGATTGAATATAACTGTGACCCTGTGCTTGTTTGTATACTTACGGTCAAACAGGGAACAGCACATTCACATAACATACTCACCTAGCACCTAACTCATAGCTGTACCCTGCAGGATCTGTACTTGTTCATGTCTCGAGCATTAACAAAGCACTAAAGTAGCTTAGTAATCATTTCCCACATTTTCTGAGCATCTAACATGACATACAGCAGTGCAGAGCAGCTTCAGAGAAGAAACAGTTTAAATGCACAGACTCACACCAGCCACCCAATGAGCCAGTTCCTCAGTTGACTGTTTCCCTGGACACAGCTTGGCAATGTGAGCTAACTTTTGGGAAGTTGAAGGTTAGCAGGTAAGATTGAGTTAGGGTGAGTACCTACCTATAACTGGGTGCTACTGCCATGCAGGTCTTGAGTAGGCTGCAAATATGTGTGATGATTGACATTGAGGTTAGGTCAGCTGTCAGGTTAGTGAGGTTCAGGTATGCTCATTGCTCAGGTCACATTTTTATGGACATTTGGCAAATTAAAAAACTAATAATCTGATCTAAGCTATCCCGACTAAACAGACACAACTACTGACTATAGGAACTGAGCACCTACCTACTTGTGCCTACATCTCATACCATGTCAAAGTAGAGTTCCTTGGTGGAAGATTACCCTCAGTACTTTTTATCCCAGCCCTGTGAAGAAAACTAATACTTCTAAGCTCTGAGTCACTGCTGGCCATCCACAGGAAGAAACACTGAGACTGAGAGCTTTGCCATTGTATATTGGACCAATAATGACTATCACGAATGACTATGAACACATAATATGATCACATCGTTGCATGGATTGTCACATTGACAATTTTACTACAATCCTTTTTTCAAGAAATACAGTGATTATGATTAACATCAAAATCAACATTAAGTGGATTTAGTGATCCAAGCTTTCTCCTCCAGTAGCAATGGAATGATCGCATGTTTCATTTGCCAGACACTGAGTACCTGATGCACATTACAATCTGCATAGCATCTAAGCATAGTAAAACTGCCCAAGTCCATTCATTCTAGATTTTAACTTGATAGTTAGCACTAATTTATCTTGCTGTTGTAAGTTATCATTCAATATTCATACCAATGCATCAATATGCGCTCATCAGTTAACATTTTCTGGCATGATCCTGCTCAGCGTGCTCTTCAGTATTGCTCCAAGGTCTGCAATATTATAGCTTGTTTTTAGACAATAAGCTCTTTTAATTTTACTTTTTCTTGCTGATATATGAGCCCGATCAACTTGCGTTTATCAACCAAAATTTCATAACTTGTTCAACTTGATATTGATATTGCTCAGCCTCAGTAGTCACAGTCAAGACCTTTGTCAGCCTCCTGGATACTTCAGATTGTTTTCAGTCAACATGCTTCTTAAATATGATATAAGTCAATCTTAAGGGATTCAAAACATCCAACAAAACGACGTGCAAGAGCAAGAAAACCACCAGATAAACTAAAAAATGGCCTTGGAACAGAGCCAAGTGGTGCTCCAATTGTTTGTTTACAATGATTGTAGTGCTGATGAATTTTTAGGACTCTGAACGTCGGCTTAAAAAAAAAAAATGAAACGTTTTTACTAAAGTTGTAAGGCAAGTAATATTTATCTGAAAGAACTAAAATATTCAAAAGCCAAACACTATTGAATACATGAATCGGAACGAAAAAGTAACCCAAAAATCCAGCCTAATCACCGGCTCCTAAAACTGCAACACAATCAGCACTTTTCCCCGCAACTCGTTGTCCAGACGTAAATATGCTGCACACATATCTCTTCAGCATTGCGCGTGACATGGAATGCGGCTAAATTCACGTGCGATTGTGAGTGAGGTACCCCCAGTTGGAAGATTCGGCTGTAGAATATGTAGTTTTAAATACGTAGTTTGACGTAGATCTCGGAAAAGTGAGATACGGCCAGGAATGAGTGTGGGTACCTCCGTCCTGAAGATTCTGATCGGCGCCGATTGAAATAATTCGCCGTGCATATCTCGGCTTATTGACGACCGATTGACACGAGACAAACACCGATCGATACCAAATGGCTCTGGGGGGGGGGGGGGGATAGAGTGGCAAGTTTTCCTACCCGACGAACCCGGAATTATCCCGAGGGGGTAGGGGTTGGAGTAGAGTCGGGGGAACGGGGAGGGGGTGAGTGCAAGTACCAAGTACTTTCGCAAGTACCAAGCAAGTACCAAGTACTTTTACAAGTACCAAGCAAGTACCAAGTACTTATGCAAATACCAAGCAAGTACCAAGTACTTTGGCAAATACCGAGTACTTATGCAAGTACCAAGTACTTTGGCAAGTACCGAGTACTTTGGCAAGTACCAAGCAAGTACCAAGTACTTTTGCAAGTTCAGCAAGTTTTTCGCCAATATCGAAGCTTCTAGACGTCCGATCGTCACCGGAAAAACACCATTCGATCCCAAATTTTCTCCCGAATCTTTTTATGGCCAAAGCGACGCGGAGCGAGCCAAGATATCTTGTTTAATTATTCATTTGAGTAGGATTGCGGGTTTTTTGAAACGCTCAGTTTTTGCAGCGAGCTTTTTCTCTTAGGGCTTGCGAGATAGCTGCGTGCACACATATCTCTTCAACATTGCGCGCCTCACAGGAATGCGGCTGAATCACGTGCGATTGTGAGTGAGGTACCCCCAGTTGGAAGATTCGGCTGTAGAATTGTAGTTTTAAATACGTAGTTTGACGTAGATCTCGGAAAAGTGAGATACGGCCAGAAATGAGTGTGGGTACCTCCGTCCTGAAGATTATGATCGGCGCCGATTGAAATAAGTCGCCGTGCATATCTCGGCTTATTGACGACCGATTGACACGGGACAAACACCGATCGATACCAAATGGCTCTGGGGGGGGGGGGGATAGAGTGGCAAGTTTTTCTACCCGACGAACCCGGAATTATCCCGAGGGTGTAGGGGTGGGAGTAGAGTCGGGGGAACAAGGGGGGGGGGCGAGTACAAGTACCAAGCAAGTACCAAGTACTTTCGCAAGTACCAAGTACTTTTACAAGTACCAAGCAAGTACCAAGTACTTATGCAAATACCAAGCAAGTACCAAGTACTTTGGCAAATACCGAGTACTTATGCAAATACCAAGCAAGTACCAAGTACTTTGGCAAGTACCGAGTACTTTGGCAAGTACCAAGTACTTTTGCAAGTTCAGCAAGTTTTTCGCCAATATCGAAGCTTCTAGACGTCCGATCGTCACCGGAAAAACACCATTCGATCCCAAATTTTCTCCCGAATCTTTTTATGGCCAAAGCGACGCGGAGCGAGCCAAGATATCTTGTTTAGTTATTCATTTGAGTAGGATTGCGGGTTTTTTGAAACGTTGAGTTTTTGCAGCGAGCTTTTTCTCTTAGGGCTTGCGAGATAGCTGCGTGCACACATATCTCTTCAACATTGCGCGCCACACAGGAATGCGGCTGAATCACGTGCGATTGTGAGTGAGGTACCCTCAGTTTCAAGATTCGGCTGTAGAATACGTAGTTTTAAATACGTAGTTTAACGTAGATCTCGGAAAAGTGAGATACCCCATATGCTTAACACAGAGCCGAGCGGCGGCTGACAGGTGGCCGGCTCTCGGGAGATCGGCAGCCGACACTCGAAAAATCGACAACCCGCCGCTGAATGCGCGTGCGGCAGTGCTGAGCCGAGTCGTTCCCACGGTCTGGCGGCCAGCTGGGTGGGGGGCGGGGTGGGGAGTGGGGCGCCGATTGCCGGCCGCTTCTCCACGGGCAGGTGCTGCCACCTGCGCAGTAGTTCCACTGGCGGCCGCCAGGCCCGTGCGGCAAGCGGGCCGTGCGCGGTAGTTCCGCCAGCGGCCGCTAGATGGATACCGCCGCGCGCGTCGTGTCTAACCTGACGAAGCTACAAAAAGTTAGATAACTTTAATAAGAGGGACGGTAAAGCCACAATTCCAACGCTGAATGCTGGGCAAAAGCAAAGGGATCCAACACAGCCATCTGTATTTACTGTATTTACCCTTTTCAGTCAGCGATAAGCCCCAGCAATCGCACCGCTGCAAAACTCGCAAGCTGTTCACCGTGCAGGGTATTGCATTATAACCACCCACCGGCTCTTTCAACGCAAGTGTAATCGTTTAATAGGTAGGACGCAAAAAGCAAGGAAGACATGATAGGTAGGTGAAATAAAATACGAATTGAAATTAAGCATAACTCAAATCAAATTGCAATCAATCATTGGAAACAAATCAAAACGAACTGTGACCAAGGGAAATTTGGAATGTCTTTGGTCGTCTTAAGACGTCTGATTTAAACGTCGGAAAGGAACAAGTTCTTTGCGGTATTTAGGCAAGTAAATACCAAGTATTTTAGAACAAGTTCTTTGCGGTATTTAGGCAAGTAACTACCTTTGGCAGGTTTTCAGTACATTACCAAGTAGCAGGTGATACAGCAAGCTGGCAGGTATTTTGGCAAGTTCAAGCTGGCAGGTATTTTGGCAAGTTCAACAAGTTTTTCGCGAATATCTAAGCTTCTAGACGCCCGATCAACACGGGACAAACACCAATCGGTCCCAAATTTTCTCCTTAATCATTTTATGGCCAACGCGACGCGGAGCGAGCCAAGATATCTTGTTTAAATATCCATTTGAGTAGGATTTCGGGTTTTTTGAAGTGCTCAGTTTTTGCAGCGAGCTTTTCCTGTTAGGGCTTGCGAGATACCCGCGGAAACACATATCTCTTCAGCATTGCGCGCCACACAGGAATGCGGCTGATTCACGTGTTTTTGTGAGCGAGGTGCTTCCCTCCGGGAGAAATTCGCCGTCCCCATATGCTTAACACAGAGCCGAGCGGCGGCTGACAGGTGGCCGGCTCTCGGGAGATCGGCAGCCGACACTCGAAAAATCGACAAGCCGCCGCTGAATGCGCGTGCGGCAGTGCTGAGCCGAGTCGTTCCCACGGTCTGAGGTACCCCCAGTTTGAAGATTCGGCTGTAGAATATGTAGTTTTAAATACGTAGTTTGACGTACATCTCGGAAAAGTGAGATACGGCCAGAAATGAGTGTGGGTCCCTCCGTTCTGAAGATTCTGATCGACGCCGATTGAAATAATTCGCCGTGCATATCTCGGCTTATTGACGACCGATTGACACGGGATAAACACCGATCGATACCAAATGGCTCTGTGGGGGGGGGGGGGGAGTAGAGTGGCAAGTTTTCCTACCCGACGAACCCGGAATTATCCCGAGGGGGTAGGTGTGGGAGTAGAGTCGGGGGAACGGGGGGCGAGTGCAAGTACCAAGTACTTTCGCAGTACCAAGCAAGTACCAAGTACTTATGGAAATACCAAGCAAGTACCAAGTACTTTGGCAAATACCGAGTACTTATGCAAATACCAAGCAAGTACCAAGTACTTTGGCAAGTACCGAGTACTTTGGCAAGTACCAAGCAAGTACCAAGTACTTTTGCAAGTTCAGCAAGTTTTTCGCCAATATCGAAGCTTCTAGACGTCCAATCGTCACCGGAAAAACACCATTCGATCCCAAATTTTCTCCCGAATCTCTTTATGGCCAAAGCGACGCGGAGCGAGCCAAGATATCTTGTTTAAATATCCATTTGACTAGGATTTGGCGTTATTTGAAACGCTCAGTTTTTGCAGCGAGCTTTTCCTGTTAGGGCCTGCGAGATACCCGCGGAAACACATATCTCTTCAGCATTGCGCGCCACACAGGAATGCGGCTGATTCACGTGCTTTTGTGAGCGAGGTGCTTCCCTCCGGGAGAAATTCGCCGTCCCCATATGCTTAACACAGAGCCGAGCGGCGGCTGACAGGTGGCCGGCTCTCGGGAGATCGGCAGCCGACACTCGAAAAATCGACAACCCGCCGCTGAATGCGCGTGCGGCAGTGCTGAGCCGAGTCGTTCCCACGGTCTGAGGTACCCCCAGTTTGAAGATTCGGCCTTAGAATATGTAGTTTTAAATACGTAGTTTGACGTACATCTCGGAAAAGTGAGATACGGCCAGAAATGAGTGTGGGTCCCTCCGTTCTGAAGATTCTGATCGACGCCGATTGAAATAATTCGCCGTGCATATCTCGGCTTATTGACGACCGATTGACACGGGATAAACACCGATCGATACCAAATGGCTCTGTGTGTGTGTGGGGGGGGGGGGGAGGGGGTAGAGTGGCAAGTTTTCCTACCCGACGAACCCGGAATTATCCCGAGGGGGTAGGTGTGGGAGTAGAGTCGGGGGAACGGGGGGGGGGCGAGTGCAAGTACCAAGTACTTTCGCAAGTACCAAGCAAGTACCAAGTACTTTTACAAGTACCAAGCAAGTACCAAGTACTTATGCAAATACCAAGCAAGTACCAAGTACTTTGGCAAATACCGAGTACTTATGCAAATACCAAGCAAGTACCAAGTACTTTGGCAAGTACCGAGTACTTTGGCAAGTACCAAGCAAGTACCAAGTACTTTTGCAAGTTCAACAAGTTTTTCGTGAATATCTAAGCTTCTAGACGTCCGATTAACACGGGACGAACACCAATCGATCCCAAATTTTCTCCCTCATACTTTGATTGCCAAAGCGACGCGGAGCGAGCCAAGATATCTTGTTTAAATATCCATTTGACTAGGATTTCGGGTTTTTTGAAACGCTCAGTTTTTGCAGCGAGCTTTTTCTGTTAGGGCCTGCGAGATACCCGCGGAAACACATATCTCTTCAGCATTGCGCGCCACACAGGAATGCGGCTGATTCACGTGCTTTTGTGAGCGAGGTGCTTCCCTCCGGGAGAAATTTGCCGTCCCCATATGCTTAACACAGAGCCGAGCGGCGGCTGACAGGTGGCCGGCTCTCGGGAGATCGGCAGCCGACACTCGAAAAATCGACAAGCCGCCGCTGAATGCGCGTGCGAAAATGAGCGAGGTACCGCCGTTCCGGAGATCCGGCAGCCGGCGGCCGGCCGACGGCTGGAAAATGCCACCTGCCGGCCCGGCGGCAGTGTGTCAGGCGGCGGGCGGCGGGGCGGGGTTTCCCCGTCCAGCGGCCGGCAGCGCTGAGCCGAGTCGTTCCCACGGTCTGGCGGCCAGCTGGGTGGGGGCGGGGTGGGGAGATGGGCGGCCGATTGCCCAGTCGGGGCAGGTGCTGCCACCTGCGCAGTCGGCCGGCACGCACGCTTGACAGGTGCTGCCAGCTGGCGGCAGCATCTCATGCCACCTAGCGGCCGGCTCCCAGCGGCCAGGCCACAGAAACGGCGGAGCGGCAGACAGTCGCCGTGACGTCACTGGTGGCTAAGAGTTCATATGACGTCACTGGCGGCTGACAGTATTTCGTTGATACTTATATCTCAGATTCTAGATGTCAGATCGACACCGGACAAGCACCGATCGATCACAAACTTGGGAGGTGGACCTTGGGGGGGGGGGGGCAGCCTGTAATAGAGTGGCAAGTTTTCCTACCTGACGAACACGGAACTATCCCGAAGTAGCAAACTATCCCGAAGTACCAGGCAAGTACCAAGTACCTTTGCAAGTACTAAGCAAGTACAAAGTATCTTTGCAAGTACCAATCAAGTACCAAGTACTTTTACAAGTACCAAGCAAGTACCAAGTACTTTTGCAAATACCAAGCAAGTACCAAGTACTTTGGCAAATACCGAGTACTTATGCCAATACAAAGCAAGTACCAAGTACTTTGGCAAGTACTGAGTACTTTGGCAAGTAACAAGCAAGTACCAAGTACTTTTGCAAGTTCAGCAAGTTTTTCGCGAATATCTAAGCTTCTAGACGTCCGATTAACACGGGATAAGCACCAATCGATTCCAAATTTTATGGCCAATCACGTGAGCGACAGCGAGCAAGTAATATCTTGTTTAGTTATTCATTTGAGTAGGATTTCGGGTTTTTTGAAACGCTGAGTTTTTGCAGCGAGCTTTTTCTCTTAGGGCTTGCGAGATAGCTGCGTGCACACATATCTCTTCAACATTGCGCGCCTCACAGGAATGCGGCTGATTCACGTGCTTTTGTGAGCGAGGTGCTTCCCTCCGGGAGAAATTCGCCGTCCCCATATGCTTAACACAGAGCCGAGCGGCGGCTGACAGGTGGCCGGCTCTCGGGAGATCGGCAGCCGACACTCGAAAAATCGACAAGCCGCCGCTGAATGCGCGTGCGGCAGTGCTGAGCCGAGTCGTTCCCACGGTCTGAGGTACCCCCAGTTGGAAGATTCGGCTGTAGAATATGTAGTTTTAAATACGTAGTTTGACGTACATCTCGGAAAAGTGAGATACGGCCAGAAATGAGTGTGGGTCCCTCCGTTCTGAAGATTCTGATCGACGCCGATTGAAATAATTCGCCGTGCATATCTCGGCTTATTGACGACCGATTGACACGGGATAAACACCGATCGATACCAAATGGCTCTGTGGGGGGGGGGGGGAGTAGAGTGGCAAGTTTTCCTACCCGACGAACCCGGAATTATCCCGAGGGGTAGGTGTGGGAGTAGAGTCGGGGGAACGGGGGGGGCGAGTGCAAGTACCAAGTACTTTCGCAAGTACCAAGTACCAAGTACTTATGGAAATACCAAGCAAATACCAAGTACTTTGGCAAGTACCAAGTACTTATGCAAATACCAAGCAAGTACCAAGTACTTTGGCAAGTACCGAGTACTTTGGCAAGTACCAAGCAAGTACCAAGTACTTTTGCAAGTTCAGCAAGTTTTTCGCCAATATCGAAGCTTCTAGACGTCCGATCGTCACCGGAAAAACACCATTCGATCCCAAATTTTCTCCCGAATCTTTTTATGGCCAAAGCGACGCGGAGCGAGCCAAGATATCTTGTTTAAATATCCATTTGACTAGGATTTGGCGTTATTTGAAGTGCTCAGTTTTTGCAGCGAGCTTTTCCTGTTAGGGCTTGCGAGATACCCGCGGAAACACATATCTCTTCAGCATTGCGCGCCACACAGGAATGCGGCTGATTCACGTGCTTTTGTGAGCGAGGTGCTTCCCTCCGGGAGAAATTCGCCGTCCCCATATGCTTAACACAGAGCCGAGCGGCGGCTGACAGGTGGCCGGCTCTCGGGAGATCGGCAGCCGACACTCGAAAAATCGACAAGCCGCCGCTGAATGCGCGTGCGGCAGTCCTGAGCCGAGTCGTTCCCACGGTCTGAGGTACCCCCAGTTTGAAGATTCGGCTGTAGAATATGTAGTTTTAAATACGTAGTTTGACGTACATCTCGGAAAAGTGAGATACGGCCAGAAATGAGTGTGGGTCCCTCCGTTCTGAAGATTCTGATCGACGCCGATTGAAATAATTCGCCGTGCATATCTCGGCTTATTGACGACCGATTGACACGGGACAAACACCGATCGATACCAAATGGCTCTGTGTGTGTGGGGGGGGGGAGTAGAGTGGCAAGTTTTCCTACCCGACGAACCCGGAATTATCCCGAGGGGGTAGGTGTGGGAGAAGAGTCGGGGGAACGGGGGGGCGAGTGCAAGTACCAAGTACTTTCGCATGTACCAAGCAAGTACCAAGTACTTTTACAAGTACCAAGCAAGTACCAAGTACTTATGGAAATACCAAGCAAGTACCAAGTACTTTGGCAAATACCGAGTACTTATGCAAATACCAAGCGAGTACCAAGTACTTTGGCAAGTACCGAGTACTTTGGCAAGTACCGAGTACTTTGGCAAGTACCAAGCAAGTACCAAGTACTTTTGCAAGTTCAGCAAGTTTTTCGCCAATATCGAAGCTTCTAGACGTCCGATCGTCACCGGGAAAACACCATTCGATCCCAAATTTTCTCCCGAAGCTTTTTATGGCCAAAGCGACGCGGAGCGAGCCAAGATATCTTGTTTAGTTATTCATTTGAGTAGGATTGCGGGTTTTTTGAAACGTTGAGTTTTTGCAGCGAGCTTTTTCTCTTAGGGCTTGCGAGATAGCTGCGTGCACACATATCTCTTCAACATTGCGCGCCTCACAGGAATGCGGCTGATTCACGTGCTTTTGTGAGCGAGGTGCTTCCCTCCGGGAGAAATTCGCCGTCCCCATATGCTTAACACAGAGCCGAGCGGCGGCTGACAGGTGGCCGGCTCTCGGGAGATCGGCAGCCGACACTCGAAAAATCGACAAGCCGCCGCTGAATGCGCGTGCGGCAGTGCTGAGCCGAGTCGTTCCCACGGTCTGAGGTACCCCCAGTTTGAAGATTCGGCTGTAGAATATGTAGTTTTAAATACGTAGTTTGACGTAAATCTCGGAAAAGTGAGATACGGCCAGAAATGAGTGTGGGTCCCTCCGTTCTGAAGATTCTGATCGACGCCGATTGAAATAATTCGCCGTGCATATCTCGGCTTATTGACGACCGATTGACACGGGATAAACACCGATCGATACCAAATGGCTCTGTGTGTGTGTGTGGGGGGGGGGGGGGAGTAGAGTGGCAAGTTTTCCTACCCGACGAACCCGGAATTATCCCGAGGGGGTAGGTGTGGGAGTAGAGTCGGGGGAACGGGGGGCGAGTGCAAGTACCAAGTACTTTCGCAGTACCAAGCAAGTACCAAGTACTTATGGAAATACCAAGCAAGTACCAAGTACTTTGGCAAATACCGAGTACTTATGCAAATACCAAGCAAGTACCAAGTACTTTGGCAAGTACCGAGTACTTTGGCAAGTACCAAGCAAGTACCAAGTACTTTTGCAAGTTCAGCAAGTTTTTCGCCAATATCGAAGCTTCTAGACGTCCAATCGTCACCGGAAAAACACCATTCGATCCCAAATTTTCTCCCGAATCTCTTTATGGCCAAAGCGACGCGGAGCGAGCCAAGATATCTTGTTTAAATATCCATTTGAGTAGGATTTCGGGTTTTTTGAAGCGCTGAGTTTTTGCAGCGAGCTTTTCCTGTTAGGGCTTGCGAGATACCCGCGGAAACACATATCTCTTCAGCATTGCGCGCCACACAGGAATGCGGCTGATTCACGTGCTTTTGTGAGCGAGGTGCTTCCCTCCGGAAGAAATTCGCCGTCCCCATATGCTTAACACAGAGCCGAGCGGCGGCTGACAGGTGGCCGGCTCTCGGGAGATCGGCAGCCGACACTCGAAAAATCGACAAGCCGCCGCTGAATGCGCGTGCGGCAGTGCTGAGCCGAGTCGTTCCCACGGTCTGAGGTACCCCCAGTTGGAAGATTCGGCTGTAGAATATGTAGTTTTAAATACGTAGTTTGACGTACATCTCGGAAAAGTGAGATACGGCCAGAAATGAGTGTGGGTCCCTCCGTTCTGAAGATTCTGATCGACGCCGATTGAAATAATTCGCCGTGCATATCTCGGCTTATTGACGACCGATTGACACGGGATAAACACCGATCGATACCAAATGGCTCTGTGGGGGGGGGGGGGGGGGGAGTAGAGTGGCAAGTTTTCCTACCCGACGAACCCGGAATTATCCCGAGGGGTAGGTGTGGGAGTAGAGTCGGGGGAACGGGGGGGGCGAGTGCAAGTACCAAGTACTTTCGCAAGTACCAAGCAAGTACCAAGTACTTTTACAAGTACCAAGCAAGTACCAAGTACTTATGGAAATACCAAGCAAGTACCAAGTACTTTGGCAAGTACCGAGTACTTTGGCAAGTACCAAGCAAGTACCAAGTACTTTTGCAAGTTCAGCAAGTTTTTCGCCAATATCGAAGCTTCTAGACGTCCAATCGTCACCGGAAAAACACCATTCGATCCCAAATTTTCTCCCGAATCTCTTTATGGCCAAAGCGACGCGGAGCGAGCCAAGATATCTTGTTTAGTTATTCATTTGAGTAGGATTTCGGGTTTTTTGAAACGCTGAGTTTTTGCAGCGAGCTTTTTCTCTTAGGGCTTGCGAGATAGCTGCGTGCACACATATCTCTTCAACATTGCGCGCCTCACAGGAATGCGGCTGATTCACGTGCTTTTGTGAGCGAGGTGCTTCCCTCCGGGAGAAATTCGCCGTCCCCATATGCTTAACACAGAGCCGAGCGGCGGCTGACAGGTGGCCGGCTCTCGGGAGATCGGCAGCCGACACTCGAAAAATCGACAAGCCGCCGCTGAATGCGCGTGCGGCAGTGCTGAGCCGAGTCGTTCCCACGGTCTGAGGTACCCCCAGTTTGAAGATTCGGCTGTAGAATATGTAGTTTTAAATACGTAGTTTGACGTACATCTCGGAAAAGTGAGATACGGCCAGAAATGAGTGTGGGTCCCTCCGTTCTGAAGATTCTGATCGACGCCGATTGAAATAATTCGCCGTGCATATCTCGGCTTATTGACGACCGATTGACACGGGATAAACACCGATCGATACCAAATGGCTCTGTGGGGGGGGGGAGTAGAGTGGCAAGTTTTCCTACCCGACGAACCCGGAATTATCCCGAGGGGGTAGGTGTGGGAGTAGAGTCGGGGGAACGGGGGGGGGCGAGTGCAAGTACCAAGTACTTTCGCAAGTACCAAGTACCAAGTACTTATGGAAATACCAAGCAAATACCAAGTACTTTGGCAAATACCGAGTACTTATGCAAATACCAAGCAAGTACCAAGTACTTTGGCAAGTACCGAGTACTTTGGCAAGTACCAAGCAAGTACCAAGTACTTTTGCAAGTTCAGCAAGTTTTTCGCCAATATCGAAGCTTCTAGACGTCCGATCGTCACCGGAAAAACACCATTCGATCCCAAATTTTCTCCCGAATCTTTTTATGGCCAAAGCGACGCGGAGCGAGCCAAGATATCTTGTTTTAACAACATTTTAGAAGGTGGGATAGTCCCTTTAAGTTGCATGATACCCCGAGTTTGGTTTACAGTGCTCCACCAGAATTATGAGCCATCGAAATCTAGGTCAACGAAGTCACTAGCAACGTCATCAACCAGCACCGTTGCTCCGAATCACATCATTGCACACATACCTTAGCAATGGCCATCGCCCACCCAATCCACTTCCCCACCCCCGCATCCCCTCCCAGCGCACACTGGGCCGGGGGTCCGGAAAAGTGCTAGAAATTATTTGTGATTGAGTTGTTGATCTCAGTGACAAGCAAACATGCTAAAAACGAAGTGGGGCTGCTTAGCCCTCGCCGGACCTATTATCGGACCCCCCACCCCCTCGGCCGGCCGAGGGGGGAGGGTTGGTACGACCCCTTTTTGCCGTTTCGCCCCTAATGGAGCTAGAGCCTCGCGGAAAAAACAAGCGTGTGCGCCGTTTCAAGGCGGAACGATTGATACCCGATTTAAAGGTCCCAGGTCGACCGGTAACCTCTGAGGTGAAGTCAAAAAGCCCAAGGTAGGGTTTGGTTTTTGGCAAATAATTTCGCAAAAAATGGCCGCAGAGCAGCGATTTTGGCACCATCGTGTTCGCCTGGGTCAGGCGCGTCGAATGGTATACTTTTTGTTCGGGTGAAGTCAACTTAAAGGGACCCTCCCACCTTAACATTAGTTTTGAGTTGAGATAGCCAAATTGGTGGCCATGGCCTGAAAATACCGGTTTGGGCACTCACAACATCGAAAAATGCTTTAATTCGGAGATATGGAATTTCAAACTTGCAGTTTTCGGATTCTAAGGGGCTAATGCATTGGTATGCCCCCTTAGAATTTGTGACGTCAGCGGAGGTGTAACGATTTTTAAATCTTTTACTAAAACGTTTGGTAGCACGCGGTGGTATATGCTGCTTTGCGCGCAACAAATGCCGCACTTTCAAATAAAGTCGCTAGGAACAGCGGAGATCCCAGAAAGTAAACAATAGTAAAAGTCTAATATCTTGAAAACCGGTGAATATTTTTCGATGAAATTTGGTAGATATTCGTTTTCGCTCTTCCTGAACCGAGCGACATCACTTTCATGCCAATTCATTAACTTTTTTGAAGGTGGGAGGGTCCCTTTAAGGTATTGACCTCGAGTCAAGGTCAGTTCAGAGCCCATCAGGCCACGAACTTAATCGAAGGAGGTCGTATCGCATATCATTCGATTCGGGAGGTCTTCCCGAGTCCATTGGTGGCTTTCCCGAGTCGCTGGCTCAATTTGATCATGAGTTATTGACGAGAAACTCCTATGACCGGTGTGACGTCATAAATGACGTCACGGAAGGTCAAAAATGCAAAAGTAAAGCATCGGATCTTGCAAGGAGTGCACGAAATCACGATTCCGTGTGCTTGAGATAGTTTGAAATCATTCCATGCGCAAAAACAACGGTTTCCTTATTTCCCCATTCACTTTTAATGGTGAGGTCACGTGACCTCGAAGAGTAGCAGGCATTAGCAAAAATTGCGAGTAGGGCATGACAGAAAGATGATTGGTGGTTTGTATGGCATGGCCATTTTTAGCGGCTCGAAATAACATTTCTCAAAAAGTCTAACTAAAGAGCAAGTTGTTGCTGATTATCACTGACTTTTGTTTAGGGGTCAATAGGGGAAGTTGGGGCAATGCCGGGGTTGGGGCAAAGCCGAAATTCGAGATATTTCGAAAACCGTACGACATGGATGCCGGTCTGTCAGTGATGCTCTGAAGCTTAAGTGACTACCAATTATCGCATGTTTGTTACCAGTCGTCATTCGGAATACTTCGGCTGTGAGGGCGCCAAGAGCGTTTTCAAGGTACTACTCCTTTGTACTACATGCGTCTTCGAAGCTGCATTTCCTACTCATTATGCTACCGTTTGTCTGGCCATTTCGGTCAAGTAATCTTCAGCACGTCTTTGCATAAGTGTGCTGCCTATTTTAAATTTATACAGCACGTTGAAAAGTTATGGGCCTGCAAATGAAAGTATGGCTGGCTGGGGTAATGCCGAAAACGTGCAATTACGCGCGTTAAAGCATGCTACGTGAACTTTACCGCTGTAGAATCGCAACGCGTATTTTTAGTCACACAAATTACACTTTTAACCGACACAACGGCCTGTTACCATAAGGAATGATTTACCCGGCCTTTTCTTATTATATCACACAATTATAACTACCAGTGTGCACCAAGCGTCCTCAAGCTCTTAAAACGCGTCTCAGCTTTGACGAATTCTGGATAAAATTTTAGATAAAATAGCAAAACATCAATTTCGGCATTCCCGTAGACAAGGGCGGATCTAGGGGAACGTTTTGGGGGGGGTCACCAGTCGGCCGACATGCCAGGTCTGATGAATGAATTCTGACGACCGGGGGGGGGGGGGGGGGGTAGGGAGCGAGTATGTCGAGATCCAATGACATTTGATCTTCGTCGTTTCTGAGTTGAAGTTTTATCGTAAGTCACTCGGCTCAGTAGTTTTAGTTAGTGAAACCCACCTATAGAGGAGCGTCGCCACGGATTTTTTTACTGGGGGGGGGGGGGGGGGCGGATCGACCGACTTAAAAACCCAGAAGTAGTAGATATAGTTACCTCACTTATGCATTAGTCTAATGCCCAATGCATTAGTAGCATACAGTCACGATCTCTCTTATTGACCTGTGTATGAATCGGCGGCGCGAAGCGCCGCAAAAATTTGAAAAAAGTTGTCAAAACACAGCTCTAAAACACAAATATTACAACCCTTTTAGCATGCTAGTACAAGCCGGAGTTCCTTCACAGTGCACATATGAATTCCGATTCAATTTGACACGGTTGGTGTTATTACAGTCACGATCTCTCTTATTGATTGGTGTATAAATCGGCGGCGCGAAGCGCCGAGAACATTTGCAAAAGAATGTGTCAAAACACAGCTCCGCTCCAAAACACAAATTTTACCACCCTTTTAGCATGGCAGTACAAGCCGGAGTTTCTTCACAGTACACATATGAATTCTGATTCAATTTGACACGGTTGGTTTATGTAATTACAGTCACGATTTCATATTGACCTGTACGTATGTACATGAATCGGCGGCGCGAAGCGCCGCGAAAAATTTGCAAAAACATTTGTCAAAACACAGAGGGGGTCTCCTCTCTACAGAGGACCACCGATCTCTACTGCGGGCCTCCTCTTTTCACAGGGCCTCTTAACTACAGAAGGCTTCCTCTCTACAGAGGGCTTCCTCTCTACTGAGGGTCTCTCCCTTTCAGAGGGCCTCCTTTACAGAGGACCTCCTCTCTTCAAAGAGCCAGAGGACCTCATCTCTGCAAAGGGCTTCCTCTCTTCAGAGGGCCTCTTCTCTACAGAGAGCCTCCTTTCTTCAGAGGGCCTTCTCTCTACAGCGGGTCTCCTCTCTTCAGAGGGCCTTCTGCATTCAGGCGGTCTCCTTTCCACAGAGGGTCTCCTCTACAGAGGGCCTCCTACCTACTGAGGAGTCAGAGGGGCCGACACAGACACTAGCGGTTATTCACTGGAGGCCCCAGGAAGTAAGAAGGGCCCTAGCTGTCAGGCTGGTCAGAGTGCCCTGAATGTCCTGACGTGATTTTTGGGATTCCCGTGAATTTCTTTCGCCTCCGACGTGATTTTGACCTGCCAGGGCCCAGGGGCACTAAAAATAAAACAAACAAAATAAAAAAATGGAAATAGGACATCACCAAAATTAAGTGGCCGAAATCCGTTGAGTTTTTAATTTTGCGTATAGGTAGGGGCACCACGAATTAAATTCATGACCATCCCCTTGGAGTTTTCCTGGATCATCCCCTGGTGCTCGCACGGTTGAGACAAAAATGAGTAAGATTCTGGCCTTCAATACGCCTTTTCACGCAACACGATCCAGAAAAACAAAGGTATTAGCTCAGAAGTGTTTGACATGTGATTTTGAGCATGCAAGACGGCGTCTATAGCGCATTTAGGTCTTCGGCTTTTGGGGGGGGTCAAATGACCCTCTCAGACCTTTTGGGGGGGGTCATGACCCCGTGGACCCCCCCCAGGATCCGCCACTGCCCGTAGATCATTTCTCCCATTTTCGGCTTTCCCCGCAGTCCGGGGCAACGCCGAAAAAGTCACTTCTTTGATATTTTTAGTTTGTGCGCTTAACGGTATGCGAATTCATCAAATGCGCCTGGTATGTTTGAAAGGCAAAAGACTGGCCTCTCGAATGACGCCAACAAGAATAGCTTTTGTTGTCTACCTTGCGTGCTACGGGCGTCAGAAAAAAAAGTATTCGGCGTTCCCCCAACTTCCCCTAATGACTGAATTTTTGAGTTTGGCCCAGAAATGTTGACAGCATTGTGTGCGTTGATCAATTCTGAGCTCAGGGACATATATTTTATTTAGATTATAAGCGTTTGTTTTTCACAACTTCCAGCGTTTTAAAGAGCGCCGGGCCTTCAGTAGAGCGGCGAGGTGACAATTGCCCCTACATCATGTGGTTTACTGGCGCATATCTCGAAAAGTAGCAGGGAAAACAAGGCTATATAAACCAGGTAGAACGCTCCGGGAAAAAAGTTGGAAACAATAAATTAGTTGCGGCATTCCCTGATGACGCGAATATGGGTCAGCGGCCGGCGGCCGGCGGCCGCTAACACTGTATGAGGGTGAATGCACGGAATTTTTGCTTGTTGGAGATTGCGCTAGGCAGTTAAATGTTAATGTTAGGATATGTTTCGAAAGTAAATTGAACGACGCTTCGAACGCCGTCAATGAATTTGCGATACGACGACTATTTGTTTAGTTAGAGCCGGCGAACTTTTACCTTCCGACCGCGCGGGGAGGCGATATGGTGCCACACTGACGGTTTTTACGACAGCTCAAAATTCTTTTGAGCTAAAGAGCTGAAATTTGACATGTCCAATATTTTGATCAAGCTAGATCTTCTGGTACAAGTCGCATATTTGAGGTACGTAAGGTAAGGTTGTTGAGCTAAGGTGTCACTCGTGAGCCTCTACATAGTCCAAAAACAACGCAATTTCTAAGCACTCAGTGCCAAGAAATCCTTCACAGAAACATGATACTTGGCGGAAAGAATGGCTGTCGGTTTCTTACCGTTCGTATGTATCGTGTTTTCACAAGAGTTTAGTAAGGTCAGGTCCCTCACGTCACCTCCCCTCATAACTCAATAGGACTAGGTGTACTATCATAGAAGCGTTTATCAATCGCCGGAAATCTTAGCCAATCCCACTGGACACTGGATCCATACCCACATGGGGCCCTCCTGACTGGCCACTCCCTCTGAAATCCAAAATAACATTGGGCTGCGGCCATGGTTATGTATTAATGCTTTTCACTAACAGAAATACAACAACTTCAACCAGCACAATGCACGCCGCCACAACAGTCCGACCAACGTCCCTGATATCGACTAGCACTCGGCCGGATGCACATATGCGGAGCCAATCAGTCCGAATGTGACCTGCAGCTTACAATTGCTGTGTCGCATGGCGCGTGGCACAGGACGATTCCTGGCAGCTGTCGGCTGGAGTGGAGAAACAGCACGTTGCGACACACCGCGCCTGCGACAGAGCTCAGCAGGGCTGGTTGGAGGCTGGAGCAGGAGGTAAGGGCGGACACAGGCACAAACATTGCAGGACAAATAACAGGATGTCAGTTAGGGATATAAATATAATTCAAGACGAATGATTCAAGACGGACTGAAATAATGCACATTTTGCTCACTTGGATACCAACTTCAAACTTGATGTTTATAGCACCACGGAAACAATGGCCACACAGGAAAGAATCAAAAGATGAGGTGTTTTTAACTCAAAGTAAATAGAGGTTGCATATGATGGAACAGCCCGAAGTGCAGACAAGCACATATTTTTGGTAATAGCTATCAGCTGTCCTACTCCTCTTCTCCCTTCATCAACTACTGGACACATCTGAGGAAGCACCAATGTCCATAACAAAAGCTTGCAAAGTAGTTTTTTGAAGCCAAGGGAAATATGCCTACATCATGCATGTAAACTCAAAATTACACATGCATGACAAAGGAAGCTTATGTAAAGAGAAGAGTTGGCAAAAGCATTTCATAGTTAAAATTCAAAACTGCACACAGGGCAAACATAAAAAGCAGCAAGTGTGCTGTTCTGTTATGCTAAGAAATAGTCCAAAACAAAATACATCTTTTCATGTTTGAATTGGTTGTTCTTCTATGCCACTTCATCCATATCTTGATTACAGATGGGCTGTTGCTGTAGGCTGATGAAGTGACACTTGATTGCCTTTGTGCGAGTTTCAGTTGCAGCCTCCTGGGTACTGCACTGGAAAGCAGATTGAATTGAATGCCTCTGAAAGATGGGAATACAGGCAAAGTTAGCTGTAGTTGTGTCAATGATAATAGACATGCTATTTTTGTCCTTTGACATACATTTGTTGAAGTACAAAAAGGTACAAAATAAATTGGTTTGTTTTAAGACACGTGCACTGCACAAAGCCGCCCACACATTACACAGGGATATGAAATTGGTACACATAAAACTTGATGATTAAAAAGGTCAAAACTTGCAATAATAATTGAAGTAAAAGTTACAATCACAATCATTTGATTTAAAATGACTTGACAAGTCACCAGACGCACACTCCTATTCACTTAAGAAAGGTTTTTATGCTTTCATTATCCTCCACATATCAACCAGCTTGATACCAGGCTGTGAAATAGTGTGTACATAATCCCATGTTGCCATTTAATTAGAGCAAGTGGGGTACAACAACAATGCTGATGTTAAACCCACATCTGCAACCCGTACTGCAGTTTCAATCGCCTTACAAGCACACCTTCTGGCAGTTTGATAGGCAGAATGGTCATTACTACTTTCTCCTCATATTCAACACATATTCCCTTTATACAGATATAGTTTAGACCTGGTTATGGCAAGCATTTTCGAGAAAGGATATGATCAAAGTCCAAGACAAAGGTCGAGAGAAACAACACCAACATAAAACACCGACTATGTAGCACTAATACTGTCAAATTCATAAAAATATATACATGAGTCGATCAGAAATTCACTGTAGATTTCGAAAATGGTGTCAAATGCCACTCAAATACCTCCATTCGCATGTACGAAGCAATAAAACACTGACCATCAATTCCGCGTGCCATTCTCCATAGGCCACTGTGTATTAAATAACGCGTTCACTGATAGCAAAAAATGAGACCCACATATGACGCGTTTGCTACCAGCCAATCAGCGCTCGAGATGCCGAACGCTGATTGGTGGAGAGGGCCGTCGTTAGCAGTCCATTACACGTTGTTTTCCTTGAACATGTGCGTGAGCGCTGATGCTGCTCACGGGTTGTTGCCATTTTTCGTAATGCTGAAGGCACGGGAGCGAACCCCCCTGAGGGAAAAGCAGCAAAGCACCTATATGGAACAAAAGATGAGTAATCAGAGGCTAGTATAAAATGTTCATTTTTAGCCGCTCGAAATAACGTTTTTATAAAAGTCTAATTAAAAAATTGGATATGATTTTAAATTACGTCTTGCAGCTGCTTGCAAACAGCTAGCTTATCTTGCAGAAAAGCGATGCAATATGTCAGAATGATGTTGGCACAGTGAACAACAGTGCCCTGAACTAGTCTGACAGGAAATTTCGTTCAAAACGACGATTGGTCAACTAATAAATTACCACTAAAGTTCATCATTAAAATCGGTAAATGTGGTGGCCTATAGAGAGTCTAAATTGTCTTGTGTTTGGTGACAACTGACGACCTCAATTTTGACCTTAGGGCAAAACTAGCATCGGAATCGTATTCTTCTATCAATTTGGGATTAAATGATATCTATTTTGTTCATATTGCGGACAGTCAGTTTGGGGGAATTTCTAGCGCTTTTTCAGGCTGCCGGCCTACAGTGCAGCGGCCCGCGCTCCCACGGTAGCTGCCGGGAAAACTGGCGAGTCCGTCCGCGATCGGCGACTTTCCGCGTTTCATACCGATACCGCAGGCGGTCGAACATCGCCACCGACTGGGGACGTCGGCTGTCCGCGATTTTCCGCAGTCGTCAGCAGGGGATGGGGGAGGGGTGGCTGCTGTAATAGGTACGGCGGAGCAGCGAGCGACCCGTCCCCTCCCCCGGCCCCGCTCCCGCGACAGGCGGGGGACGGAGTGGTGGGTGGCGCCGACCGCGTGCACTCTGGCCCTCTCTCTCATGGTGGAGAGGGGGAGGGGGAGGGGGTCGCCGCCAGCTGCTGGTCAAGATGCGCCAGGTGGCAAACGGGACGGGGCGGACCCGCCCATAGGTCCCGCCGGCCGGCCGGCAGACTGTCCCCGCCCCTCCCTCCCCCAGACCCGTTCTGCCCCATCCCCTCCCCCACACACATTGGACGCGGGGATGACCGATTCGGGGTAATCCCGATAGCATAGATCGGTATTCCCCAGAGACAAAATATCGGGCAAAAAATGCTACATCGATAGGCACGAAGTGTGTCAGGGCAGGGCTAAGGGCATAATTAGACACGAGCCTGAGTAACATTTGTGAGCCAGAAACTTAACGGACGGTACCTAATTTCCATCAACTGGCAGTCGCCATTACGGCTTCAATATGCAATTCAACATCTTTTGATGGGCATGGCATCCCAGTGCAGGCGGCAGCCCGTAGTCCGTACGTTACACTGCCCCGTCTCCGGAGCCGCGAAACAGTGAGTCTCATCAGCCCAGGCGGGGACGCGATAAGCATATCAAACATGATAAAGAGAACCAATGTCAAATGCGCAGCAAACGGTCTTCACCTCAGCAACGCGACTGAACCCGGCGCGTAATGCGGTACTACGTGATAACCTTGCGCAATGTCTGTAAGATGAAAAACAAATTCAGGCGCTAACAAATAACGACACACATCAACATATTCGATCGGATAAACCGGAGCCGGGTCAGCCAAGGTTGTAGGATGTTGCCGTCTTTTATCATGCTCCTCTTCTGCAGACATTGACGGAAGGCCTGAGCCAGCAGCACCCACTTATGCCTGTAGCTACCAAACAGGGGTTTATTGGGTTCAACATTAAAACTTACCTGCAGCTGGTCGCTGGGGTCTGTCTCTGCTGCGGCGTCCCTCCCAGTCTGCGCTATCGCCGCGTTATCAGCTCACGGGACACGACCGCACACACCACACGCCGCCGCCGACCGCGCCACACTGCCGCTGACTGCCGCCGCGGGGCGCGCGGCGCGCGCGGAACCGTTTTCCCGCGCCCTGCCCACCTGTCACCTGCCGCAGTCCCGCGGCGCATGCGCACTGAGGAATGGGCCACCGCCGCTCGGTAACAACAATGCCGTACCTTGTTTAATGTTTTCATATATTTATCATCTCATTTGGACCTGGTAGGGATCAGGAGAGGGCGCCTCGATCCAACAGGGGATGCGGACCGCGCAATATTTGTAAATGATTCCCAGATAAAATCTGTAACGATCATTACAAATATTGCATTTTTATATTCTACCTAGGTATATAAAAGAAGCCTCGTCATAGAGCCAAAACACATTCGTTTTATTTGTCAACGATGAACGATCATTGTCATCGTGCCAGTCTTTTTTTTAACAGTGTTATTATACGACTACGGACTTCATAACACATGAACTAAAAATATATGGAATGAAAATGAAATTATGAATGATAAAAGCATCGATTATCGAAGCAATCATGAGTAACATAAAGACAAAGTTAAAAAGCAAAAAAAAATGCCGGAAATCGCTGCGTCGACGCTCAATGTTTGTGTGCAAGAAATAGGAAAATTTAAAGAATCCAGAGTCCAAGGCCTAATGTTAAGTCTATGAAATAAATTTAAGTGAAAAACTTCAAGTACGTTAATTACTGCTTACAACTGCATTTATTATAAACCTAACACGATACGTAAATAGTTACCACTTACCAGTCTACTCATGTCAGTACTCAGTAGGTAGGCATGTTGGATTTGCAGGTATTACTGGATTAAAAAAAAAAAAAACAGTGAATGTATAGAAGGCTTTAAGATCCAGGTTCGGAAATTTTTCATTAGTTTCTTCTCGGGAACTTATTTCATATTCAATACGTGCATTCGATCTATTTATATCAGCTGGTGGCCAGTTGAGCAGCAGCATTCGAACGGAATATGGAATATTATACCGTTTGGGCCGCAGTCCATGCATATGTGCGAGAGGGTTTGTTCAAACACATACAATGATACATACATGCTCATTACTAAAAACTGTGGTCTTTCATTAGCTGAAATTATGTTTTTTTCAGCTGGAGGTTTGATGAATCAAGCTGATCAGGCAGCCCGAGAACAGTAGAGTTCGAGACATTGTCCAACTGCTGCCATTTCACCAAGGCCCTGAGCTGACCCCTATGGCAGATCCCGTTTGGAGCGCCCTTGGTGGACAAATCTGAGTCACCACGTGCCGCCGCTGCACTGGCAGACACCAGGAAATGAGCCTTCAGACGGACATGACAGCGCAGTGAAGCCGCGCTTATTTCCAGCTAATCCCCCTCGGGCTATGGAAGACAGCCAGTGGGATGGTCTGTCACCCAACAGACAACGACCTCAGACGTCTTCGGCCGTGGAAAAACTCGAAGGACATCTTATTATTAAATTGTTGCATAATCCGTAATGCATAACCGGAATAGCCATCTTTACAACGAGTAATAAACCTATCACCCATCAAAAATATGGCGTTCTATAGTTTTTGATTCATAGTTTGAACGGTACCCATTGATGGTAATGATATCTAACGGGAGTTAAAATGGTATTGAACGACTAATCTATTAATAGGTAAAATGCCGTTGTATTTGGAGCAATGTTCCTCACCTTCTCCATTTTCGGAACTCGGACCCCGATTTTTCCGCATTGCCAGAACAATCAACTCACTGACTGCATCGTTGATCGTCCCTAATCATCGCCCTGAGGAAGGTCTCGATGGCCGGCCCCGGTCGGCCGCCGGTTCCGAAGGCGATCGCTCTCGTCCACGGTCAAGTCCACCGGCGGCCACACAGAGGCTGATCGATTTCGGATGAACCGGTCGGAAATGACACTACCGGAGCGCGGCCGTCACGTGACCGGGACGGCGGACGTGACGTCACCGCCGCTGGAAGTGACGTCACTCTGATGGCTGCTCGCCGGCTGACGGAGGAGAGTAGAGGGGGAGTGAGCTCGCCCATGGAGATCGCTATCCATCAGAGGCCCGCCAATGACCGGCCCCGGACGGGAGGCTCTGGTCGTGATCTGGTCGACTCCGGACGGCCTGGCGGCGGGGTATGACGTGTGTAAATATGACCGATGGAGATAGCCCGAAACAGACAGACAGATATGCCGCACTGAGGGCGCACTCCACTGTCGGAGCCGGTACCCGTTTGATGTTTGGCGGGCCTATCGAACGGGAAAACCGTACCGACCGATGTTTTCTGCAAATAACATGGGCGCCGTGGCAATTTGTATGCCTGAGTTAGTGTTCGCCATTACCTAAATATAAACAATTAAAAATCAAATATGCTAGTGCATTTTCAGTTTATTAATGCAACCACTTACTGCAGTTACCAGTGATTAAAACAAAGTTTTCTCATCCAAAAGCCTTATACATCGACGGCATGCAGAATCAGCCGGAACATGACTCCAACTTACCGACCCTTATGGTAACGGAACTGAACGTCAAACGCCACTCATCCGTACTTGGCCATTGTCGGAGTATGACAACTTCGCTCATTTCCCGATGCGTTCATTCCACTGATGATGTCATTTCCGTTCGTGCCGAGCTGCTCCGGGGTGGGTATTCGGTAAGTTGTCACACGATCGGGCGCTATATATTACCCGCCCCCGGACCATCCACGTGTCTCCGTAGCAGCACGTGCCATGCGACGATGGCAGGACGATGCGTAGCTGACTGAGCACATACTCCACTGTTTATAGACAGTGTTTGAATGTTTGGCCGGAGGGGCCACTCGAGTCCCCCTTGGAAGGAGGAGGGAGGGGAGAGATAAGTGGTTAAACCGTGGCGACGGCGTCAGCGCAACGGTCATGCCACCTTCGGTACGTTTTCAACCGAGCGACGTTGAAAGTACATTTAAACTGACTGCACCGTGTATATGTAGATAAGCTCATTGTTCAAACAAACTTGCATTTGTCTGGTCAACACCGAACACGTCAGCTTTCAAATCCGTTCCAACCGCTCGATAGCCGCACTACATCATGTGCCCTGACGCCACAGGGCCCAATCTCACCAAGTGCGGTAAACTCATTTTGCGGTAACCTACCCCAAAACGAATCTCACCACTGCCGTAATTTTTTATGTTACCGCATCGAAATAACCCCATGGGATAGCTTCGGTTTTACTGCAAATTCTTCATGTGCGCAGCTGCTCACGGCCCGAAAGCAAGTAAACAAACCAAACAATCAGCTGATTGCCCCCAAATGTCGGACAAAAATTACTGCAGACATTTGTGCCGTAATCTCTAAATTTTATACTAATTGTGAGCAAGAATCAACAATTAAAGATGTAATAAGAACTTTATAAGAAAGAAAAGAAATAAGTTTCTTTTTTAAGATTATTTTTATTGCAGCCTGCGCCACCTATGCTTCCTATTTGCAGTACCCAAAACAGCATGCAGATGTCGCCCGTGAGTCTTGGAAACTGAGGTGCCGCTTGGAAAGAAGAAACACGCTCTCGTTGCCATGGCGACAAAACAATTGCGTTCTTTATATGGCGCCGGCGTGATTAGCAGCTTTTCTACCAATCCGAAGCGTCGAAAAATGGGGTTCTTTTGCAGGATTTGCACAAAATGCGGTAAATTACAGCATGGGGTAGTCTGGGTTGGTGAGACTGGATTATTTGCTTGGGGTTATATCGGTGCGGTAACTTACCGCTACCCCAATCAAGTTTACCGCACTTGGTGAGATTGGGCCCAGTGACTGAACCCAGTGTCTATCGGGGATATATCACCTACCCCCGCGCCCTCGGGGACTCATGCGGCCCTCCGCTCACCACCGCTCGTGGAGTCCCACGCCGCCCTGCGCCATTCTCAAATGAAACTGGGAGCGGGGTACTGTCCTCAGCGGTGTGATATCTCACACCGAGACGCACGCCGTCCCGCACAGGTCGCCGGGGGAGGTCAGGGCAAGGGTCAGGGCAGGTCTCCACTGAAGGTCGGCGGCCCACCCGCTCCTCAGGGTCCCCGGACACATGAAGGATGGGTGGCACACGCCGGCGGGCGGCCGCACACCGCCACTGAAACATGGATGCTCTAATATAGCGCGAGTGGTGCAGGGATGGCGGCGACCGACCGCTGCGGTCACACGCAGATCAGACGAAATTATAACCCGCCGGTTCCGGCTGCTTGAAGAAAATCAGTTCAATAAAATCCTAAATTTTAAGCCGCGACGCAAGTGCAAGGTCCATTGTCATTGTCACTTTGTCATCAACATTGTCTTATGTTGATGAATACAGAAGATGAATAGCAATAAACGTGTAGTGAATTTATGCAGCGAATCACATAATGCATGACGACTGGAGACTCAAACGGATTGCTTTGCAGTGCAGTACCGTACCGCATTTCCCACTTGCGACTCATTTCACCCTTCTAAATGCGCGGTCGTCAAGTCTAAACGCATGGTGTTCTGCGTAAAGACCACGAACCTGGCTTTCTCCGAGGGCAAACGATTTCTCGGTATGTATGTCCTGTCTAACTGACCAACTAACTGAGGTTTTTGTAATCTGTGCTGGTTGCTGGATCACTACTCACACTTTGATGCATCGCTGGATCACTACTCACACTTTGATGCATACCCCGTCCAGGGCCCAATCTCACCAAGTGCGGTAAACTCATTTTGCGGTAACCTACCCCAAAACGAATCTCACCACTGCCGTAATTTTTTATGTTACCGCATCGAAATAACCCCATGGGATAGCTTCGGTTTTACTGCAAATTCTTCATGTGCGCAGCTGCTCACGGCCCGAAAGCAAGTAAACAAACCAAACAATCAGCTGATTGCCCCCAAATGTCGGACAAAAATTACTGCAGACATTTGTGCCGTAATCTCTAAATTTTATACTAATTGTGAGCAAGAATCAACAATTAAAGATGTAATAAGAACTTTATAAGAAAGAAAAGAAATAAGTTTCTTTTTTAAGATTATTTTTATTGCAGCCTGCGCCACCTATGCTTCCTATTTGCAGTACCCAAAACAGCATGCAGATGTCGCCCGTGAGTCTTGGAAACTGAGGTGCCGCTTGGAAAGAAGAAACACGCTCTCGTTGCCATGGCGACAAAACAATTGCGTTCTTTATATGGCGCCGGCGTGATTAGCAGCTTTTCTACCAATCCGAAGCGTCGAAAAATGGGGTTCTTTTGCAGGATTTGCACAAAATGCGGTAAATTACAGCATGGGGTAGTCTGGGTTGGTGAGACTGGATTATTTGCTTGGGGTTATATCGGTGCGGTAACTTACCGCAACCCCAAACGAGTTTACTGCACTTGGTGAGATTGGGCCCAGGTTCCAACCATTGCCGTCGGCTCACGCTTCAGAGTCCTTATCCAAAAGGTATTATAGGTATGTACAGGGGGCGTCGAAGTCTAGTTCCTACCAACCTGGCACTCCCATGCTTACGTCACCACGAGGACGCCCGAGGGCATTTACGTGTTGAAGATAGGGAAATTGCCATAGTTTAGAGCCGCCTGGAGGGCAACCTTGAGATAAATGATAATGTAAATGTGTGCTAATATGATCATCAACATGTTATTTATCCAAATCCAGGGCCAATTAATCGATATCTTGTCACGTTTTCCAGTGGTGATGCGCTAACTTTCGTGGTTCTTGCAGACAATAAGGGTGTTTCATAGTGCGATTCAGCCGCATTATCGACTTTAATGCCATAAACCGCCACGGAACATATGATTTGCAGCTGCCTGGCGTGATAGCTGCCAGTAGGGCTCCGGAGTCGGAGTCATGAAGTCGGTTGGAGTTGACAGTTCTGACCTGAGTCGTCGAGTCGGAGTCAGAGTCGATTTTAAAAGCTGGAGTCTGAGTCAGTCACCGAAATTCGATCCCCTCCGCAGACCTTTCAGGGTTCCGTAGTCGGAGTTGTAGTCGGTCGGAGTCGACAGTTCTGACCAGAGTCAGAGTCAGAGTCGATTTTGAAAGCCAGAGTCGGAGTCGGAGTCACCAAAAATCCATTGCCTCTGCAGACCTGCTAGGGCTGTGGAGTCGGAGTCGGTCAGAGCCAACATTTGAAATCAACGTCAGAGTTGCTTTTTGAAAGTCTGAGTCAGAGTCGGAGTCATCAAGAAACCCATGGACGATCCGCAGTACCATGCAGTAAGGGCGCTGCCGATCGATGCCCTGAAATTGCCTATGATTTATGAATTGAATGAATAGATGGCAATTAATTAGGTACCTGCTATTATTCATCCCTTGCCACTTGGAGGACTTACTTTCAGTAGAAAAAGACGCATTATTTGTTTGTTTATTTATTGACAAATATTTTTTAGCAGTTAGGGATACAGACACAAAACACAATGATAGCCACCTCGCTGGTGCAAATCATTGCTAGATAATGTTGAAATGTGTTGCCCTTGAAGGATCTGCTGATTTTCCTGGCGACTCTCGTTTTCAAGTAACTACTGGTCTTGTAGGATCTCTTGATCAAGATTACTTTACTACTCAGGTTGGTTCACTAGGGAAATAAAGGCGCCGTGGTGACGTCACGGATTTGGTAGCAATCTGGTAGCAATTTTTGCAGACATCAATGGCGCACGTGTTGTTTGATCGTCGCCAATACTATTTTACTGCACTATTTTGTTATTTCACTGCAATGTATTGTACATAACATTTGAAAATTAAAATAAAGAAATATTCGTAACCCAGCAAGTCAGTTATTCTTTGAGGCAGCACTCTGTCAGCATTGAGCCTTCAGAATGTGTTATTTGATAGACTTTCCCACATTTTCTACTCTTGTGGAAAATTTTCTTAGTCATCAAAAATGTATGCACATATGAATAATTAGAACTTCATTTTCAAAGTTTTATAGAAATAAGATTTCACATTACATTATCATAAGGCTACCTGTCCATTTCGTCCAACCAATTAAATATTCATCCAGCAGAAGGCAGGTACCTCTGAGAAGGTACTGATATCTCTTATCTACTGTACCTACACCAATATTTCAGGAAAATGACAGAGACTGAGAAGCTATTAAAACTTCAGCGTATGAAAGGGATGTTATGGCTTATGCACATTGAAAAACATCAGATAATGCTTTTGAACCATCTCATTCACCAGCACACATCAATCCGGCTCCTGGCTTCTGTCAAGGAAACATTCCAAAATAATGCATTATTTTATTTCATTGACCACCTTGCAAAAGACAAACAGCAAACACATCACCACCAAAAACAAAAATAGTCAACAGGTAGGTACCAGCTGATCTAGCCGTGCTGTGTCATGTGCCTTTGAAAAACTTGAGCAGTCAGGGTTGAATAAACACCCCAAACTTAGCCATTCATGCATGAACAAGTGCAAATTCTGGTCGAGCATTTAAATAAAAATGAAACTAACAGCATTGTAGGTTACAATTATAAAAAAGGCAATTACAAAAAAACAGCAGAGCTTACTCTACAAGGCATAACCATTAATTTTATAACTGACATCCAAATTCGCATCTCCGAAGTTTAACCCACCTACCAGCCACCTGCACATTTCTGCGCACATGTGCTGCGCAGTGTGCACAGTCACTACACATTACACAATTATGAGAATTAAAATAGTTTTAAACAATCAAGCAAGTCAGGACTGGTATGCAGATTCACAAGTTCTCTCAACATCTTCAATTACCAACAATCAAGAGCACCTTGTGATCTCAGTAACTCCGCAGATCCATCTTCTGTTTTCCATTTTCAGTTTTTAATTGAAATATAAGTTCCATCTGGGAGACACATGTTGCATCATTATCTTTAAACAATTATTATGCTTGAACTTTTGATTTTTCATGTGAACTTCACTTCAAAAGTTGATTCAATTTTTTTTTTTTTTTGTTAGTGTCTTTTTTTATCATTTTATTAACACAATTCACATAAAACACAAACAAAAATAAGCATAAAACATTTTTGTGCTCCCGTCGGCGACCCGCCTGGCCAGGCCGGGACGATGTCAATCCGTGACATATGCCGTCCCGGCCCCGGGGAGAGCTGTGGGATACCTCCCCAGCCGGGGAGATCTGATGGCTACCTCCCCGGCGCTCCAGGCGGGCCGCCAGCCCCCGCCCGCACCGCCCGGCAAGCAGCCCCGGGCGGTGCCCCCTAACCACCGACCGGGCGAGCGAAGCGTCGACCCGTCTTGGTCGGCGCTCCGCACGCCCGGCCGGCCGACCGGCCCCTCACAGGAGGGGCCAGTCCCGGGTTGGCCCGGATGGGTCATGGGGGCGGGGGCTTGTAGCGCGCACATCGTTTTCCACTAACACTTTATATAACAAACACCATATGCATACATACAAAGGACAGTCATTTTAACATTGTGTATCATCGACACCTGACATTTGCCCCTTCCCCCCTTCCCATCGTAGGAAAAAAAACTGTACACATCATGTTGCACTACGCAAACATCGTGACACACAACAATAATTAGTCACAAAGTGCTTGTTTCATATTCTAAGGCGGTTACCTTTCTACACGCTCCGCTAAAGCGCAAAACAACGAGCCCCAGGTATCGTTGAATTTCGTTTCTCGATCATTTATTTTATAAGCATACCTTTCTACTTTAAGATAGTTGTACAGGTAAGTGACGAATGTGGGCTCAGATAAGTGACTATTGCATTCCCTCTTATACCATATAAACTGTTTTCCCAATGAAAGAATAGTATTGATGCGCTTGCAGACCGCGGAATCGTTGTGCTCAAAACCGGTGACTACGACTTTGTATGTAATATTGCGCCCGTTAAATAACTCACCAATACTGCTCCAAAAAGCCCTTACTCGGTGGCAATGCCAGAATAAATGTCCAATTGTTTCCACCTGGTGACAGTACGTACATCGATCCGTATCTTTGATGTTACAAGTAAAAAGAAGTTTGTTTGTTGGTAAAATTCTTTTTATGCATCTGTAATTCAACCATTTTAGATTAACATCTTCAACAGCGTAATGCAATCGTGCGTAAATAGCAGGCCAATTCAGCCGCCTTCCACCTTCAAGCTCTGCTTCCCACTTTGTGTGCGATTTTTCACCCCGAGTAGCATCTAATACTTGTTCTAATAACTTGGAGTATGCCCATCTTGCTGGTTTAGATGAATTTTGCAACTGTTCTATAGATGTTGCATTGACACTTCTCTGAAGGTTTCGTATTTTATTGCTCCAAGCGGTTGGCACTGCGTTTTTTATTGCCGCTGAAACCATTGGGTGCACACCAAATTTTTGTGAAATTTCATTGACTGTCATTAATTCTTTCTTTCGTAAGTTACATATATCTGCTAGTCTAATGATACCTTTTTCTATTAGATGTTTCCTGTTGATATTGGCATTGCTTTCTATGTTCAAATCTTTGTTCGCCCATAATATGCTATTTTGCAATTGATCTGTGGCACTAAGATTAGCTCCGTTAATGTTATTCCATGCAATGCACGTTTCCTCCCAAAAAGTATTCTTTACCGTGTTTTTTATGTACTTTGCATTTGTATTGCAGTGAAACAGCGTTATGTCGTCATTTAGAAAAAGCATTGGGGTCACCAGGCCCTTCCACTTAGCATCGTGGCTTTTATCTAGGAGTCTTTTTATCCAGGTAACCTTTAAACTCTGTGCCTGAAGTGCTAAGTCTGGCACCTTTAGGCCGCCACCTTTATATTTACTTTTTAATGTCATACGTTTGACTTTATCTTTCTTTCCGCCCCATATGAATTTGAACATGAGCTTTTCTACTTCTTTTATAAATGGTTTTGGAGGAGCTGGAAGCACTGTCATAACATACACCAGCTGAGATATCAATTCGGTTTTCAAAAGGTGAACGCGCCCGTATGGAGTAAGACCGCGACCTATCCATGGCGCTAGTTTATCCTTCATTATGACAAATTTCTCATTATAATTTATTTCTGAAATGTTAATATTCGGGTTGTTAGATACCTTCACGCCCAATACATTAATGGGTGTCGTTGGCCACTGGATATTAAATTGCGTGCAAATCGGCTTTCTTAAATGCCCGTTCCTACCCAACCATAGAGCTTGTGACTTATGCCGGTTCAATTTCAGCCCAGATGCTGTTTCGAAGTCCTCAAAGGTATCCATACATTTATTTAGAGATAGCTCAGATCCATCCATGATAATCGTTAAGTCGTCAGCGTAGCTAGATACTTTAACATTTGCTCCGTTAATTGTCAGTCCTTTAATTGCATTTTCTTTACGAATTCTCTCTAGAAGTGGTTCAAAGCATATGATAAATAAAAGACAACTCAAAGGGCATCCCTGTCTAAGGCCTCGCTCAATTTTATACGGGCTTGACAATTTACCGTTTATTTGCACATTTGCCTGACATGATGTATCCTGCCCACCATTGTAAATAATATCAATCCATCTGCAAAAGTCTCTTCCAAACCCAAATCGTTTCAATGTCTTTTTCATGTAAGACCAATCAACGCTATCGTAAGCCTTTTCTTGAAAGGATTCAATTTTTAAAGTTGATATAGGTAATTTGTATAATGCTACGATCACGGCGCATCAAATCACAGATAACTTGAAAATAACCAAGCAAAAGCCACATTCTTCAGCAAACTATGAGAGCTATCTGATCCATGCTGCGATGAAATAATTGAAAATCGCCAAAATCAGTCGAAATATGACAATTAAATTAATATTAACTTCACAAAACTCTGATTTGTGAGGCAATGCGCAACAGAAATGCGAGGGAATATGGTAGTAATCTGGTAGCAATTATGAAGGATTTCCCCTGTAGCTGATAAAAATCACAAGAAACAATTTTTTTAACGCAGAGGAAATCCTTTATTATGAGTTGCAAGGACCATTTGATAGGCCCATTTTAGTCAAATATAGGCCGATTGTTTCGATTTCAACCCCATTTATCGTAATGAGACGAATCCATTGGCTTAGTGGTATGTCTTTTGAACACATGTAGGCCTTAGATTTCTCCTTAGCCCGCCTAAAACACACCATGCTTTGCATGCATTTCTATGGGTGAAGGAAAATTCATGCGCCGTGATGACGTCACGGTAAAGGAATTCTGAAGCTCGTGAACGGGGGCTGCTCTTGATTGCTCACCGTCTGGCATATAGTTCCAAGGTTTTCTGAAAGCTAATCAAACGTTATCATGGCTGCTCTTGATGGCATGGCGCTTGCTGGTTCTGGGCTCTTTATTGGTGGTTCTTGCGTCTGATCCTGTTGCTTCATGTTTCATCATATCACATTAAATTTATAATGGAACAGACACTTCTACCTTTTATTTCACGATCAGTCGACTTGCATTTACCCCTGTGGCCTGCTGGCCCTTTTATTTCCACGATAGAATCTACCAATTATTGAAAAAGCCTCGGATAAAAAAGCAAGAAAAGTATGTCAAGTTAAATAATTGAGACGGTTCTAGAAAACCAGAAAAAAAATATCAAACAGCCTGTCCATCTCACTTCCCTCACTTCATAACAAAAACAAACCACGCAGCAAAACATGCGAAAGAGTCCTTAGCAACGCCTTAGCAACGCATTTGTCTGAAGTGCGCAATATGTGTCACATCTGGAAAATTTAGTAGCTACTTGATTATTCAACTAGAGTTGAACTATATAACCTAGGCTTTTATATAAAAAATAAGTGTTTGCTTATCGAATTTATAGTAACTGGTTGCTTAACTTCGAAATAATGATTTATTACAGAAAAAGCTTGTTTGCGACATATTTGTAAAGAAACAACGGAAATAGCTTTGACTCGTACGCTATTCTAGTACATTTTTGGTAGAAAACTTCGTCCAACCTTATGTTTTAGGGCCTTGGGTATGTAGGTATATTATAGGTAGGTATGCGCTATGCATTGCAATAAATAGAGCCTATGTACTTACATGGGGCGAAAGCTATATCACGATCAAGATTACTTCTGACAATGATCGCTTATCACATATCACCTAGATTAAGCTTTGTTAATGTAAGTCTATTAAATTGTAAGCATGATTCTATCAGGCATAATCAACGGGCATCAGAGCGGTTACCCGACTTTGTTTAGCCATGTTACGTCTCTTGATCATTGATCAATTAGCGGTGCCAACATAATCGTCCGATTTTGGGACTTACATGAGCGATTTGCAAGGGGATTTAGTTCACTATAGATTGAGCGTAATCATTATTCATTCACCATCAATAGTCAATACGTGAGTACCTACAGGCCCTTGACTATTGAAGGTGGGGCTCGAGCTGCGCCTTGGAGAGAAGCGGGCTGCTTTTTTGAGGCAAGGAATATGGCTCAATCGAAATCCCCTTTGCTTATAAATACTTTAACTCTTCACATATATTTCGCCAGTTAAGTCCTCCTCATTAGTTTCGTCCTAAGTGTATGTGAAAAGTTGTAGAGCATTTTCGTTATCCAGTTTATGATAAGTGTTCTGAAACGACCAACGAATGTAACATTAGAGTCCCTGCTTAAGTGCTCGTATCACAGACAGACGTGAAAAATTACGCCTAGCAGTGTTACGCCAGACAACCTGCTCCGTTCGTCAACCTACACTTAGGCCTCGGCCTACATGCACTTCTCTATGAATAATTTTCCACAGACGCCGTGTGACAAATGGCAGCGCTATAGGGCCATTTATAACGGGCCTGCGTTAGCTTTGTGCTGTCATCGGAAACGTGCTACTGAAGCCGAGGCGGAGCCGCTGGAGAGTCGACTCCGGGCCGAGGGGCGTCATCCATCACGGAGAGGACTGAGAGCGGCATATCAAACGGACACACAGACGGACAGACAGACGGACAGACGGACAGACGGACGGACAGACGGACAGACGGACGGACAGACGGACGGACAGGACAGACGGACGGACGGACAGACGGACAGACGGACAGACGGACAGACGGACAGACGGACAGACGGACAGACGGACAGACGGACAGACGGACAGACGGATGGGCGGACGGACGGATGGGCGGACGGACGGATAGACGGATGGTCTGTCGGGCGGACAGACGGGCGGACAGACGGATGGACGGACAGACGGACAGACAGAGACAGACGGACAGACAGAGACAGACGGACAGACAGAGACAGACGGGCAGACAGAGACAGACGGACAGACAGAGACAGACGGACAGACGGACAGACAGGACAGACGGACAGACGGACAGACGGACGGACAGACAGCCGGACGGACGGACGGACGGACGGACGGACGGAAGGACAGACGAAAAGACGGACAGACGGACGGACAGGCGGACAGACGGAAAGACGGACAGACGGAAAGACAGAGACAGACGGACTGAGGACGGACGGACTGAGGACGGACGGGCAGACGAACAGACGAACAGACGGACAGACGGACAGACTGACAGACAGGCGGACGGACAGACGGACAGACAGGGCAGACGAAAAGACGGACAGACGGACAGACGGACAGACGGACAGACGGACAGGACAGACGGATAGACGGACAGACGGACAGACGGACGGACAGACGGACATATGGACAGACGGACGAACAAATTGACGGACAGACGGATGGGCGGACAGACTGACAGACGGGCGGACAGAGGACGGCGCCTAGCTCTCTCCAGTCCGATATGTTCACACTGCACATGGACGAAAAGAAGGAAGCACGAACGGAGCCAATCCGTCCCAGCGTGTCCGGCTGTGGAGCAGGCCCAGAGGAGGCGGCATCAAACAGTGGCGGACCGGGCGGCCGAACTTTGAGAGGACCACCACCACCGCTGCCGCCGCGCCGCCGCCTATTGATCCGACTCGGGCCCGGCGCCCAAACTCGGCCACCCGGCCCGAACGGGCCCCTGAGACACGTCCCCGCAGACGCACAACATATTACTGCAGATCGTTCCGCGGCCCGGCCGGACGCCGGAAAACACCGCGCCGCAGCAGAGAACACAAGGACGGCGTCTGACCCGCCGTCAGAGAATAAGCCGGCAATAAACGTCTGCAGTTGACTCAGGATGTAGACAGTAAACAGATTGCAGTTTTGTTCAAACAACACATTCAAACAATACATTCTGGGGCGATAACAGTACACCGCTTCGAAATTTACTTCTTGAGCATAACTGGACAGTGGACTTGAGCATAACTGGATCGTTCTAGGGCTCTTTATAAACCGTTCGGCATTTATGAGGAAATTAATGTCTTACGAATAGACGTTTTGCATGTTTCAAGTTATGTGAACTGTGAAACTGAGTCGTTCTTGAAACTTTCAAATCGTTTATGATGAATCTGTCAAGTAAGGACCGTTTTATGCTCGGAGAGATGCATTGAAGTGACATTAAAGTTTCTTACTGGACCTGGAATTAAACGAAATACATTATATAACTGATCATGTGAGCATCTCGGCTCAATTGATCTCAATTCTCAACATCACAACTTTGCTGAGTGTTAACTAAGCCTGCAACTGAGTTCGGTTCTGCAGTGTTGGCTGACGGGACTCTGTATAGGACTGTGCGAGATATGGTTGCCATGGATACGTGATCTGATGGACGGCTGTGACCCGGCCTCTCGAGGGGAGGGGGCTGTCAGGGGCAGTTGCCGGGGTCGGACGCGTGGTCCTGCTGCAGTGATTGATGGCACTGACGCAGTATCCGTTATCGTATTCACCAGTCCTTACCATACACACAGTCAGTTCCAGCAGTCATTATAATCCCCATGTCATACACAAAGCCTGTCCATTATATTCCCACATAACATCATATGCGGATTCTGGGGCGGCTGGTCAATTGAGTCATCAGTGGTCACACAGCTTCGGCATGGTTTCACGAGCTGCCCTCTACCAGCGTGGAGGCCGGCGCCCTCGCGGGTCGCCACACATGTCTCGGTGATCGCTCTGGGTGCAAGGGAGGCCCTCGAGCCCGGCCCAGTCACCTGTCTAACGCTGACCTCGCATTCTCGCCTTACGCGACATGAATGTTCCCTAGAAGCGAGGACCGTTTTAAAACCACGGCAAAGACGGACGGATGACTTATCCGGTCTACAGCCTATCGCACCAAGGCATGCTGCTGCACTACCTGCAGGGCATCCGAAGGCAGGCCTCACCAGAGGCGAAGAGCTCAAAGCTTAGCTCCGTGGCTTACCAAACAGGCCAGATCGAGGCCGGCAATCCAGTTCAGTCCAGTATAGCCCTGTTTTGGGTCCATTTCGCACGGATTAGTTCAGTTCAGTCTAGTTTTGTGCAGCCTTGACAAGTTCAATCCAGCTTAACCCTATTCCTGGCGGGGGGGGGGCCTCAGGAGCCCCCCCCTGAGGTTTTTTGGTTATATCTCCCAAACGCGTTGAGCTAGGAAGCTCAAATTTTCTGACTTTTCCTAAAAGGCTTCTACGCAACATGTCTGAAAATTTTGAGTTGATATGACCTCAGGTCAGGTCACCAGAGGCGGTTTGGTGACGCTACCTCAGAAAAGTTTGCAATCACGCCAGAGCTAGAGTTTTTGACCGATCAATTTCTTCTCTTCAGGGTTTAGTTAGGGTACCAGTATGTGCAATTTGTATATCTCGGAATTTTGATATCGGTGACCTAAGGTCAGGTCAATTTCGCGACCTCCCCATTATAAGTCAATGGGGGAAAAATCAACTCCCTGTTTTTACCACTAAAACGGGTCGGAATGGCCCCATATACCATACATGACTTCATATACGATCAACCTTCACTACCTTGAGGTCTGTTTTGCTGTTGGGCAGCTGTGAGGTCATGTGACGTCATCAAAGGTCACCAAAGGTTTTTGGCCAATAACTCCGTACAGGAACAAGATACAGACGCGTGGATGGTCTCATTGTGTTCAGCTCGTCAAGACGCATCGAATGATATACATGATGACCTCGAGGTCACGTGACCTGAGGTCAACCTTTGACCTTGACCTTTCGAGGTCAACATATATATCATTCGATGCGGATTGACGAGAGGATCACGATGATGCCCTTAGTTTGTTCCTATCTTGACTAATTCGAAAGTTATTCGAGAAAAACTCTCTCCATATCTAGTGCCGCCATTTTGACTTTTTCGACCCCTGTGACGTCATCTTTGACCTGACCTGAAAATGACCTTATTAAAAATTGTAGATCTTGGCCGTGCGTATCCGATGCCGTTTACCGCTTGTCGCTATCTTGCTTCGTTCTCGAGATCTCAGGGGGGGGCCGAATCGGCCCCCCCCCGCCAGTTTCTTGTCCCGGCGGAGCCCGCCAGGAATAGGGTTAATTCCAGACGTGTTCGATTCAAGATGTGTCGGTCTCCGTCCAACATGTGCTACGCAGCTCCCGTCAGAAGCCTGACGGTGTCAGTACAAGCACCAGTCGTTGCGCAGTGATAGTTTGGACGCCAGCCGTTAGTTGCAGTCTTAGTGCAGGAGTTAGCCGCGTCAGGGTCAGGGACTTTGTTGACCGCTGTGCGATCGTCAACTCGTGCCGTGTGTTGTGCATTGTGCGGTGCCATTCGTATGCACTCGCACGGGTCACCTGGCGCAGCTCTGTATATCCACTCGTTGATCGCCTGTATCGGACCCGTTACCGGCACTCCAGTAGCGGGGCCGGCGGAGGTGGGCGGGTGGGGTGGCCTGCCCGGGGCAGCGCCGTCAGCTCTGAAATCTAATGAGCGGCGCGGCGCGAACAAGGTGCCGATAAATTAGACGGGGGCGGCGATACGTTTTCGGCGCGAGCGGCTGGCGACCGATGGTGAAATAGTGCCGCCTGTTAGGGTCACAAAAGGCAGCACCGTGTTTGATAACAGGGCGTGTCGAGAAATACGACCCGAAAATGAAAACAATGTTGATGATGAATGCATTGGAGTGCAAATGCGGCTGAGCCAATTCAAAATGACTTAAAAGATCACAAAAGCAATGGGTGTGAAAGAGATGTTGCGTCACCAGCTTATTTCGGGAAATGTTTCCGATTTCACGCAGTGTCACAATGGGCCCGCTATTTGCTATATGTATAATTGAATTTGAGCCGGGCTGTGAGCCCGGAATAACCGGCTGAAGCCTGCACCCAGTACGTACCTACATACATACATCCGTTACATTGTTCTCGGTACACCTGACCTTGTGTACCTACTCAGTACACCAGCCCTATAACAACTAAACTGCAATGCAACTAACTCCAATTGCGTCCGGTACACCGATCCTATTGCACTGTACACTGGTCCCATAACACCCGGCAAACCAGTCTTCATCGTGCCCAGTACACCCGCTCTATAGCCGCGCCTTTTGGGATTCCAAGCGCACCCTGGCTGCCGGTGAGAATATTAAGCTCATTGGGGAACTCGGCCGAGCACGAGCGTGCCAAAGGCTGTGCCGGCCGAGTCGCGGACAAAGGGCTCGAAGCACGGCCGCTGCACGGCGCCGGCCCGTCTGCCGTGGCCCAAACGAGCCGCCTACACGGCAGCCGGCATTGTCATTAGGGCGGACGGCCGCATATGGCACATCGCCGACGGCCGTTTTATCACACCAGCACCGCGCCGTTATTAACCCGACCGACATACAGTGGTGGGGTATGCACAGGTGCGTCGACCCTGCATGGCTTTATTAGGCGCGCGGCGCCGTGCGGACATGGTAAGGCGTCAGTGCAGATGATTCTTCAGCCGACAGCTGCCAGTGTGATAAGCTACACGTTACAATAGCAGAGTAACTGTTTGGAAACGGCTTCATGCTTCATTCTGACCGTGAGATCTAGGGCCAACTGCTCGTTCATAACTGACAGGCTGCTTACTGCCGCTTCACGGCAGTAACCAGAACTATGTCGGCGGAAAGGTCGACGGTGTGTTATGCAAAGTTGACACTCAAGTCGTCATTAACAGCGGCATAGCCCTGTTTATGGTCTCTCGGGAAGGTTTATAAACTGCAGTGGGTCACCGCCGTCACCTCGCTCCGTTCTGTTGTTCGCCGCCCGCTAAATGTCAGCCTAGCTCAGTGCAGTGGCCGTTCAGTCGGAAACCCTGGCGAAATATACCTGACCTCCCACACCGCAAACCGCGCTCACCGCTCCCAAGGAGTGGTACCGGATTAGAGCCAAAGGCAGTGTGGGTAGACTAGTTGGGTCATACGGGTGGGTTGCGGCGTTAAAAGTGCGACGAATAATTATAACAGCACGCAAGAGTCTAAATGAGGAACATAGTTATGAGCATGATAAACATAAAAGCTAGGGCGATTTAATTGACCGTTATACCCGTTTGTTAACCTATCCAGGCAGAGGCAGGACGGCGCGGCGTTTGGATTATACTGCATACACGCTTCCGTTGAAATAATAAAGCTGGTGTCAAAACAACGTTTTACACATTATACACAGCATACAACATACGTAACTGATTTGTGACTAATAAGTGATTTACCCGACCCATCGCATAGTCCATCGGACCTCCCTGAAACCACCTCCTCCCCTAACCACTGGTCCACTCAACTTACCTCCTCCCCTCCCCCCACCGCCCGGTCCACTCCAAGTCTGGTCCACACTCCACAACAGGTGGACGGACTCTGCAGAACGGTCCATTTACCGCTATGACCACGGCCAACTCTGGCCCAGGCGACGGCTCCCTTCCCACGTCTAACCAAATCAGTGCAGGCAGCGCGGCTCGGCGCCGACGGGACGGGGCCCGGACGGCCACCCAGAGAGCAGAGCTCCCGGCGGTCCCGACACGACCCAGCCAAAGAGAAAGAGAGAGAGAGAGAGGAGGTGATGGGGTGAGCTGGCAGCGACAGGACACGTTCCCAGTCTCCGCCGGGCCCGGGCTATTTCAGCTCCGCATTGGACAAAAGAGATGATCGCCAGACGCCAGCTAGGGGATATTCGAAACGGGATCTCTGAGCGGGAGGGCCCTCATTCGTCAGGAGGCGATTCTCGTCTGATACGATCGACATCAGACGTAGAACGATCGATTTATCACGAGGCAGCCGTAGAAAACAGGCATTGGAAACGTTCGTGGCAAAAGTTGCCTAGTTTGCATTCATATTTCATAGGTTTAAAATGCAAATTGCTGCTATTCTTTGCATGCAGTCACGCCCACGTGTCGGGTGAGATTGATTCAATTTGTTTGTTGATGTTTACAGACGAGCCGACAAACTTACTGAGCAAACTGTCTCGTCTTTGCTACAGGCACGTGGCTGAATGTCGACGACGGCAGCATCTGCAATACACATTTATGGATTCCGACATTAGCAGCACTGACTTGTTGTTGAAGCAATGACTATCGCGAAGCATGTGGCAGGAGGAAAACTGAATATTCGAAGAGTGCGGTGCCTTCAATTATACCTATATTTTTTGAACATTGCACAGTGGGGATTTTTCCGATCTAGCACGTATTTATTCGTAGAGGGTAAACCATAGGTAGAATTGTAGCCAGATTGTGCACAGATGTTGGCTGGTGTGTCCTGGTGAGAATTTTACCTGTAAATGTGCATAATCAACATAGTATAGGGGGTTCAATTGGACCCCCTCTCAGCCGTTTGGCCCCTGATCAAGCTAGAGCTTCGCGGAAAAGTCCAGCGTGCTGCCTATGACGAAATTAGGCCGAATATATCCAATTTCAAAGTCCAAGGTCATAAGCTGACTTTCCAAGTCAGTTTAATGACCCAACTAAAGTTGGGAAATCGAGACCTCTTGAAACTTCGCAAAGTTAGGGTGTTACGGGGTATTTTGGGGTGCTGATCACGAATTTCATGTTAGTTTTGATCACAGACGATGTCTTTATGCATTTAGGCCAGGTCGGGTCAGGTCAGGTTAGATCAATTAGTAGGCGTCCTGCCGGCCATCCATAGAAGTGTCACCTACTACTGATAGCTTCGTAACATGGAACGAAGGCACTAGAACTACTTCGTAAATATTCAAATGGCTGCTAAAATCGAAATCAGCACCAAAAACTACCCTAGAAACAAGTAAAACTCGAAAAAGTGAACCAAGGTCATCAAAAGGTCAATGACCTTGACTTGACCTTCACGTGACCTTGACTCCCACCATTATGCATGGCACCAACATCATTTCACATATTTGAACGTTTAAAACCACAAAAAGACTGGAAACCGCGGATAATGTGAGCTGGCATACGCTGAATCGCGATTCCGGCCAAACATGGTCTCGAGAAATATGCCACAGGTCAAAGGTCAGTTGGGTCAGAGTCATGAAATTTTTAGGTTAGATGTAAAATTGATGATCTCGATGGTACCGAAAGTTTCGGCGCGATCGGCCGCTTTTTGCGCGAGTAATTTGCGGAAAACCATGGGGTTTTATCCGACCCCTTCCCCCTCCCCCTCCCCACAAGTGCGATGGTTAATAAGGTTATGGTATGTATAATTTACGCTTGTCATCCTATTCCTAATGAATGTGTCTCAGAAAATATGCATCATATAAATCACGAAGTAAAATAATTCGCCTATGTCCGGAACATACCTATATCGTGCTGTTTGCCCTAGCGCTCCTCGAGTGAGGTGTTAAGATACTCTAATGTAAATATTTCGTGTTCAGGCAAGTTTCGGCAGCCAAACTAGGCGTTGTCTTGTGCAGAAGAAAGTGGCGAATTCGATAGGATATATTTCGGAGTGGAAAAGTGTGGAGAACATTATTGATTTCCTACATTTATTTAGAATACCATTCCTTCAATATGGTGTCTGTAAGGGTTTTTTGTAAAGGGCATTTTTGTGACCTTAGTAAGGTTGTGGCATACTTTCTGTTTGCCATTCCATTCCTAATAAAGGTGCCTTTCAGGCGATATGCAACTTTAAGACCTCGCAAGATTAAAACCAACAGGACAGGACAATGAAATTGAGCTATACTTTCGGGCCTTGCTGAGCCCATTGAGTAATCACGCATGAGTGTGAACTTTGGGCGCATTTTTCCTAGTTTTGCTGTGGACATACAGATAAAACAATGCCATATATGAAAAATTCAGACATTTCTTAGCCCTACTGACACAAAAAATAAACTAAAATCCAAAAAATATTTTTTGAATTAATAGGCGCTAGATCGGAAAAATCCCCACTGTGCATTGTGCTAATTATATCGACAATTTTTAGCTGACGCAAAATATCTAGTTGAGCGGTAAATTAGGTAGCCTATGTTATGAAGTATGAACGGTGGGTAATTGCATACAAACAGCAGCGGCCTGCGGCCATAGGTATACCTAAAGCAGCAGCAGCCAGCAATATCTGCTGTCAGTTCAAAATAGATCCGCATATATTCATAAGCCCATGCATACCTTGTGCACTTTGGTAGGATCATGTTATTATTCATCCAAATCAACTCTGCGTGAATTACGAGAACATGCTTACACTGACATTGCCGTTCTGCCCTTTTCGTTGAAGTATTGTCTCTCATAACGCTAATGCTTCGATGACGCTTTGTATAATCTGATCGGCCCCGGTCGTCTGTCTGTCCCAGCCAACACGTGGGTGGGCTCGCAGCTCCGGAGCGACCCGAGCTCGACAACGGCACCTGTTCAGTTTGCAACTAACTATGGTAACGACTGACGGCTCAGTTCAACGGTCGTTCCACACTTCAGAGGATAGGGCAGGTCGTAACCAGGTTATTTTCCAAATGTCAAGCGTTGCCCGTGAAATGTCAGACCGACCATCGCCCTAGACTTCGTTCACAGCGCCGAGTAGATCGCCACGATCCACCGTGAAACTTATCTCCCCAGACATCAGTCATGGGTCGCAGAGAACTCCACTAAGGCCGACCCTTCACTCACCTGGTATAGCAGTGTGACACGCGAACAGAAGTGGATGTTCTATGCAGACTGTCACCTTTGGTGATGTAGACAGTTCAGGCGCTGAGACACCCTGCTATTTTCAGCATCACTGTCTCTGACAAGCTGCCAAGTTCTTTGTTTGTCCGTGAAGTAATTGCCAGTGGTCAGCACGGTGTCAAATGTTGACACGGCGTTGGTCTATCCCTGACACAGTTCCGGACGTCCCTCACAGAGTGTCAGCGCTCCATGGCACAGTGCCGTACCGGTGTCAGCAGTCTCTGGCACAGTGTCAGCGCTCCATGACAAAGTGCCGTCCCGTTGTCAGCAGTCTTTGCCACAGTCTCTGCCACTCTCTCAGCAGTCCCCGGCACGACTCAGTCGGCCTGTTGCGGTACACGCCGCTCCAGAGGCGGCCGGGCGGCGGCCACGCGCAGTGCCGTCCGTCGGCGGCGTCACTGCCGCCGCGGCCGGCCGCGCCGGCCGCCCGAGAGAGCCCATCGATCCGGCCCGGCGAGAGGGGAGCGCGGCGCCGGCGCTCCGTCTCCGGCGCCGGGCAGAGCCGCGGAGATGATCCGTCCGAACTGCCCCCTCCCCTCCCCTCGCCCCATCGCCGGCCGCTCCCAGACTCCCCCTGGGTGGGGCGGTGGGGTGAGGTGGTAATGTGTGCGAGTTTGATTGACCGCAGTCTTATGACGAGACCGAGCCGCCACAGGGTGCGTATTATTTAGGCCAGGGTTCATAATGTCCAGGGCACAATGTGTCCAGTGCTCGAATTGGCCAGTGCCTTGAATTGGCCAGTGTTCACATTGTCCAGGGATTACATGGTCCAAAAGTGGCCAACTGGCTGCAGATAGGGTAAATTCAAAGAGGCCAGGGTTCATAATGTCCAGGGCACGATGTGTCCAGTGTTCAAAATGGCCAGGGTTCATAATGTCCAGGGCACGATGTGTCCAGTGTTCGAAATGGCCAGGGTTCATAATGTCCAGGGCACGATGTGTCCAGTGTTCAAAATGGCCAGTGCCTTGAATGGGCCAGAGTTCATAGTGTCCAGGGATTACATAGTCAACCCAACCCAACCAAACCTAACCTAACCTAACCTAACCTAACCTAACCTAACCTAACCTAACCTAACCTAACCTAACCTAACCTAACCTAAGGTAATGATGTTTGCCTACCAGGGATAAGGAAATAGTTTCTCGCATGAATAGATTGCAAGCAATAGTAAATCAAATATTTTTAGGTTAAGTGGTTATGCATCAGGCTTCAGGCCTTCGGCCTGAAGCCAGATACATAACCACTTAACCTAAAAATATTTGATTTACTATTGCCTGTAATCTCTCCTAAGGCATTGCCTTCGGCACTGCACTGCTTTGCATTGAGCTGATTCCGTGTTTTTTACATAATGACGTCACTTTCAGTGACTATGTAATCCCTGGACATTATGAACTCTGGCCCATTCAAGGCACTGGCCATTTTGAACACTGGACACATCGTGCCCTGGACATTATGAACCCTGGCCATTTCGAATACTGGACACATCGTGCCATGGACATTATGAACCCTGGCCATTTTGAACACTGGACACATCGTGCCCTGGACATTATGAACCCTGGCCTCTTTGAATATACCCTATCTGCAGCCAGTTGGCCACATTTGGACCATGCAATCCCTGGACATTATGAACTCTGGCCCATTCAAGGCACTGGCCATTTTGACACTGGGCATAGCGTACCCTGGACATTATGAACCCTGGCCAGAATGAATGCTCCCCGCCGCCACACGCCGCACGAACTCCGGTGCCCGCCTCTCGCGCAGGATCGTCTGGCAGGTAGACTGTCCCGCGGCACACCGGCGCTCGGCGGGACAGTCTAACTGCCAGTTGAGCCGCCACGCTGTCGCACTGGAAGTGGATGAACGTGACTCGAGAGAGTCGAGAGAACAGTTTCTGCACTGGTTCATGATTAATTAACCAATTATTTTTCTAGGGGGGGGACCAGTGCTGCTCAGGATAAGGCACAAGGAAAAATACCCTCATAAAATGTCATCTACAAGCATTTGAAACCCATGTTTATAGACAGGCACAGAGGACCACAAGAATCACAAAATAGAGGCATAAAGTTAAAACACTCCATCCATCGACATTGCAATCTGACCATCTAATACAGTGGAACCCCACGCTTATAAACTATCAACTGAATGACGGACGTCTCGCTTGCGGGCTTGAATGAAGGACGCTTGCCACGCCCAATAGTCACTATGGCGGCCTGACACCTCAGGTCTGTGGCGGGACCGATTACTTCCCCATCATGGCATCGTTTGTGCCCGCAGGGTCAGGTGACCGGTCACTGGCCGCCGGCGGAGAGCGGCCATCGGTCATCGGTGGCCGTCAACGACAGGACACCGGGGGGGGGGGGGGGGGGGGCGACACTGAGTGGCATTGACAGGCAGGAAACGTGTCGTGTCCGAGGACAAATACCACTGATGAGGGCGGAGTGGTCACTGGTGAGTCAAGCCACTACCAATCATGGACCGGAAAAGGACCAGACACTGGTGGACCACTTACACTACTGCTGAAAGACTGGCCAGGTGGACCACTGCCACTAACAGACCATAGACCAGGCCATCGATAAACCAGACCAGAAAATTGGACTGTTCCAATGGGCCACTGATGTACTTTCATACTGGTCCGGTGGACCTCCTAGTGATGGACCAACCATTCTGTGGTGGAGAGTTGATGGGTCAGACTGATTGTCTGCAAATGGACCAGAGCCATCCATGGGGAGAGATCAAGTCAGGCTGAGGACTGGGGTGGTAAGCTACCCTAGACCTTTGCTCGAGAAATTACAGATCGGGCTTTCGAACATCTGTGTCTCTTCTCTGATCAAGGAAGAAAGGGAGAGAGCCGAGAGAGAGAGAGAGAGAGAGAGAGAGAGAGAGAGAGAGAGAGAGAGAGAGAGAGAGAGAGAGAGAGAGAGAGAGAGAGAGAGAGAGAGAGAGAGAGAGAGAGAAAGAGAGAGGGAGAGAGAGATCCGACAAATATACTGTTTTTAGAGGTGTTTTATAGAGAGTTTTTAGATAGTTTAATAGAGCTATTTTTCAGCCGTTTTCCGTTTTCTGTTTCCGACACCTTCCTGCCGCCGTAGCGTCGAGCGATCAACAGAAAACCCTGATAACTTTTATGCCTAGACATAACGAGCAGAAAGAACAGAAAACGTCTCGTTCTCGTTTCGCAATCAGCGAGCAGCTACCGAAGCGTTACGAGAGCCCGCATCATCAGCTCTGTCAACATAAGCAAGCGACAAGAGCAGCCAGCATCCTATCGGCGGCACAGGTCGCCGAGAAAATTCACCGGAGTTCTATAGAATCCAGGATTCAGAGTGCCAGTTCAGGTCGTCAGTTTTTGACATGTTTATTTCCCAATAATATGTGACGATACATTTTCTTTATAAAAAAAATATTGCGACAAATTGGATGCTTACAGCTCATGCCTCACAATCAGCAAGCGATGAGCCCGAGCGGACTATAACAAATCTGACCAGTAGTCAGTCGATGCCGATGGAGCATGGGTATAGGTAGCTAATGCACCGATGACCGACCAGTTTATTTGACTGTTATGATACACCCAACCACTGCCAGTCGACGGCTTATGCCATAGCAAGTAATATACACTTGACTTAAATCCGGCGTCAGTCGACGGAACCGGCTTATGTCAGGTGCCGACGCTCGGAGCCGCCACTCCGCGAGGACCCCGTCGCTACGGTAGATCGGTCGTATAGTGTTTTATGGCGATTGGTGTAATCTGCTATTCCTCTGGGGGGACACATAAGGGGAAAAGATTGAGTCCTGAGAGTCCACATCACTATCAGCACCAGGGATTTCTCCTCATTGCTGATAGCGAGATTGGGGCCCTCGCAGCACATGCACTGCTTAGCGTGTGCTCCGCCTCTGACAATCTGTCCATTCAAACATAGCAGCACTGTTGATGGCCTCGAGGCAAATTTGCTAGCGAGTCAGAAAACAACCATACTATAAATTGCGCTAGATATAAGACTGATGGCAAGCCAGGTATAAATCAACTATAGATCATAAACTTGTATAAACAACAGGGCAGCGCCTCGATTGACACTGGTGACCCTGGTTTCAGTGCGATCAGCTATTGAGACCATGAACCGGAACGTAAGATAATACCTACCAAATAGATATTCACCGATGCATACAGAGCGGCATTGCGTCCAGCGTTCAAGACCGCCTTTTTGGATCGGCCAGTGAAACAGCGCACACTCACGAATGTCAGCGCTTATGGTGAAGCCGTGTAGCGGATGTTTCGAAACTAAGACAGTCTGTTGAGGAAATGTAGTCTTGACGCGATGGCTATTAGCCTAAGCCATCCCGGCGGAACAATGATGTGGTAAGTTTGAAAAGGTCTTAGGTTAGACGCAGAGTCGAGTGGGTGGCTGCAGCTGATGCAGCGCCCGATGGGATTTCTACTTGTCAACCTTACAGAATGTTCCCCCCGTGCATCCCAACGCCCTCCATGAGCCGACCCACAGGCACGTCGTCACCGCTAAACGGAGTACCTCAAGAGAGGCAAGGTGTAACGGCTATCGAGGAGGCGAGCGGGGAGACTGACCGTACAGTGTCTCAGTCCTCACTCTCATGAAATCTACCTCGTTTGTGCGTAACATATAGGTAACCAGTGTCAGGTGAGAATGCATGGCTTCGCATGGTTTTGCGTAGGCATCCCCGCGCCGGATCGGACGGTAGAGATCGGGGCCCTCGTAGCACAAGCTCTGCTTAGCGTGGGCTCCACCTCTGACAATCTGTCCATTCAAACATCCGAATTGAAGTTATTAAGCCTCGCACTTGCAATGTGTGCGTGTGTGTGTGTGGGGGGGGGGGGGGTCGGAAGGATTCCCTCGGTTCTTCGCGAATAGCTCGCAAAAAAAACGACTGATGGTATCGAAACTTTCAGAACCTTCGGGTCGGGCCACCGCAACCGTTTGACCTGCAGATGTCAGCAAGGGTCACGTGACCCAAATTTGCACAGCGGATTGTGGCCCACCCAGGAGGTAGAGCTAGAACGATAAAAACGATACCATACAACTCGCCAGCACCTAATCTTACTTACTTTCCCATGTAGCAATTTGACCTATCAAAGTCATGCGATGACCTAAGGTCTAATTTGGGCCACGAGACCTTTGCTGACTTCTGCCTGTCAAATGGCTGAGGGTGCCACCGAATGGCTCGGGCTGTGTCTGATAAAATGTTTATGTTACAGCCTCTATTGTGTGCAGGTTTCAGCTTGATCTGACGTGTCCCCAATCTGGGCTGAAACCGGGCTGCGATCCGTATACGGATCGCAGCCCGGTTTCAGCGGGGATGTCGTTTATTTGTACATTTTGTCCTGCCGAGGTCAAACAGGGTCACATATCGAGAAGCGGTTTTCAGGAAAAGTTACTACGGCTTATGAGCTATCCGATATGATGTCCTTTGATTTGGAATTGGGCTGATCCTTATCATAGAGAACCAATGTGCAAGTGTATTTTTGACATAACCCATTAATCCACAAATGACCTTAGTTCATCACATGACCTTGAGAGGTCAAATTGCTAGTGGGATGTAAGATCAGCTGCTGGGTAGTCGTTTGGTGTCGTTATTATTGCTCTAGCTCTACTGGGTGAACCACAATTCGCTGTGCAAATTTGGGCCACGTGACCTTTGCTGATCTCTGTAGGTCAGGCGGCTGGGGGTTCCATCGAATGGCTCGGACTGTGGATTGTGTATGTGGCTCCGCCTCTACTGTGTGCAAGTTTCAGGTTGATCTGAGGTGTCCCGAATCTGGGCTGAACCTGGGTTGAATACCTATTGAATACCTAGTCTTGACCTGTCTTGACCGGACAACAATATTCGACCGCCACCCTTGCAGCGCAGCCATTCTATAACTCAGGAACTACTGGACCGATCGGAACGAACGAAACACCATTCGAATCAGGGGGTACGATTTTATCAGCCGTTTCGAAGATCGTGACCCCAGGTGACCTCGGTGACCTCAAAAGGTCAACTTGGCATTGACACCTATTGCAGCCATTCTATAACTCAGGAACTACTGGGTCGATCGCGAAAAAAACACCACCAGTCGAAACAGCGTATGCGATTTCATCAGCCGTTTCGAATATGGTGCAGTCGCGCTGCTTCGACTGCATCCCACACAGCTCGCTTCTGCGTAAGCTCGAGCTCTACGGTGTAGATACCCGCTGGTTCCGGAGTTACCTTGCCAATCATTATCAGCGTGTGCAGCTTCACTCTACCGGACCGTCTCGTGCTCACACGCTCTCACAGCCGCTACTAAACTCTATCGGTACTTACCAGGGTTCATCGCTCGGGCCATTGTTGCACAATGTGTATGCTAATGACCTGCCGCTCTACACCGACAACTCCACCGGGATCATCGCCTACGCGGACGACGTCCAACTGTACGTTTCCGGACAGCCGAGAGACATCATTCAGCTGAAACGGTCACTGGAAGGCAGTCTATCAGTTCTGTCGAACTGGTATGGCAAGAACGGCCTCAAGTTAAACGCTGCCAAAACTCAGGTGATCGTCCTCGGCACGCCGGAGATGACTCGTCGTCTGCCTCCCATTACCATCAACTTCTGCGACTCCGCCATCACCAGCTCTGACACTGTCAAGAACCTGGGAGTATGGTTTGACAGTTTATTGTTTATTGTTTATTGTCACGAATATCCAATCATATCCTCTGAGAAGGGCTATTCTATGATTTTCGTCATACAATGGAGAATCGGAGCAAAAGCTCCAGTTCGCACCATTAAAAGAACAGCACATTAAAACATCATTGAACACACAGAATTAAAAACACTTGGGTAAAATCGCAGGTAAAAACAGTTAGTACATACAAGCTGGTGATCTAACACGATAACGAGTTGGCTGTATCCCGCACTAGCGCCGGGACATGAACTCACGTTTGAGCACTGCTTTCAGACGTCGCGCCGTCAGATCCTGGCGATTTTTAGCTATGACAGCGGTATTATACAGTTTCGCGACTCTACAATGAAACGTTCTCTGGCCATGATGGGTATGGGCTCGGGGCACTGCTAGAAAATTTGATTGACGCGTGCATCTGCTCGCAACCTGATGGTTTCTCTTGAATTGAGAGGCCACCGATAGGGGTTGCTTCTGCGACAAGATACGATGAAGGAGACAGATGTCGTTGAGGTCAATAAAATCACGTGCTGACAGCCATCCTAGCGATCGCGTGACATCTGAAATGTGGTCAAATTTACGCCTACCAGACATGACACGTGCCGCGAAGTGTATCACTTTCTGGATTTTTTTCAGATGACAGTTTGAGGCGTTTCCGTACACTTGTGCGCAGTAGCGTAGATGAGAAAATACTAGTGACTCGATGAGCTGAGCAAGAATGAATGATGGTAAGACATTTTTCGCGTTTGCAAGTCCAATCAAAATACCACAGCACTTGGCGACAGTGTTATCTATGTGTTTAACCCAACTTAGATTTCTATCAAACGTGACACCAAGATTGAGCACATGCCCACTCTGAGATTCGAATATAGTCTCGCCTTTGAACTGAACCGTGATCGGCGCGGCGTCTTCTGGTTTTGGCAGCATGCGTGAACCACCGATGAGGAGCAGCTCCGTCTTCTTCGTGTTCACCTTCATGCCGTGCTGCATGAACCAGGTCAGCATGTCGTCGAGGAGAGCTGACATTGCAGTCTGGATGTCCGCCAGCCGGCTCCGTGGTCCCGTCACAACGATCTGGGTGTCGTCAGCGTACCTAGTGACGGTGACTCGCAAGCCATCGATAGTCGCTGGGATGTAGGTGGAGAAGTCGTTGGCCATGATGTTGTAGAGCAGGGGGCCCAGGGAGGACCCCTGGAACGTGCCCACCGTGATGCTGCGGGGCTCAGATGCCGTCCCGTTCACGTGCACCTGCTGGACGTGGCCCCGGAGGTAGCTCTCCAGCCAGCCGGTGGCAACCTGCAGCAGCCGGAGCTTCTCCAGGAGCACTTCATGGTCGATGACATCGAAGGCCCGGGACAGGTCAATCAGGGCCAGCAGGGACACCTCTCCCCTGTCCATGCCGAATAAGATGTTATCAGTCACCGTCACGAGTGCTGTCGTGGTCGAGTGAGCTGCCCTGAAGCCATGTTGGTCCTCGCTGTACAGATGATTTCTCTCCATGTATGACGTCAGCTGTTTGTGTATTATTTTCTCTATGATTTTGCACATGATGGGAACGTTGGTGATGGGACGATAGTTGGCAGCCTCTGTTGCATCACCGCGCTTGTGCAGTGGGATGACTACCGCTCTCTTCCAGTCGTCCGGCACCGTTTCAGAGACGATGCTGCAGTTGATGATGCGGAGGAGTAGCCGCCCGATGACAGGGAACGCCAGCTTCAGCACGTGGACAGGGATGTCGTTCTCGATGACGCTGATCTTGTTGGGCATCTCGCTGATGACACGCTGCAGCTCGGAGAGTGTGACTGGCACGAAGTTGAGGGCGTCCGTGTGCACGCGTGGCAGTCGGACTTTCAGTGGGCGGCGGCCTGAGGCAGAGAAGTCGTGCACTACGGACGACTTTGTGTCACTGCCTACTGACACAAAATAGTTGTTGAGCTCGTCGGCTGACAGTCGGTCAGGTACCCTTTGCTGCTGCTTCTTGGGAGCGATTATCGGCTTCAGCTGCTGCCATAGCTTGGATGGTCCCGCTTGTTGAATTCGGTACGAGATGTCGTCGCGCAGGTCTCTTCGAATTGCTTGTTTCGTCTTAGCGTTAAGCTGGTGGTAGCGCTCGGTGTCGTTTGCGGCTTTTGCGATCCTGCGGTCGGTGATGAGCTCGATGGTCTCGTCTGAAAGCGGCGGCGGCTTTGGGTTACGGACTTTTATACTACGAGCTGGCACGTGTTTATCCAGTATGCTCCAGAAGATGGCGCTAAAGGTCGCCCATTGATCCTCGCAGGTCCGGCCGCGTGGTACTTCCAGGTCCCAGTTGACTTTTCGCAGGTCTGTTAGCAGATCATTGTTGCAGAGCCTTCTCCAACATCGGCCGGTCTTGAACGTTGCCTTAGTTCGGGAACGTGTCACGTGCATCTTCATTGTGACTTTTTGGTGGTGTGAAGTGTAGTCGCATCGTTGCACGGCATGTTCTGGTCGCACATCATCGTTGGTCAGACTGGTCAGACAGTCCGGACGTCGCCGTTTTCTGTACTCTGCGGTGTCAGGGTACAACGAGCTGCCGGCGGACCTGCGCGCTCTCAGTCAGGCTCGATTCAAGCCGGCACTGAGGGAGCATTTGTTTGACCGCGAGCGAGCCACTTAGCTGTCCTAGTTAGCACACGTGAGGTGAAGAGGGTGAATGTGTGAATGATTGCGGTGACTGTTGTCATATCCCATTCGATTTGTATATGCACAACGACTTGGACATAGAATAGCCGTGTTTCCACGGACATGTCTGTAATGTGAAATAAATGGTGACCTCAGGCGACCTCGGTGACCTCAAAAGGTCAACTTTACGTTTTCGCCTATTGCAGCCATTCTATAACTCAGGAACTACTGGGCCGATCGCGACGAAAACACCACCAGTCGAATCAGCGTATGCAATTTATTCAGCTGTTTCGAATATGGTGACCTCAGGTGACCTCGGTGACCTCAAAAGGTCAACTTTACGTTTTCGCTTATTGCAGCCATTCTATAACTCAGGAACTACTGGGCCGATCGCGATGAAAACCCCATCAGTCAAATCAGCGTATGCGATTTCATCAGCCGTTCTAAATATGGTGACCTCAGGTGACCTCGGTGACCTCAAATGGTCAACTTTACGTTTTCGCCTATTGCAGCCATTCTATAACTCAGGAACTGCTGGACCGATCGGAACAAACGAAACACCATTCGAATCAAGGGGTAGGATTGTATCAGCCGTTTCGAAGATCGTGACCCCAGGTGACCACGGTGACCTCAAAAGGTCAACTTGGCATTGACGCCTATTGCAGCCATTCTATAACTCAGGAACTATGTACATGGCCGATCTCGACGAAAACAACACCAATCGAATCAGCGTACGCGATTTCATCAGCCGTTTCGAATATGGTGACCTCAGTTGACCTCGGTTGGCTGCAATAGGCGAAAACGTATAGTTGACCTTTGAGGTCACCGATGTCACCTGAGGTCACCATATTCGAAACGGCTGATGAAATCGCATACGCTGATTCGACTGGTAATTCCGTAGAATAACGGAAATTTCTGAGTATGAGCGGCCGGCCGGCCGGCCGTGGTCACGATTCTGCGACGCTTATATCTCAGCAACCACTTGACCGATTTACACGCGATAATTTTTGTAGGGTAGCTTCATTCCTTCTACCAAGTATTGGACTATTCCTGATGCATGTGGGTGACCCCTTATGCACGTGCCACGTGCAAAACGAAGAGGTGTCACTTTTGTAATAGTTGCAATATTTCGGTAACTACTGGGCCGATTGCGCTTGAAAGTTGGCATGTAGGTATGCACCCACTAGGCAATGCATATCCATTTGCCACAGTTGGGGTGCTGCTGCACGTGCGCACGTGCAGGGGTCGATTCCAGATCTCGAGAACGGCTGAACCGATTGCGCCCAAATTTGGTACATGGCTAGGGACCGGATAGTAGAGTGCCGTGCACAAGTCAGTTGGGACCCATTTTGCACGTGCGCACGTGCAGGGTGTCGCTTCCAGATCTCGAGAACGGCTGGGCCGATTGTGCTCAAATTTGGCACATCGCTAGAGACCGGTTAGTAGGGTGCCGTGCACAAGTCAGTTGGAGGTACCGCCTCGCAATTTCGCACGTGCAAGGCCCACCCTCTCGCTCGCTCCGTTAGTCGCCCCAAAAGGCGTTATACTGGTGATTAGTGATTACGAGCGAGCGAGCGCAGCGAGCGAAGCGAGTCTTTTCAATATAACGGAAAAATCTCAGTATGAGCGGCCCGGCCCGGCCTGTAACGCTTTTGAGAGGCTTATATCTCAGCCACGGGCGTAGGAACGTCATGAAAAGTGGGTGGGCCACCCTGTCAAGGGGCCTCCTTTTCCAGGGGGCCTCCTATTTTCAGGGGCCTCCAACTTTTGCCTCGTCCTGCTGGCTGCTTTCGAGTATGACCTCCAAATCTAGCTTCTGAGCTCGGGCAGATGTACCCAGGGGCGTAACCGCTTAAGCGAACAGTGCGGAAAGTCCGCGCACCATTTTTAAAACTTATTCCCCTCCGATTTTTTTAGAATCTATTTGCCGCAAACGGCGCATGACCCCTGAAAACCCTTACACAAATGTCTTCCTCGTTTCCCAGGTGCCCCCATTAGCTTCATAGGCGGCAGGCGCCCTCTTTGGCATATAAGCGCCCTATGTATAGTCATCAGAGACATCCCTATATGTCCCACAGTCGCCCCGTTGTCGCATACAATGTGCGCTTATCATAGACGTCTCTCTTTTATGGACACTTGAAGGCGCCTCTCTTTGCCATGCCGGCGCTCCTGTTTCTTATGAATGCACCCCCAGGCCCCATGGCATTGATCAATTGCAGTCTGCAGATCTCTATTGCATGTGGACGCCCATATATGTAGGCTTCAGAGGCGCCCCTCTTTCGCATTGAGGCGCCCCTATGGGCTTCATAGGCGCCCCTCTATTGCACGTAGGTGCCCTACTGTCTCAGAACCGCTCCCCTTTGGCATGCAGACGCCCATCTTTCGTACGGAGGAGCCGCTGTGGTTCTTAGAGATTAGACTTAGAGGTGCTCCCAGACGCAGATGGGGCTCTCGGAGTCGACAGTGTGGGACCTTCAGTCGCTGATGGGTGCCCACCAGATGTGGACCCTCGGAGACGCCGGTATGGGGCTCTCAGAGATGCCGGTATGTGGCCCTTAGAGACACCGGTGTGGAACCCTCAGATACTTCAGTGTGAAGCTCTTACAATTGCTGGTGTGGAGCTATGAATGCGCTGGCTTAAATCGCTCAGAGGCCGGTACATGGACATTAGAGCTCAGTGAGAGCTTGTGTGGTGCCTTCAGTGGCCTTGTGGAGCCGTTAGACATCAACATGGTGCTCTCAGGAGCCGGTGAGTCCTCGGAGTCACTGGGGGCCTTCAGAGCTCCGAGATACTGGTGTGGGGCCCTCAGAGGTGTCGGTGTGGGTCCTTCAAATGTACCTATAGAGCCTTGAGATGCACAGGTGTGGTGGCCCACAGAGGCGCCGGTGTGGGGCCCCCAGAGCCACCGATATAGGGCCCTAAGAGACACTAGTATGACCCTCAAAGGCGCCGCTGTGTGGCGCTCATAAACACTGGCGTGGAGCCACCACAGGCGGGTGGAGCCGTTAGAGGCCGGAAAGGGCCCTTAGATGCCTACAAGGAGCCTTCAGAAGCCGGCGTGGCATCCTTATGGGGATAAGCGTGTCTACTTAGGAGCCCTTGAGGTGCTCTCATGAGCTCTGTGGGGCCCTACCGAGCCGTAATATGGCCACGGCCAGTTGCCGCCGCATGGCTCTTCGGACTATCATTCTCAGGGGCCTCATCTGCCTAGTTTGAATAGAAGGGCCTCTCAGACCATCAGTCTCATGGGCCTCCTCTGGCTAGTATAAATAGAAGGGCCTGTTAGACCATCAATCCTAGGGTCCTCCTCTGGTTAGTATAAATAGAAGAGCCTCTCAGACCATTAATCTCAGGGGGCTCCTGTGGACAGTATAAATAAAAGGGCCTCTCAGACCATCAGTCTCGGGGGCCTCCCTAGAAAAGTGTAAATGTGGATGGAGGGCCCCCTCAGATTCATTAGGAGTGGACCTCTCTGACAATCAGTCTCAGGGGCCTCTTGTGGCCAGTATGAATATAAGAGCCTCTCAGACCATCGGTCTCAGGGGCCTCTTCTGACTAGTGTGGATAGAGGGCCCTCCCAGACCACCGCTTTCAGGGGCCTCCAGTGGCCAGTTATATGAACAGAAGGGCCTCACAGCCATCAGCCTCAGGAGCCTCTTCTGACTGGTGTGAATATGAGGGCCTCTCATACCATCAGTCTCAGGGGCCTCCTCTGCCTAGTGTGAATATAAGGGCTTCCCAGGCCATCAGTCACAGGGGACTCTTCTGGCTGGTGCCGGATTGAGGGACCTCCTAGACCGAAAGTTTTGGGGGTCTCCTCTGGCCAGTATGAATAGAAGGGCCTCTCAGTCCATCAGTCTCATGGGCCTCATCTGACTATTACGGATAGAGGGGCCTCCTCTGACTAGTGAGGGTAGGGGGCCTCGGCTAGACCGCCAGTGTCAGGGGCCTATTCTGACTAGTGTGGATGGAGGGGCCTCCCAGACCACCAGTCTCAGACACCTGACTAGTGTGGATAGAGGGGCCTCCCAGACTGCCAGTGTCAGGGGCCTCCCCAGACCAGTGTGGATATTGGGGCCTCCTCAGATCCACTAGGGCCTCTCAGGCCATCAGTCTCAGGGGCTTCGACTGACAAGTATGAACAGAGGGCCTCCTTGGATCCATCACGGCCCCTTGGAGTCCGTGCGTGGGGATTCGTGGAACTTATTTTTACGGAGTTTGTTTATTCTGGAAGGTGACGACGTCCTCTCAAATCGAGACGAGGGGCTCGAGTAAAAAGTGGGTGGGCCAAAACACATGGTTGGCCCCCCCACCTCGAAAAGTGGGTGGGCACTTGCCCACCTGGCCCCCCCTGTTCCTACGCCTATGATCTCAGCAACCAACCGCTGGACCGATTGGCCTGCGGTCTTTTTTGCTGGGTAGCCCCATCCCTTCTACCCCGTAATTGACTACTTTTGATACATCTCAGTGACCGTCGTGGCACGTGCCACGTGAAAAGTCAAGGGTGTTCAAGCTGTTTTGCAAAAGTACCTACTACCTAGTGATTTTGAGAGGCTCATATCTCAGCAGCCGCTTGGGCGATTGACTTGCGGTAATTTTTGTAGGGTAGCAGCATCCCTTCTACCAAAAATAGGATACTCTCGATGCATGTGGGTCACCCCCAGTGCACGTGCAAAATACAAGAATAAGAGGTGTCAAATTTGTTCCCATTTTAATAACTCGGCAATTACTGGGGGGATTTCGCTAAAACTTGGCATACCTACAGGTAGGCATCCACCAGGCAATGCATTCCCATGTGTTGCGGTTAAGGTGTTACCGCACGTGCGCACGTGCAGGGGGCGCTTCCAGATCTCGAGAACGGCCGGGCCGATTGCCGCATTGCGCTCAAATTTGGTACACGGTTGGGGACCAGTTAGTAGGTTATGTCCATAAAGTTAGCGTCGTATTCGTATTCGGATTCAAATTCGAGTAATGATTTCGCTCAAAATTGGCATACAGATAGCCCATGGCACGCTGAGTTCGAAAATGGTGACCTTTTTTCCTAGGTCAAACCGTTTGACCTTGAGAGGTCAAAATACTGCGTACCCTGTAGAATCTTTGTTTATGGTCCGATTTGAAAAATTCGACCACCAGTGTGTTCGTCACATCGAGAAGCAGTAGCACATTCAAAAAAATCCGAGGTCAAGGTCATAGGTCAAGGTCAAGGTCACTTTAAAAATCGCCGTACCCTATAAAATCTTCATTTTTGGAGCTATCGGAAAATTTCGGCCACCACTGTGTTTGTCTCATCGAGAAGCAGAAGCACATTCGAAAAAATCCGAGGTCAAGGTCATAGGTCAAGGTCAAGGTCACTTTAAACGTTAATTTTAGTCCCCGTACCCTGTAGAATCTTTGTTTATGGTCCGATTTAAAAATTTCGGCCACCACTGTGTTCGACTCATCGAGAAGCAGTAGCACATTTGAAAAAAAAATCCGAGGTCAAGGTCATAGGTCAAGGTCAAGGTCACTTTAAACGTTAATTTTAGTCCCCGTACCCTGTAGAATCTTTGTTTATGGTCCGATTTGAAAATTTCGGCCACCACTGTGTTCGTCTCATCGAGAAGCAGTAGCACATTTGAAAAAATCCGAGGTCAAGGTCATAGGTCAAGGTCAAGGTCACTTTAAACGTTAATTTTAGTCCCCGTACCCTCTAAAATCTTCATTTTTGGAGCTATCGGAAAATTTCAGCCACCACTGTGTTCGTCTCATCGAGAAGCAGTAGCACATTCGAAAAAATCCGAGGTCAAGGTCATAGGTCAAGGTCAAGGTCACTTTAATCGTTAAAATTCGGATTCAAATTCGAGTAATGATTTCGCTCAAAATTGGCATACAGATAGCCCATGGCACGCTGAGTTCGAAAATGGTGACCTTTTTTTCCTAGGCCAAACCGTTTGACCTTGAGAGGTCAAAATACTGCGTACCCTGTAGAATCTTTGTTTATGGTCCGATTTGAAAAATTCGACGACCAGTGTGTTTGTCTCATCGAGAAGCAGTAGCACATTAAAAAAAAATCCGAGGTCAAGGTCATAGGTCAAGGTCAAGGTCACTTTTGAAATCGCCGTACCCTATAAAATCTTCATTTTTGGAGCTATCGGAAAAATTCGGCCACCACTGTCTTCGTCTCATTGAGAAGCAGTAGCACATTCGAAAGAATCCGAGGTCAAGGTCATAGGTCAAGGTCAAGGTCACTTTAAACGTTAATTTTAGTCCCCGTACCCTGTAGAATCTTTGTTTATGGTCCGATTTAAAAATTTCGGCCACCACTGTGTTCGTCTCATCGAGAAGCAGTAGCACATTCGAAAAAATCCGAGGTCAAGGTCATAGGTCAAGGTCAAGGTCACTTTGAACGTTAATTTTAGTCCCCGTACCCTGTAGAATCTTTGTTTATGGTCCGATTTAAAAATTTCGGCCACCACTGTGTTCGTCTCATCGAGAAGCAGTAGCACATTCGAAAAAATCCGAGGTCAAGGTCATAGGTCAAGGTCAAGGTCACTTTAACTAAAATTTACTAAAATTAACTAAAATTACGTTTAACTAAAACGTAATTTACGGGACTAAAATTAACGTTTAAAGTGACCTTGACCTTGACCTATGACCTTGACCTCGGATTTTTTCGAATGTGCTACTGCTTCTCGATGAGACGAACACAGTGGTGGCCGAAATTTTTAAATCGGACCATAAACAAAGATTCTATAGGGTACGGGGACTAAAATTAACGTTTAAAGTGACCTTGACTTTGACCTATGACCTTGACCTCGGATTTTTTCGAATGTGCTACTGCTTCTCGATGAGACGAACACAGTGGTGGCCGAAATTTTTAAATCGGACCATAAACAAAGATTCTACAGGGTACGGGGACTAAAATTAACGTTTAAAGTGACCTTGACCTTGACCTATGACCTTGACCTCGGATTTTTTCGAATGTGCTACTGCTTCTCGATGAGACGAACACAGTGGTGGCCGAAATTTTTAAATCGGACCATAAACAAAGATTCTACAGGGTACGGGGACTAAAATTAACGTTTAAAGTGACCTTGACCTTGACCTATGACCTTGATCTCGGATTTTTTCAAATGTGCTACTGCTTCTCGATGAGACGAACACAGTGGTGGCCGAAATTTTTAAATCGGACCATAAACAAAGATTCTACAGGGTACGGGGACTAAAATTAACGTTTAAAGTGACCTTGACCTTGACCTATGACCTTGACCTCGGATTTTTTCGAATGTGCTACTGCTTCTCGATGAGACGAACACAGTGGTGGCCGAAATTTTTAACTCAGACCATAAACAAAGATTCTACAGGGTACGGGGACTAAAATTAACGTTTAAAGTGAACTTGACCTTGACCTATTACCTTGACCTCGTTTTTTCGAATGTGCTACTGCTTCTCGATGAGACGAACACAGTGGTGGCCGAAATTTTCAAATCGGACCATAAACAAAGATTCTACAGGGTACGGGGACTAAAATTAACGTTTAAAGTGACCTTGACCTTGACCTATGACCTTGACCTCGGATTTTTTCGAATGTGCTACTGCTTCTCGATTAGAAGAACACAGTGGTGGCCGAAATTTTTAAATCGGACCATAAACAAAGATTCTACAGGGTACGGGGACTAAAATTAACGTTTAAAGTGACCTTGACCTTGACCTATGACCTTGACCTCGGATTTTTTCGATTGTGCTACTGCTTCTCGATGAGACGAACACAGTGGTGGCCGAAATTTTTAACTCGGACCATAAACAAAGATTCTACAGGGTACGGGGACTAAAATTAACGTTTAAAGTGACCTTGACCTTGACCTATGACCTTGACCTCGGATTTTTTCGAATGTGCTACTGCTTCTCGATGAGACGAACACAGTGGTGGCCGAAATTTTTAAATCGGACCATAAACAAAGATTCTACAGGGTACGGGGACTAAAATGAACGTTTAAAGTGACCTTGACCTTGACCTATGACATTGACCTCGATTTTTTCGAATGTGCTACTGCTTCTCGATGAGACGAACACAGTGGTGGCCGAAATTTTCAAATCGGACCATAAACAAAGATTCTACAGGGTACGGGGACTAAAATTAACGTTTAAAGTGACCTTGACCTTGACCTATGACCTTGACCTCGGATTTTTTCAAATGTGCTACTGCTTCTCGATGAGACGAGCACAGTGGTGGCCGAAATTTTCCGATAGCGCCAAAAATGAAGATTTTATAGGGTACGGCGATTTTTAAAGTGACCTTGACCTTGACCTATGACCTTGACCTCGGATTTTTTTGAATGTGCTACTGCTTCTCGATGAGACGAACACACTGGTGGTCGACTTTTTCAAATCGGACCATAAACAAAGATTCTACAGGGTACGCAGTATTTTGACCTCTCAAGGTCAAACGGTTTGACCTAGGAAAAAAAGGTCGCCATTTTCGAACTCAGCGTGCCATGGGCTATCTGTATGCCAATTTTGAGCGAAATCATTACTCGAATTTGAATCCGAATACGAATACGACGCTAACTTTATGGACATTCCGCACGTGCAGCCTGCAGCAGGGGTGTAGGATCGCAAAATAGGTTGGGGGGGGGGGGGGGCTGAACCCCGGACGCCGGTGGGGGCGGCGACGAAAGGTGCTGACCAGGAGGGGGGGGGGTGAACTAGAACTGGAAAAGGTGCTGACTGGGGGGGGGGGGGGGGAGCGTGGACCGTGGTGGTGAAAAGCGGGTCTATGACTTGAGCGATATGACTTAATCTCTCCCCTGGATCCAAGTTCACACTTATAAAATAAGGCGTAGGTATTTATTTATACTCCGGCTCAACTTTTTGCAACCACATTTATGCAGTGTATGTTCCCGCTCTTTTCAAATGCAAAGTTGAAAGTATGCCACTAAAACGGTATACGAGTATGTATGCTCTTATTATACTTGAGGCTGATGAGAGATTCAATTTCTTGATTGAATCAGTATTTAGATTCCTATCCCCTAGTTTGGCAAACTGTTTTAGGGGCTCCTTAGAGGGACCCTCACTTTCCTAAAATCTAGGAACTCATTTTTCACCAATCACCCACTTCATTTCGGAAAGGCTAGTTTTTGTGTAAAGATTGTAGACTGTTTAATGGCTCCCTTTTGGCTGCCTGAGGGACCACTTCGACTACTTCTAGGACCACGATAGCGGTATTGACAAAGTAGGCGATCGTGATCGGTAAAGCAGGACCGTTACGGAACAATTTCTGTTGTAGTAGGTATTTCGCAAAACCCCGCATTCTGCATATCATTGGAAGCATAATTTTATTTTTTAAGTTGTTGGTCGTGTAGCCACACGAATACTCCCAAAATGCACGAACAATTGCAGGCACGTACCTAGAAGTTGGCCAGGGGGGCGGAGGATCCCGGGGGGCCTCCTCTATACAGGGGTCCTCCTCTCTACAGAGGGCAAGGGAGGATCTAGGCGAACGTTTTTTTATGGCGGTGGGGGGGGGGGGGGGGGGGGGGGTTACAGGTCGGCCGACATGCCGGGTCTGATGGATGAATTCTGACGACCGGGGGAGGGGGAGCGAGTATGTCGAGCTCAAAAGGCGTTTTTAAGATGAAGCTTTATCGTTATAAGTCACTCGGCTCAGTAGTTTTAGTTAAATCCACCTATACAAGTGCGTCGCCACGGATTTCTTGGGGGGGGGCGTATCGACCGACTTCAAAACCTAGAAGTTGGTATTGTTACCGCACTTTTAGCCTAATGCATTAGTAGCATACAGTAGCGATCTCCCTTATTGTCCTGTTTGTGAATCGGCGGCGAGAAGCGCGGCGAAAAATTGCAAATAAAAAGCATTTGTCAAAACACAGCTCCAAAACAAATTTTAAGACCATTTTAGCATGATAGTACAAGCCGGAGTTCCTCAACAGTACACATTTGAATTTTGATTCAATTTGACATGGGTAGTGTTATTACAGTCACGATCTTCCTTATTGATTGGTGTATGAATCGGAGGCGCGGAGCGCCGAGAAAATTTGCAAAAGCATTTGTCAAAACACAGCTCCAAATCACAAATTTTACAACTCTTTTAGCATGGTAGTACAAACCGGAGTTTCTTCACACTCCACAGTACACATATGAATTCCGATTCAATTTGACACGGTTGGGTGGTGTGATTACAGCCACGATCTCGTATTGACCTGTAGGGGAGAGAGGTCATATTGCGCCACCTTAAGGATATCGGCCTATTGCGGCTAAAGTTGACCAGCTGTCATGCTTGATGATATCTCAAATTGTACCTCAGTTATTTTGGCATCAAATTACAACTCCTTATTTGTTTCAAACCCATAAAGATTAACAAGAGAAAAGTTTTCCGACACACCTGCAAAGGGCGCATTTACGGACTTCCCCATCAAAAAGCGCCCATGCCTCTCATGTAAAAGCGCCCTATTAAAAACAACGGTTTGCCACCTAACTAAGTAGCCTATTTGAACGTGTCAGCCCATTAACCATTTATGCTGTGAAGGCTAAGGTAATGGTAAGGTGAGCGCTCTAATAATCAAAGTGTTCAATGAAATGTGTCCCAACCACCAGATGCTGTTTCTCTGGGTTGAAGAATAGGGCGCAAATAGGGTGGGCGCAATTACGAATGGAACACATTTTTCATGAGCTTCAAATATGGCGAGGACAGCGAAGCCACGGTGGTGTTAAACTTTCAAAACTATCATTAAACGAGCAATTAACAATGATTATTAGTTGAATCACTATCTCTAAGATAAACCATGACACTAGCAAAGGTCGAAATAGACTGTTTCGCGTAAGAAAATATAGGAAATCACAAAAAATGGTCTGCGAGAAAGCTGAGACACCTCACCTGCCACCGTGGACCGGAATAAGAGTGAGTTATTGGTGGTGAAGTAAATGCACACATTCGAGCATTCATTCGAATCGAATTTTGGACAGGAGGAAGGTGTGGCGCATTTAAGAACATGGCGCAATATGACCTCTCTCCCCTACGTACACAAATTTGAGAAAAAAAAACACAGAGGGCCTCCTCTCTACAGAGGACCACCTCTCTACTGTGGGCCTCCTCTTTTCACAGGGCCTCTCAACTACAGAAGGGCTACTCTCTACAGAGGACTTCCTCTCTACTGAGAGTCTATCCCTTTCAGAGGGCATCCTTTCTTCAGAGGGCCCGTCCTCTCTAGTACAGGGGACCTCCTCTCTACAGAGGACCTCATCTCTGCAAAGGGCCTCCGGCCTCCTCTCTACTGAGGGAGTCCTCTCAACAGACGGCATCCTCTCTACAGCGGGCCTCCTCTCTTCAGAGGGCCTTCTGCTTTCAGGCGGTCTCCTTTTTACGGAGGGCCTCCTCTCTACATAGGGCCTTCTTTCTACAGATGGTCTCCTCTCTACAGAGGGCCTCCTATCTACAGAGGGCCTCCTCTCTACAGAGGGCCTCCTCTCTAGAGAGGGTCTCCTTTTTACAGATGGTCTCCTCTCTACAGAGGGTTTCCTCTCTACAGCTCTCTAAAGGGGCCTCCTCTCTACAGTGGGCCTCCTCTCTACTGAGGAGTCAGAGGGGCCCTAGCGGTCAGACACAGACACTAGTGGTTATTCAGAGGAGGCCCCAGGAAGTAAGAAGGACCCTAGCTGTCAGGCTGGTCACAGGCCCTGAATGTCCTGACGTGAGTTTTGGATTCCCTTGAATTTCTTTCGCCTCCGACGTAGTTTTGGCCCCGTGGCCTTCGGCCCACGGGGGCCTCCTGAAAACCCCAAGGAAGGGGCGCCCCGTCCCCCCCCCCCTTGGGTACGTCTCTGAACAATTGTCCTCATCGTCCGTCCTACCGTCCGAGTTCCACCCACATGGCCTTGCACCCACTCCTATACAAACGAAACGAAGCTGTCGAGTGTCGCGCCTTTGTTTTGTTGTGCTTTTCTGCTTTCTGCGCCGCTTTAGCGTGCGCTCGGCATCCGGAAAAGATTATTGTTTGGATATTCTCGGCCGAAAAAATATTGGTGAGTGCCTATCTTCAGCATGTCTCGTTATCGCGATACCGAACCGTAATCCCCGATAATTATCGCTGATACCGGATAATTTTCCCTGATTATCCGGATGCCGAACGCACGCATAGTAACATCCAAAGGTTTTGTGATGTATCGTCAGCTGGTTATGCCTACGATGGCGTCAAATCCGTAAAAAGGATTTGGCCTTTTTCTGAAAGCGGGACATAAGAGATATCTTAGAAAAAAATATGAAAAAAAACAGTTAAAAGTTAGTGAACGTGCACTTTTTTACGAAAATGTTTTAAGATAATGCCTGTTTATTTTTATTCATTTTGACGTTATCATTAATTAAAGATTTAACATAATCCTAAACATAATCAGCTGACGATATTTCACCGGCCTTGACTACGTTCGGGAGGTGAGATAACTGATGCATTATTTTCGTTAAGGTTGTGTGTACTCGTTTGTGTACACGATCTGGAACTATTAAGAATAAAATTAGGTATATAGTTTTCGAGTGATATGCAGAATGCTTGGTTCTTGTAAAATACCGCAACCGAAATTGCTTAGTGACGCCAGCTGTACTGGTGTTCTAACATCAAACATGCTGACCAATTGATTATTTCAGGCTTGCTAAAACCACCGTTGATTTTTATGTGTACCTTACTGGTCTTGTTTTGCTAGTATGTTCTTTCTAATGACTCGAAAGTCATTTTATAAATTAAATTAAATTTACTCCCTCCATTGCAATGCACATTTTCAAAGCCCCCAGTTAGTTTAAAGGTCAAAATTGGGTAGTCGTAAAGAAGAGAGGCGCTATACCCAGACTCCAGAGATGCCCTCTAATCGGACCAAACCAAACCAAACCTAACCTAACCTGACCTAACCTCACCTACAACCTACAACCAAAAACCTGCAACCTACAACCTAAAATCTACCACCTAAAACCTACAACCTACAGCCTAACCTAACAGCGTCTCTCCTTGGTTGCAAGAAGTGTGACGCCTGCTTTACTAATACCCAAAATTGTACTATTTAACCTTGCCAAGTTGAGTCTTCTTTGATTTGTCCATATTTTATCATGTTGGGGGGGGGGGGCTGCCTAGCAAGTTGGGGGGGCTGACCAGCAAGTTGGGGGGGCTGAAGCCCCCCCAACTGTATAGGATCCTACGCCCCTGGCCTGCAGGGCTCCCTATCTCGCTCGCTCGTTCTTCGCCCAAAAGGCGTTTTCAATGAATGAACGAATGAATGAATCTCGAACGAATGAAAGAACACTTATAACTTAATGCTTTTTCTTTTAGACCCAGTTATCGAACACATCGAACACTTTTTTATAAATTTAGCTCGAATGTTTGAATGGACGGATTGACAGAGCCGAAGCCCACGCTAGAGCTTGTTGCGTAGACCCCGACCCCTACCGTCCGATCGCGCAATTCCGGGTAACGGGAGAATTCAGATGCCAAAGTTTAACGTGCCCTTCAAAGCCGGACACGGCCTGTCCCACTCAACTGACTTCGACTGGCTGCGGCTGCTCCCACCAACCGCAGACCATCCCCGTCAGGAGTCTCAAATATCGAGCGCCGGAGCGTCTCGAACCCGGGCTCTCACTACCGGGAGTCCAATGCTCTACCAACTGAGCTACGGGACAACACTAGTAGGAGACGCGGTAAAAATATATAATTGCAGTGGCGGATCCAGGGGAGGGCAAATCGGGCAATTGCTTCCTCCCAAACGGCATAATTTTAACCAAATTTTAACATTACGCCCATGCACGGTGCATGGAAAGAACCACTAAATTGTTACCCGTGCTTTGCCCCTCCCAAAACTCGGAGCTGGGTCCGCCAATGTATAATTGTTGTTGTTGGAATAAGTTGCGTAGCCTTGCGACCCAGGCATCCAAGGTAAATATACAATTAAAATATATTATACAATACCAATACCAACAAGTCCAAGGTAAATATACAAGCAATTCCAAAATAATTGCGCCATTTATGAAACAATCGCGCCATTATCCGCCTATAGTTTATTTTGTGTTTTATAATCACAGTATTTGTTCTATGACGTTTAATCGAAACACTTCATATTCCATATTGCACCCTTTTTACTTCTTGGGTTCAATAAAACTTATCTTATTTATTTCTGTTATAGATATCAAACATGAACAATTATCTCTTTAACAATGATTAAAGTGTAAAATATATCCAAGTAACTCTCTAGTAGCGTTTTGATTGGCTCAAAGCTATGACGTAATAAGTTTACAAATGCTGTTGTAAGAAACGCTCCCATAAATTCATTGGATTGATTGGTTTTGTTTGGACTTGGAGCAAGTGTTTGGAGCAAGTTTATATACCGTGGTTTGGAGCTTGGTTTGGAGTTTGGACTTTGGAGGAGTTCTCTGTAAAGTACAGGCAATACTAATGTATATGTCTAAAGTATAAGCATATACAATACTTAAGTATATGCCGTGGTACCGTGGGAGGGGGGATTTGGTGTGTATCAGTGTCAGTGTGTATTAGGGTGGCACTTAAAAATCAATTTTTGATTTTTAATGCGTGCGGGTGGTTTTCCGGTTCCATTCCCGTAAAAAATAAGGCAGGCAAATTTTTATGGGAAAATATTGATGTTTAGAGGTCGCGAATCAAGGTAAAAATTGAGATTTTGGTAGCATATTTCAATATCATTAAAATCGCTTCTGAGTTTCCTATTACGCTATAATCGGATGATAATAAGGCATTTCTTAGTCATTTTCATATTGTTTATTGATATTCCATGCAGCTTCGGCCACGCCAGAACGCTGGTATATGTGCTCCACTACTCCAGTTCCTCCTCTTTAGTAGATTATTGGCGCCTCATTGGAGGGAGGGGTATCATGGGCAACGGGCACCCAGATCACTTTGTGTGTAGCCTGGTTAGCAATTGCAGTCGATCTTCGGGTGTCAGGTTAGCGTTTTCTGTGATCTTTTCAACGACATGGAGGAAGAACTGGCGCTAATCTTTGTCTTCCATGAGTGCCAGTCCTACATCAGCGCCATACCGCGCCTGGTGAAGTCATTCACCACCCGCAGCTCCCGGACTACACGAGCTGCGGTTTGGTAGCCGCTGTCCTCCCAGTGGCCTTGGTCATTGATGATGAGCCCCGCGTCCAGGTCGTGTATCCTTGAGAGCTTTTTGAACGATGGTGTGAGGAAGCTCGCCAACGTCTCGGTCGCGAGAGCGGCGTTCATAGTGTCCACTAAGGACTTACGGGGCGGGTCCCCTCTCCTACAAGTCTATTGCCCGCACCATGTCTTGATTGAGCCCGAGGGTCGGGGTCTAAAAGCTCCAGAGTCACCAGCCGATCACTCAATTACTACAGGTGACGGCCGAAGACCGGGACTGTCGCCTTCGACAGCTCCTTGTCGGGGTAGGTGCAGAACGAGTTCACGAAGGTCAGGTCCAGAGCCGGCGCAGTGGCAGTAGAGTCCCAGACCAGGCGGCGGCGGCGGCGGCGAACTTGCAGGCAACGAACAGCGCACAGCGTCTGATGACCAGGGCCTCGGCCGCCGTCAGCCGGAGCCGCTCCCTGAAGAGGAAGGCATCCACGGTACGGATGGTCTTTGCCATCCACCTAACTCAGTGGAGTACTCTGAGGCGGAGAAACGGATGCCGTGCTTGGAACTCCACCGAGAGCAGTTACGCAGAGCTCCAGAAGTTTTCGGTAGTCTTCCCGGAGCTAGGCATAGTCCAGCGATGGAAGCGATGGAAGCTTACCAGCAGCTTGTCCCACTCCGGAACGTCGTCGACGGCGAACGCCACCGGTGTGATCCTGTCAATGAAGCATGAACTCCCATCCGCCTTTGAACCTCTTAAACAGCCGGATGTAGAGGCCGCTCGAGATTCTACGGCAGGTGGAGAAGGCCTTCTCTAGGACCAGCTCTTACACGTGGTGCCGGCAGGCCAGCTGGAGGACGGGCCGATCCAGCTTCTGCTCGATAAGGGCAAGGCCCTAAATGATAAGGGCTAAAGTACCGTTCACCAGCATGCTGTTCGCCGTCGTGGCGTCGAAGCAAAAGGCCGCAGTTCCGCTTCTCCAGTTCCTAGCCTCCCAGCGCTGTGAGCATGGCCTCCTGTGCTTGGATGGAGGGGAGTTTGGGAACGGCGAGGAGCTTGGCCACCCTTATCCCCCCCCCCTATCACCAGGACCTAGAATCGGTCGACGCTCCTTCTCTCGCGGTTCAGGATTCGCGGTTCAGCCGGAGTCGTATCAGAAGTTCCGTGCCGCAGTTGATAACAGGCTCACGTGTTCTTCACACATTACGGTTGGGCAGTTTGGCCCGGTCGAGGCCAGTTCACTGTTGGGGACGTGCGCTCGCCCGCATGCGCTTGGGAGTGTGAGTCGACGTTTCTCTCTCATGGTCGCCATCGTCAAAGACGTTCCCTCCGTGTGCGCGCCGCAACGGCCGGGTAAGTCTGTTGCTGGCACTGGCACTATGTAGAGTCGGAAGAAGCGCCCACGGAAGAACATCCCGAAAGCACAATAAACCAGCGCAGCTCAATGCCCACTCTCGCCTCTGCTTTCCCCCGCCGGCGATAGGCTGGCTCCAACTTCTTCACATTCTCTTTGACAGAAAAGGAGCATGTCTCAAGAACCGATAGAACTGTGGGGCTCGTCCTCCCTTTGGAACAGGAGAGACCGTTCACTCCTCACACTCATAAGAGGATATGACCTCCACTGTGAGAGAGAAGGCACCGGTCGCAGGCCAAAAACAGGCCTGACATGGGTAAAACAGCCCAGATCAGACCTGTCTTGGCGTGACCTGGACTGGCTACGATCGACCGGAAGTGATGGGATAAGCAATTGTTATACAAATAAAGGTCAAAATACGTCGGATATGACGCTTAATGACCACATATGTCATTCCAAATAGGTTTAAAGTAGTTTCCAAAAAGTTGATTTTTTCCCCAAAACTGCCAACTTTGACCTCAATTCGCGACCCCTAAATATCAATATTTTTCAAAATTATTTTGCACACATTATTTTTTACGGGAATGGAACCAGAAAACTACCCGCACGCCTAAAAATCGGATAACATAAAATTCACCCTATTGCTAAGTGCCACCCTAGTGTGTATCGGTATTCGGCGGTCCGCGGTTGTGATGCGTGTGATGTCGTTAGTTTAGGGTACAGGGTACAGGAAGCACTGCTCGTGCATTAATGCTGCCCAATTTATCTATGTTCTCCTTCAATGATATATTGAATGTCAGAAGTTTTTGATTGAGGAGCTGTCAGGCCTCAGGGCCCTTACGATCACAATGCCTTACGGTGGCTTTTATTTTAAAGCTCGATCAAAGATCAGAAAGGTTTTGAGCCCATGTTAAAGGAAATATTTCACTTTTAACATGGGGGTTTTGAACTGGAATAGCAGTTTCGTAGCTTGAGCTGAGACTAGCACAACTCGGGAGCTTTCACTGCCCAACACTCGCCCTAGATGAAGATATTCCATTTCTTGTTTCGTAAAGAGTGCCTTGTAGAGGAATGCGTGCCTTGCTGAGGAATGCAGCTAAGTCACTGTCAGCCAATCAGCATGCCGCTCACAGCCTGAGCCAATGCAGCATGCATAGGTTTGCACCAGGCAATATGATTGGCCAATGTGTATTTTGGAAGAAACTTGGGTGTCAGACATCTTTTATATAGAATATAGTTCTTCTTTTGTTAAAATATAGAAAATAATCTTTTATAAAAAAGGTTTTATTTCATTTTCTGTTCATTTAAAAAATTGTAAATCAATTTCAAAAATCTTATTTTAGGGAAGTGAACTAGGTACCTATTCCCAACACCCATACTTTGTAATAAACTCCTGGTGCTCCTGGTAAAAATATGGGTCTGACCAGGGGACATACACACGCATCAAAAATTTTGCTTCATTCTTATATTAAAGACATAGTTTGATAGAATACTGTAAAATAGTAAAAACACCATAGGTGAGTTTTTTAGTCAAATCAAAACTCATTTCAATTCCTCTATTCCAAGAGCATTAATGCATTGTTGACAGGTCATGTCACATGTGGGTGACTGAATATTTCATCCCCACATTAACAGCACTCAATACTCTACAAATACCTTCTTTTATGCTATCAAAAAAATCTTATCCATTGTCCTGAGGAGTCTGCAGGGTAAATGGAGAGAGACTGGAAGCACAATGTTTAAATAGCTTGTACTTGGTGAGATGGTCCATTGTATCATGTATGGTGGCAAACATGGGTGTCGATTTGTATACCTTTGGGGGTGCTGCAGCACCCCCAATGCTCAAATGAGCACCCCCAATGGTTTTCCGGGCACCCCCGAATGTTCCAGTTAGCACCCCCAATGATTTTGTCCCTCAATAACTCCCACTAACTCTGCTTGAAGAAAATAATTGGTTCTGCAGTCTTTCACTACTAAAACTAAAACAATTACACAACTTGCAATGCATGAAATAAAGATGTAAAGAAAAGAAAAGTTAGTTTTAAGAAGAAGGGCGGAAAAACGGTAAGTTGCAAAGACACTGGTGTGGGTCCGTCCGCCGTCGTACACGGGTGTCGGACCCTTAGAGCTGCTGGCGCGTACCCTTTACAAGCCGGCAGGGGGCTCCAGAGACCGGCGACGGGCCCTCAGAGGCCGACAAAGGGCCATCAAAGGCCGGTGGTACCTTAAGAAACCCTGTGGGGTCGTCTTTAGAGACCGGCACGGACTCAGCGCCGATGGGGCCCTCAGAGTCGCCGGTGTGGGGCCTTCAAATGTCACCGGTGGCAGAGTGGCCGTCACATGCGCACTTGTGGGGCCTTCAGAAGCTACGATGTTGGGCCCCCAGAGGCGCCGATATAGGGCCTTAAGAGGCACTAGTGTGGGGCCCTCAGATATGGCAATGTGGGGCCCTCGGAGCCGCCGGTGTGGAGGGTTCACAGTCGCCGGTGACGGCCCTCACAGGCGCCGTTGTGGGGGCTCTCAGAGACACTGGTTTAGGGCCATCACAGGCGCGCGTGGGGCCCTCAGAACTGCCGTTACGGAACGGACCCTTCGTAGGCCGACAAGAAGATATTAAGAGGTCACCGGTGCCTTCAAGAGCCTTGTGGGGTTCTCAGAGACTGGTATGGTGCGCTCAGACGCCGCTGGGATCCTCCGAGTCACCTGTGTGGGATCGTCAGGGTCGCTGGTAACTGACAAGGGCCCTCAGAACCGCCCATGTAGGGTTTTTAAAGCCGTTGGTGTAGGCCCTCAGAGTTAGGGGTGTGTGGCCCTTAGAGACGCCGGTGTGGCGCTCAGGGGCGCCGGTGAGGGCCCTCACAGTCGCTGTTATAGGGGCCCTCAGAGAAATGGGTGTGGGGCCATTACAGGCGGGTGTGCAGCTCCTAGAGCTGGCCCCCTATAGGCCGGTTAGGACCCCCAGAGGCCGGCAAGTGGGCCTCAGAGGCTGGCTTGGGGCCCTTATGGAGATCTTAATGTTGGTACTTGTGTGCCCATGAGGTGTTCTTACGAGCCCTGTGGGGCCCTACTTAGTCCAAATATGGCCAACGTGGACCCTCAGCGGCCAATTGGCGCCGCAGGGCCCTTCAGGCCCGAATAACCCGAGGGGCCCCTGAACCTGATGGGGGGGGGGGGCATGTGCCTCACGGGCCCACCTGGCTACGCCACTGACTGGAAAATTGTAAACCCATAAATATCGAAATGCGATCACCTGTCATTATCAGAGATTATTGTGATCGTCTGATTACCGCCAGAGCTTCGTAGCTACCGTTCCCTCCGCGCAATATCCACTCCTGCGGACCGCAGGGGCTGCTGCACCGGTGCTAATCGCCGTCATCGGTTACTGTCGCCTTATTACCGAGGTGCCGGGGCTGCAACCAGCTGCCGGCAAATGTACGACTTTTTTCGGAAACATATTTATGTAATAAGGTAGCCAAGTACCTACCAGGACGAGCAGAATGATGCTGAAGAACGTTCAACCTTTGGGAAATATTAGTGGAAATCCCGGGATTATCAGTAGGTACCTTATGGGGATACCCAACCATGCCTTGTATGTACGGTTGTGCCCCATGGCAAAGCTGCAATCTTTCACCCGGTACAGAGGTTGAGCACCCCCAACCATTTTGAAAAATCGACACCCCTGGTGGCAAATCTGTGTGCTCTGGCCTCTGTACATAAATATAAGCACTATGGAATATAGAAACTTTAAAAGTCACTGCCTTATGGTGAAATCCTGCTTTTGATCCCTTGGCTCAAAAATGATTAGAAACTAGATCATATTTTCAAAGGTCATCTATTAACCTAGAAAATTGTTCACAACAATCATTAACTCCTAAAAAAAAGGAGGTACACTACAAGCAGAAACAACAAAATCTAATTTAATCTGACCTAACCTTACCTAATGTAACCTCACCTTACCTGAATTAATTGGTGGTTGAGTGTAACTTATAAATATTTTGTGTAAAAAGTATCATAAGTATTGATGTGTAATCTCACTTTTGAAGCTTAGAAGGATGTTTCCTTTCCTTACATATTCTGATTTTGCTAATTTGTCTGTTTTTTAGAGGGTGCAGTCTTTTTTTAAAATAGTTTTTCGACGGCTAAACTTACAATTTTTTTTTGCCAAAATACATCATGCTATACCCATTATAATAGGTGCAAATGCAATATCAAAACAGCGCAAAATGACCTCGCTGTCGGCGCGCCCTTAACCCCCAACAAACATGCAATATCAAAACAATACATCATAGTTTGGTTTGAACTTTTCTCTAGCATAGTCATTGTATCACAATAATTTGAAAAACTTATGGCAGTTGTAATAAGTGTGAAAAACTTGATGACTATTCACCAGGCTGGCATGCTGGGGCTGTTGCCAGACATTTTATACTTGGTTTGCATTTGCAGGACAAAAGAGGTGCACATTTCTGGTACCGCGCACTGTGATAATCAGCTCACCTCTCCACCACCGGTCCCGCTGTTCGGAGTGCCGGCCCCGCGCGGTCCGGACCGGAGCCGCCGGCCATGGCCAACCCGGCCGACAAGGATAACGTGCGTGTGGTGGTGCGCGTGCGGCCGCTGAACGACGCCGAGCTGGCGGCCGGCCACCGCAGCGCCGTGGAGGTGAACTCTCTGGCTGGCTCCGTGTCGCTGCGCAGCCCCAGCGCCGCAGCGTCCGAGCCGCCCAAAACGTTCACCTTCGACCTGGCCTTTGGACCCGACTCCAAACAGGTGAGATAAACCCTAACAGGCTAGTTAACTGGCTCTCTTTTTGTTGTAGGCAAGTAATGGTATGACCTTGGCGCAGGAACGAGGTTTACTTTTGTCATCTAAACCCTCTATCCCAGCGCCCCCCGCCTAACTAATCTACGGATCGTTTCCGCCGGCAGTTTGACATCTACAACCAGGTGGCGCGGCCGATCGTTGAGAACGTCCTGGAGGGCTACAACGGCACCATCTTCGCCTACGGCCAGACGGGCACCGGCAAGACCTTCACCATGGAGGGAGTCAGGACTGTGGCCGAGAAAAAGGGCATCATACCCAACTCCTTCGCGCACATTTTCGGACACATCGCCAAGTCGGCCGGAGACTCAAAGTGAGTTTGAGTGTGGGAAATAGGGGGAAGGTCGGGAGATTTCGACCGTAATAACTATTGTAGTTTTCACCGAGGGCCGGAATGCTCAATGATCAGTACACATTCAGCGGTACACATTTCCCAAGTAACGTCGAACCCTGAACAGCCGCTGACACGGGCCTCTCCTGATTCCAGGTTCCTGGTGCGCGTCTCCTACCTGGAGATTTACAACGAGGAGGTGCGCGACCTGCTGGGAAAGTCGCAGTCGCAGCGACTCGAGGTCAAGGAGCGACCAGACATCGGCGTCTACGTCAAGGACCTCTCCGCCTTCGTGGTCAACAACGCCGACGACATGGACAAAATCATGACGCTCGGAAACAAAAACAGTAAGTTCTTGGTGGGACAGCAGCGCAGGTTTGGGAAATGTTACGTTGTAGTGCCCACTTGCGTGCTGACAGACCTCACACTAGGTATTGTAAATGCGAGATCATTTGCTGTGGTCATAGTAAAGCATCTCTTCATCTGGATCACATACTTGTATTACAGATCCGTTTATTTGTGATTGCAATCAAGTATCACTATCAACACACCGACATGAACTGGAGACCCTGACTGACATGGCTGACCCTGTGAATCCGACGGACTCCTGCGGACCTCGACTGACCTCGACTGACCCTGACTGACTCTGGTTGATCTCGACTAAGCTCATTACCCCGACTGATGTCGGTCCATCCCTTCCCCCAGGATCGGTGGGCGCCACAAATATGAACGAGCACAGCTCGCGCTCGCACGCTATCTTCACCACGACCATTGAGCGGAGCGAGCGCGGTCTGGACGGTCAGAACCACGTGAGAGTCGGCAAACTGCACCTGGTCGACCTGGCGGTGGGTGGCAGCTCCTCAGTCTCCCATCTGTCACTGGCTCTCTCACTGTCACTATCTCTGTCTCTGTCTCTGTCTGTTTTTTCTCTCTCTCCCATATCTCTCTCTCTCTCTTCTCTTTCTTCTCTCACTCTCTCTCTCTCTCTCTCTCTCTCTCTCTCTCTCTTTCTCTCTCTCTCTCTCTCTCTCTCTCTCTCTCTCTCTCTCTCTCTCTCTCTCTCTCTCTCTCTCTCTCTCTCTCTCTCTCTCTCTCTCTCCCTTTCTCTTTTTCTTTCTCTCTTTCTCTTTTTCTTTCTTGTTCGCTCTCTTTCTCCCATTTCTTACAATTTCGGTTTTAAGCGTTATATTTGAAATCTTCATGAATATTCGCCTCTTTTTTTCTGTTTGTATTTCGGACATAGCATAGCTGATTCGTCGGTTTACAAACCACACCTCTGACTCTTTCTGCTCTCCCCTGCTCCCCCTGCAGGGCTCTGAGCGACAAACCAAGACGGGCGCCACGGGCCAGCGACTGAAGGAGGCCACCAAGATCAACCTGTCGCTCTCCACGCTGGGTAACGTCATCTCGGCGCTGATCGACGGCAAGAGCACCCACGTGCCGTACCGCAACTCCAAGCTGACGCGGCTGCTGCAGGACTCGCTCGGCGGCAACAGCAAGACCGTGATGGTGAGTGACACGGATGGTAGAGAAATGCCTGTTCGTTAGGGGTAGGTACTAGGTAGCCATTTAGAGGAAGCGGAATCACATATCGGACCAATGTAGGATCTTCCTGTCGGAAACGGTGTGGATAGGTCCGACGCTTAAGGTCCAACAGTTGACGATATATGCTGACGATATATCAATTTACTAAAAGGCTCGGTGAAACAATATGTGCTTCATTGAGTGCTGTTTACACTTCGTCTCACCGTCAAGTCTTGGATCGCGGTACGTTCATGGATCGTGACGTCACGGCTGCTGATATCACTCTCTCACTGATGATCAGGTGGCCAACGCTGGTCCCGCCGACTACAACTACGACGAGACTCTGAGTACTCTGCGGTACGCCAACCGAGCCAAGAGTATTCAGAACAGCGCCAAGATCAACGAGGACCCGAAGGACGCGCTGCTGCGCCAGTTCCAGAAGGAAATCGAGGAGCTGCGCAGGCGACTCGAGGAGGAAGGTGCGCTGAACGAGAGCGTTCATGTTACTCAGGAGCGGAGAAAGAGTGATGCTGAATTTGAGGCAGAGCCTGTTGCTGTTGGTATCGCTTAGTGCTGCGTGTGACATTTTAACTGATACGATGATCGAAAAAGTGTTACCTAAACTAAGGGCCAATTTAAACCTGGTTGCCGCATTCGTTTCTTACCAAATCATAATGCTTAGCATTTAGGCATTCACGAGACCAACTCGCGGGGGTATCGCCTGTTGATATTATTCTGTCCGACGCGCTGTCTTTGATCCCTTGATAATTTTGTTCCCACTGGCAGCTGGTCTGACCCCTGCCATGTAACCCCTGACCTTGTCCCTCTGCCCGCCCAGGTGACGGCCCGGGTGAGTCGGGCAGCGGCTCGGGCGAGGAGTCGGGCGGCGAGGTCGGCGCCGAGGAGGGCGGCGGCTCGCCGGGAGGACGGCGGCGCGGCGCCGGCCGGCCGCGCCGTCTCACCGAGGAGCAGATGGCCGAGGTGCAGGCCCAGCTGGACGCCGACCGGCGACGGCTCCAGCAGGAGAAGGGCATGGCAGAGGCGGAGCGCACCCGACTCCAGCAGCAGGTGGAACAGCATGAGAAGGAGCTGGCGCAGGCGCAGTGAGTGGACGAGGGGGCGGACGGGAAGAAGGGATAGAGCAGGAGTGGCGAAGGATGAGGGATGGACCGAGAGGGAGAGGGGGATAATTTTCTACGTCCATTTCCCATTCGGCTACCTTTGGGGGGTCGAATGGGAAAGAAGTGTCCGCTGTTCCGATGTGAGGCAATCTAGCAGATTGCATTTGAGATGAGGTGCATTGTATATATTGGATATTGCTACATGTACGTTACGAATCTGCAGTCTATCTCGGACCACGGTAGGCTGGATTAGAATTTAGAACTTTTCTTCACTACACTCTACTGCCGTGACAACCAAGAAAAGCGTAACTCGCATTTTTACGATTTTGAGATTTTGATACCATTAGATAGAGAATAGCAATCTCCATCTTTCTGCAAAACCGTTTTTCGAAATTCGTATAATTTTTCGAGTTATATCAAATTTTCTTTTTCGAAAAAAGCGTAAATGTTTTTCATCCTCCCTGACCGCAAGCAAAAAAAAGCGTAACTACAAACGCAGCTATTAAAAAAGCGTACCTGCAGCGGTCAGGACGATGTGATAGGCAAGAAAAGCGCAACTAAGTAGTTGCGCTTTTCTTGCTTATCACCGCGCTGACTTTTACGCACTTGCGCTTTTTTGTCTTTCAGGTGAGTGCATAACACTTGGTAGAAGTTTAATTTTGCCAGGAAAATTTGCATTAAAAATATATTAAGCCCTTCTTGCTTGCGTTTGCCGCCTTTCTATGTTTCACCAATATCTTCTAGTAGATATCCTGGCGTTTGAATGGAGGAAAACTGTAAGATAAAAGCAACCAAAGTTCAAAACCACCAACTTGAAATAGTAGGTATATGTATGGGGTGCCATGCCATACCCTAGACCAAGGCCACACGAGCGATATCCAATAGTTTACTTTATTTATTGTGTTGCATGTTCGCTGTGAACATTATCAGAAGCGTGTGCAAATTGCGGTTTAGGAGCAGACTTGGTCTCTGAAGAGGTTTAGAACTGAAGCGAAAAAAAAAACGGAACAAAAGTCCACGTGCAGCTAAAGGAAAATTTGAAATCAGGAGTAGAGTCGAGCGAGTTCTGGTAAAATAGTACGATCAGGGGCGGGATCTTCCCACTTGCATTTCGACATCCCAGCATTAAGAGAGGCGACCCAACCCCACATGGCCGCCCGGCCAGCCAGCACCGGCAGAGCTGACCATATGGCCGCCCGGCTTGCCCGGTCTGCCAGCCCCGACAGGGGCGAGACCCCAAGGCCTCCTGACCTGCCAGCACCGACAGGGGCGACCCCAAGGCCACCCGACCTGCCAGCACCGGCATAGGCGACCCAACGGCCCCACGCCCGCCCGGCCTGCCAGCACCGGCAAAGACGACCCCACGGCCGCCTGACCCGCCAGCATCGGCAGAGGTGACCCCACGGCCGCCCGGCTTGCCCGACCTGCCAGCACCAGAAGAGGCGATACAAAGGCCGCCAGGCTTCCCGACCTCCCAGCACCAACGGGGGCGACAGTCGACAACGTTGCCGCCCGGCCTGCCCGACCTCCCAGCACCGACAGGGGCGACCCCAAGGGAGCCTGACCTGCCAGCGTCGAAGGAGGCGACCCCACGGCCGCACGACCTGTCCGGCCTGCCAGCACCGACAGATGAAATCCCGCGGCCACCAGGACTGCCAGAACTGAGAGGGGCGACCCCAAGGAAGCCTGACCTGCCAGCACCGAAGGAGGCGACCCCACGGCCGCTTGGCCTTGCAGCACCGGCAGAGGTGACCCCACGGCCGCCCGGCTTGCCCGACCTGCCAGCACCGGCAGAGGCGACCCCACGGCTGCCCGGCCTGCCCGGCCTGCCAGCAACGGCAGAGGCTACCCCAAGGCCGTCCGGCCTGTTCGGCCTGCCAGCACAGACAGATGAAACCCCGCGACTGCGCGGACTGTCAGAACTGACAGGGACGCAAACGTGGCCGCCCGGCCTGCCAGCACGAAACAAAGCGACCCCACGGCCGCTTAGCCTTGCAGCACCGGCAGAGGTGACCCCACGGCCGCCCGGCTTGCCCGACCTGGCAGCACTGGCAGAGGTGACCCCACGGCTGCCCGGCCTGCCAGCAACGGCAGAGGCTACCCCAAGGCCGCCAGGCCTGCCAGCACCGGCAGAGGCGACAACGTGGCCGCCCGGCCTGCCCGGCCTGCCAGAACCGGTGGAGGCGACCCGACGGCCGCCCGACCCGCCAGCACCGGCAGAGCTGACCATACGGCCGCCCGGCTTGCCCGACCTCCCAGCACCAACAGGGGCGACCCCAAGGCCGCCCGAACTGCCAGCACCGGCATAGGCGACCCAACGGCACCACGGCCGCCCGGCCTGCCAGCACAGACAGATGAAACCCCGCGGCCGCTCGGACTGTCAGAACTGACAGAGGGGAAAACGTGGCCACCCGGCCTGCCAGCACGAAATGAGGCGACCCCACGGCCGCCCGACCTGCCAGCACCGGCAGAGTTGAGCCCACGCCCTCCCGGCCTGCCATCACCGGCAAAGACGACCTCACGGCCGCCTGACCCGCCAGCATCGGCAGAGGTGACCCCACGACCGCACGACCTGCCAGCACCAGAAGAGGCGACCCAAAGGCCGCCATGCTTCCCGACCTCCCAGCACCAACATGGGCGACAGCCGACAACGTGGCCGCCCGGCCTGCCCGACTTCCCAGCACCCAAGGAGGCGACCCCACGGCCACTTGGCCTTGTAGCACCGGCGGAGGCGACCCCACGGCCGCCCGAATTGCCCGACCTGCCAGCACCGACAGAGGCGACCCCACGGCTGCCCGGCCTGCCCGGCCTGCCAGCAACGGCAGAGGCTACCCCAAGGCCGCCAGGCCTGCCAGCACCGGCAGAGGCGACAACGTGGCCGCCCGGCCTGCCCGACCTGCCAGCACCGGCAGAGGCGACCCCACGGCTGCCCGGCCTGCCAGCACCGGCAGAGGCGACCCCACGGCTGCCCGGCCTGCCAGCAACAGCAGAGGCTACCCCAAGGCCGTCCGGCCTGTTCGGCCTGGGCATAGGCGACCCAACGGCACCACGGCCGCCCGGCCTGCCAGCACAGACAGATGAAACCCCGCGGCCGCTCGGACTGTCAGAACTGACAGAGGGGAAAACGTGGCCACCCAGCCTGCCAGCACGAAATGAGGCGACCCCACGGCCGCCCGACCTGCCAGCACCGGCAGAGTTGAGCCCACGCCCTCCCGGCCTGCCAGCACCGGCAAAGACGACCCCACGGCCGCCTGACCCGCCAGCATCGGTAGAGGTGACCCACGGCCGCCCGACCTGCCAGCACCAGAAGAGGCGACCCAAAGGCCGCCAGGCTTCCTGACATCCCAGCACCAACATGGGCGACAGCAGACAACGTGGCCGCCCGGCCTGCCCGACCTCCCAGCACCGACAGGGGCGACCCCAAGGAAGCCTGACCTGCCAGCACCCAAGGAGGCGACCCCCACGGCCACTTGGCCTTGTAGCACCGACGGAGGCGACCCCACGGCCGCCCGAATTGCCCGACCTGCCAGCACCGGCAGAGGCGACCCCACGGCTGCTCGGCCTGCCAGCAACGGCAGAGGCTACCCCAAGGTCGCCAGGCCTGCCAGCACCGGCAGAGGCGACCCCACGGCTGCCCGGCCTGCCAGCACCGGCAGAGGCGACCCCACTGCTTCCCGGCCTGCCAGCAACAGCAGAGGCTACCCTAAGGCCGTCCGGCCTGTTCGGCCTGCCAGCACAGACAGATGAAACCCCGCGACTGCGCGGACTGTCAGAACTGACAGGGACGAAAACATGGCCGCCCGGCCTGCCAGCACGAAACAAAGCGACCCCACGGCCACCCGACCCGCCAGCACCGGCAGAGGTGACCCCCACGACCGCACGGCTTGCCCTACCTGCCAGAACCAGAAGAGGCGACCCAAAGGCCGCTAGGCTTCCCGACCTTCCAGCACCAACATGGGCGACAGCCGACAACGTGGCCGCCCGGCCTGCCCGACCTCCCAGCACCGACAGGGGCAACCCCAAGGAAGCCTGACCTGCCAGCACCGGCGGAGGCGACCCCACGGCCACTTGGCCTTGCAGCACCGGCGGAGGCGACCCCCCCCCATCATCATCATCATTTATTTCGTTTGGAAGCTCCATGCACTCACGGCTTTTCAGTCCAAGTGTCATACAGTAAATAGGTAGGCACATATATAAAGCTAAAATAAACACTTAAGCTAAAAGTAAAAACCATGAAAAGCATGGGACTTAAAAAGTAAAATGCATATCGGTACAAATGACCGAAAGCTACGCGCACAGTGACTAGTCACCATTGAGTAATAGTCGACAACGCCTGCGACAAGTGGCCGACGTGCGTGACGACCGAATGTCTGCTGGCAGCGAGTTCCAAACGTCACAGGCGCGGTAATAAAAGAACTTGCGAGCATGTTCGGTGCGGACCCTCGGCAGTTCGAGCTGCATATTCTCAGTGGCTCGAGTCTGTCTGCTCGACACGTCGCTGCGTTTTACAAACCGCTCAGAGAGGCACTTCGGTGCATGAACATTATTCAACAAGTAATGCACAGTACTGCAGTCATTCTCCGCCACCAGCCTGTCTATATGGGGCCAGCATAGCTCTGCCAACAGAGGCGTCACATGAGCCGAGCGTCGGACCCCCATTACGACCTGTGCACAGTGGTTTATCACCTTCTGAATACGGTGTCGCTGCACGACGCCACATCCCGACCACACAGACATACAGTATCGGATGTGGGGGAAAATTAACATCTCCACGATCATCTGCTTCACGTTTCGCGGCAGGCCGCGAGCGGATCTGGACAGTCCCCCTAGTGTGGCATAGCATCGGCGGATGACCGCGGTCACATGCGATTCAAAAGTCCCCCCGCCGCCCGACCCGCCAGCACCGGCAGAGCTGACCATACGGCCGCCCAGCTTGCCCGACCTGCCAGCACCGAAGGAGGCGGCCGCTCGACCTGCCCTACTTGCCAGCACCGACAGGGGCGACCCCACGGCCGTCCGGCCTGCTAGCACCGGTATAGGCGACCCCACGGCCGTCCAGCCTGTCTGACCTGCCAGCACCGAAGGGTGCGACCTGACGGCCGCGATTGCTAAGAATGAAGCCTGAAGTCTTAGCATGAAAAGTCGTGAGCTATTTCGAAAGGCATCTAAGCATCCGAAATGGACAAAAGACGTTTTCGTCCTGGCGTATTTGAAACACCGCATATTCGCCGATACCATAAGATCTCGCAAGCAAAAGAAGCGTAACTACGTAGTTACGCTTCTTTTGCATTTCGCTATGGAGCCGCGCGCTGCACATACGGTTGCCGGACTGGAGTGAATGTAGTTACGCTTTTCTTCCCTACATGCCTCGCTGCAATTTGAGCATCGAGTGAAAAGCAAAAACACCTTACACCATTTTCTAGCAATATCTTATATGCCACGTAAAAAATATTAACACTGTTAGGTTCAGTGCAGTATTGCGAACAGTTTGACACCAAATTTTCTTTGATTGTTTAAGAACCGTCGATAATACAAGGTAAAACAGAAAAATCGCTCTCCTGAAAAATCGTCAAAAGCGAGTTACGCTTCTTTTCCTTTTCACGGCCGTCTAATACTGTAATCCTCCTCCGCCCACCTCAGGCGGGCGAGTCCCGAGTATTACAGCTGTTCTTGACCACCAAGGTGTAACACTGCGATCCTCCTCCCTCGACCTCAGACGGGCGCACGACCAGCTGGCCGAGAAGCTGGCGCTGCTGGAGAAGAAGATTATCGTGGGCGGCGTGAACCTGCTGGAGCGCTCGGAGGAGCAGCAGCGGCTCCTGGAGGAGTCGGCCCGCGAGCTGGAGCGGCGCCAGCAGAAGGAGCAGCAGCTCCAGCAGGCCCTGCAGATGAAGGAGGTCGGTGACTGGTCACCGGAAGGGGAGGGTGGTGAACGGTGGTGTAAAGGGAGTTGGTCGTACACAGGCCGGGCGAGAGAGGGCATCAACAAGGGATTCGGCAAGGACTCGTATCGCTCTTGCTTGGGAGAGGTTAATCTGTACTGAGTAAGGAGGTCGGTTGTTTGATATTCAGTATTAGCTCCTGTCTGTCGTAGTGTGATGTTGCAATGACGCCGTCCCCTCCGTTCCTCCCTGCGGCGTCCGTCCGTCTCAGGCGGAGCGTCTGGACATTGAGGAGCGCTACAGTAGTCTGCAGGAGGAGGCCGTAGGGAAGACCAAGAAGTTGCGCAAGGTGTGGCAGATGCTGCTGGAGGCGCGCTGCGAGCTCGATGACCTGCGGGCCGAGCAGCAGCGGGAGAAGGAGGGCCTGCTGGAGAACGTGCGGCAGTTGACGTCGGACCTGCGGCTGCAGCAGCTGCTCATCGACCAGGTCAGGGGCACACTAGGCCGGGGTAACCAGCGGGTAAAGGAGGGAGCACTCGACGCAGAATTGGCCTGTTAGTGCCTATAATGGTTAATTACTAGGTTAGAACAAAGGCCGGGTGTTACAGGTTAAGACATAGATGGCGAGGGTTTTAGAATTTAGACCATCTAAGAGTACTGTGCGTGTTCACAGACTGAGGTCAAGGCACGAAGCGACGCGAGGGGATGTAAAGTGTACTCACTGTGATTCCCGCCGGGTACCAGGCCATGTTGTGGCACTGACAGTGTACCCCGTGTTTACAAGTGATTCCCGCCTAGTACTTGCCAGGCAACGGCGTACCAGTACTGACAGTGACAGTCGCAGATTACCAGGCCGTGTACAGGATTCCCGCAGATTACCAGGCCGGCATGCTCAACAAGTACTGACAATGTACCCTGTACCGCGTGCACAGGTGATACCCGCCGAGTACCAGGCCATGGTGGAGCAGTACGCCACGTGGAACGATGAGATTGGCGAGTGGCAGCTGCGCTGTGTGGCTTACACGGGCAACAACATGCGCCGCAGCAGCGACACCGGAGACCAGGACCGGCCTGCGCAGGTGGGGATCGCTCGGCCGCGCGCAGCAACAGAGCTGAGTCAGCTGACGGGGAACTGTCAGCCTCGCGCACTGTTACTGTGGCTGGGTCCGAAAAGGACACTGTCACTGTTAGCCCTGAATAGTTGAAAATGAGTTATCGCCGGCCGCATCGCTTCTGCCGAATTCTGTGTTACTTGCTATTTCGAGGAAGAGACTGAACTTACGTACCCACATAAATTTGTAGCTCCTTACCACAAGTTTAAATGAAATGCTGTTTAATGTTTCTTTTCTTAACAGCTAAAACTTCGGTGTAGTAATCTTCCTGTTTAGCCACCACCTCTCCGTGCATTTTGCGGGATATCTTGAAGCCCCTACCTCCCCACCGCCCAACGTCGTACAAGAGCCACCGCCTTCCCAAACTTGTTGGCGAGTCCGCCTCGTGTTGGTCGCATGATCTGACCGGCCCTTTTGTTTGTCCCCTGCAGCCGGCGGTGGACCTGTCGCACGTATACCTGACGTACGCATCAGACGGCCCCGGTGTCTCCGTCCGACCCAAGTCGGCCAAACACAGACACGCCAGGGCCAGGAGCGCCGCAGTCAGCGCGCCCAAAGTGGTCAAACAGTGAGTGAGCGCCGGGCTGCGGGCAGCTGGTACGATGTCTGACGTGTTAAGGAGTAAATATGAACCAGTTTTTAATTTAATCATATTCTGACGTTCGATGCAGTTATCAAATCATCGTGACAGTGCCGGCTGTATTTGTGTGGCGTGGACCCATTCAGTATCCAGGGATATGTAGCTCTGTTAGTGTTTGGCGCTGTTTCGTATCGATCCAACTCAGCCCCGACCAACTGAAGCGCCAGTTATTTCGCTGCACAACTCACGTCCAGCACGTCTGGATCTTTCTCACTAACGGCCCATTTTCCCCCGTTCTCAGGCGAGTGTGATCTGGCCGCGGCAGCCGCGCAGTGATCTCATCAGGATGAAGCGGGCGCCGGCGCGTTGCTCCTGCCCTCCAGTCCCGGGGGCGGCCGCCGGACCTGCCCCGCTGCTGTGATACCCCTAACTCGACTGTCTCCGCCGGAGCTCGCGTCACTCTAGTCTGCCGTCTGTGCAGGATATCCTGTAGCCTAGTCCGCCCGGGTTATTTATTCACTGTGACAATGTGCAATGTCTGTGACGATTGATGTGTTTGTGAACTTAGCGGAGGTTCTGTGTCAGCCACTGCACTATAGTCAGGTGACTACTGAGACATGAGCACGTTATGGCACCTGGAGGCACGTACTATAGGAATATCTGCGCGGACCGGCCGTATGTCGGTCTGCGGCACGGTCGAGCATCTAGTCAACGCCGCAGTGCCGAGCTTCATACTCGGGCTTTCGCTCTCAGTCTGTGAGCTGCTTTCACAGTCTTATCATAGACTAGAGAGAATCCTCTATCATGTGGGAGGTTCACGCTGGTCAGTGACGACCCGCACAATGATCTTGTGTTAGAAACTATCAAAGCGGCGAACATGTATCTGAACGAGAAGTGCCCAGGGCGGTCACATTTATAGCTGCTTCACGTCTGAACACCGGGCAGCACGGATCAGCCGTGTTTCCGGCTGTGTCGGACCCTCTGGAGTCTGGAGCAGATGTGGTCCCGAACCGCCCTCCGCTCCGTGAGCGGACCACGGTCGTGCCACCGCCCCTCCCCGGCCGGCGTCAATACACGCACGTACACGGAACAGAGTTTATTATTATCGGCCGACACTAGCGTGCGTGGCAGCTATCGCAGAAAGTACATCAACATGCCGCGCTCGGCGACGGCGTCACAGCGGCGGCTGCAGCAGCCGACGAGAGAATGTCTCTGAGAACAGGCGGACGGGCGGCGGGCGGTGCAGACTATTGCTGTTTGCACTCCTGTGGGTCGCCGCCCTTGCCCTTGGGTCCTTTGACCTTCTTGGGGTCGAAGTCGGGGTCCTCCTCGTCGTCCATGTCGTCGTCACCTGCGGATGGAGGAAAGGGCGTCACCGTAAAGGCCGGGCACTGTGGCCATCGCGCGTGACGTAAACGTCGCGAGTCTCAGAGCAGGTGCCCGAAACGCTTCCTGATATGATCAGAGATCTATGGTTTGTGATCAATGATCATGCGACTTATCAGATCATGACTGGATATTGCAGCTGGTTGATTATTGGGGATTTAGGGCACGCCGGCTACAAAGGTCATTTTGCGCCCATGCTGACAGTGGTTAAAAATAAGGGTAAATTTAGTCCGATAGAAGATGACATCCAAGCCCAGTCTAACCCAGTCCCGCTCTCTCCCGTTCCTCTGTCCGACTCACTGCCTTCCTCTCCGTCCTCTTCCTCCTCCTCCTCGTCGTCATAGTCGTCCTCCTCCAGCGCCTCTCCGGTGAAGTAGAGTACGGCCCGCGGCACGATCCGCTCCCGAATGTAGTGGCCGATCTCGAAGTCGGCCGTCAGCTGGGCCTGAACTTCCTCGTCCACGTCTGCGTCCGGGTCGTCGGGCACTGTCGGGAGGAGGACAGATGGTCAAATGGGTCCCGGGCGGCGACTTACGGGGTTATTGGGTCACGCACAAAGCTGGTGCAGAATGGTCTATGGGACTGAGGGTTCAGAAAACTGTGAAAGGACTTGCACGCACAGACTCTCGCCGGATCCTGGTGTCTGGTGGCTGGCGACAGACGCTAAGCGCTAAAAGCGAAATTATGGTGTAATTTTCAGCGTAACTGCTTCACGGTCAGCATTTATCAGCAGCGAAAGACCCCGACATTTCACAGAACACCTTACCCAACAGCATCCAACAGTAAATATCGATGGCGAATTTAAGAACTTTGATTGCCCTCACCCTTCCGGGCCATGCTGCTTTACAAATGCTAATTTACACCATAACAGCAGTCAGCATGGGTCACGACACTATATAACATTTTCTTCCTCCATCGATCCCTGATGCCTATTCCGTGACGGAGACAGTCACGGCGTTTATCGGCGGGGTCCTACCGGCGGGCGGACTGAAGAAGTTGAAGAAAGAGTCGTTCTGTACGGTCTTGGTGATTGTGCGCGTGCTGCCGCGTGACTTGTGCTTCTGCTTCTTCTTGATGGTCTTCAGTGTGATGTTCTTGCCCTTCTGCCAATCTATTGTGCAGCCCTACAAACAGAAGGTGGCGTTGATAAGACACTCAGCATCGGCAGCCCGAAAGCTTGAATTTCTGATCGGCAGCATAATCTACACTAAAGTCACCCATCAGCCGCGGCAGTCACCCATTGTCCAGCGAACACGACCGCTCACGGCACAGCACACTTGGAAACACTTATTCACCCTGATATGAATAAGTCAAACCACGGTATAACACCTAAGATTAATTACGAATAAAATGAGCGCAAATTCGGCGGCATTGTTAATTCATGCTAACACAATTTCGCTGGTAAAATAAAACAATTCCATACAGAATGATAGAAGCATAAGTCAAAGCACTGAAATTGATGGCGGCCAAAATGACAGCTAGCGGATCGGCCGCCGCCCAATCATGCCCCGACACGAACCTTGCATTTGTAGATCTCGGGTCCCTCGAACGAGAACGGTTCCCGCTCGTCCGGCTTGCACTTCATGAAATACTCCTTGGTGAGGACGGTGTTTGTGAAGTGCTCGTTTGGTGAAAAGTGGAACTCTAACGTGAAACCCTGGAGGAGAAGAACAGAGACGTAAGACTAGGCGGCATTTTGTGTGACAGCAGTGCTACTAATTTGACTCGCATCCATCCATATTATGGTCTAAACATTATGGTAAATTACCACGCCAAACATCACCGACAGCTAGTGATAAATTAAGTCACCTGCGAAAGGTGTAAAACCACAAATACAACCACCATCTTCGGTTAAAAGAGCCATTATTTAACACTATCGCCCACAGACCGTGCACCATTTACAAACACCATCTCCAGCGGGAGGCACGTCACCGTCGGCCGACTTACCATGGGGCTCTCTGCGAAGTTGACTTTGATGTCTCGCAGGTGTTTGAGGATGGGCTCGTCGTGTTCCTGGATCATCTCCGAGAGCAGGTCGACGTTCTTACATACCGTCAGCCAGAACTCAGGGATGCCCTGGCGAGGGACGAGGTCGGGCCGGGTCAGTACACGGATATATCTCCACATCAGCTTACACGTATCTATTGAAGTCGGGTATCACCATGTCCGCAGATAAAAGAAGCAAGGGTGCTCATTGCTCATGCAGTCCAGTAAAATGTAATCCAACAAATGTGTGGGGGCACGTCGTCCTGCACTGTATTGCACACTGCAGTGACTTTGGACTAAAACATAGTCATTTCACCAGACGTCCCGGCCAACCCTTTTTTGACCCTCCCCCATCTGTAAGATCTCTCTAGTCCTCCACCCTCCGCTCCTCCTACCTTTGTGTTTTCGTCCATGTCGTGCAGCTTGGCGTCTCCGTCGCCGATCTTGGCCTTATCCTCCATCTCCTGGCTGATCTCGTCATCCAGTGTAAACTCACACTCTGCGTCGGTCGGCTCGTAGTCGCCGCCGATGATGGTGTTACGCTGCCGACGCGACGGGACCGGTCAGACACAGATGGAGGGAACAGCGGGGAGCGGGAGGTCGTGGCAGGCGGTCCGACGGAGCGCCAGAGGAGATGAGACATGACTTTGAAACAGCGCTGAATGCTCTGCACAAAGCAGTATGCACTCAAAGAAACAGACCAATGGATCGGGCCTAAGAAAAGAGAAAGCAGACGCCCGTAGCGATAAACGGCGTAATAATCAGACAGGATATATAAGAAGTATTGTTACTGCTCAAAACAAGCCATAATTGATCCCAGATGCCATAAGGTCCATCAATAAGCATCAACTCAACGATCTACAAGGTGTCCGCGGAATCCTATAAAACAACTTTCTCACCAACGAACCCCTCTAACCGCCACCCCCAGCACTTCCGGGCTCGCCCGCGCTCCGAGTCTCACCTGTTCATAGAGAGGCACGTAGAGTTTGTGGTATTTGCACTCTAGCGCGTGCACCTCCTCGTAGAATGCGGCTTCAATATTTGTGGCCTTCAGCTGGAGATTCTTCAGGGCTTTGATGCGCCGCTTTACCACCTTGGGCAGGCTCTGCGGCGGGGAGGGTATATGTCAGTGGACTGGTGCAGACACTACAGATCAAAGAACAAGAGAGTGTGTGTAATACGCGTGACAACCAGTAAGTAAGCCATAAGTGGCATTCCCATATTACTCGTTAACTACGACAGTCATTCGCGAAGTAGGATTCACATAGCAAAAACTTTCGTTACATCGACGCGATTAAATTAGTGCTTAAAATCAACTCAATGCTAGCAAAACATTCACTCCAAGGCTAATCAATACGCAGGACATCTTCTAAAAAGAAATTTTCCTCGTCAAACTAAAAATCTAGACATAGTGACTGGTGTCGTCATCCAGATGACGTGCATTCATTTGTGCCGTAGCCTGAAGTTCCCAGAGTTCGAAGTCCTGCCAGCTTCCCGCCCAAGCAAACCGTATTTGCCATATAAGTCGCACGTTGGCATGATTGGACACGTCAGCTCCTCGCCCATCGGCCCCTCTAAACCGGCGGGGTTCCACCGATGACCGACCGGTCCGCCCACACACATAACAACGTCGCACAAGTGCGATCGACCGTCGCTCAAACCCTATCAAAACAAAGGCGACCGCCACTGCGCCGTAATAAGGTCACCATAGAAATACTGGTTGATAATAACCAGTATAACGCCTTTTGGGGCGACTAACGGAGCGAGCGAGAGGGTGGGCCTTGCGCGTGCGAAATTGAGAGGGGGTACCTCCCACTGACTTGTGCACGGCACCCTACTAACCGGTCTCTAGCGATGTGCCAAATTTGGGCACAATCGGCCCAGCCGTTCTCGAGATCTGGAAGCGGCACCCTGCACGTGCGCACGTGCAAAATGGGTCCCGACTGACTTGTGCACGGCACCCTACTAACCGGTCCCTAACCGCGTACCAAATTTGAGCGCAATCGGTCCAGCCGTTCTCGAGATCTGGAATCGACCCCTGCACGTGCGCACGTGCAGCAGCACCCCAACTCTGGCACATGGATATGCAGTGCCTAGTGGGTGCCTATCTACATGCCAACTTTCAGCGCAATCGGCCAAGTAGTTACCGAGATAATGCAACAATTACAAAACTGGCACCTCTTCGTTTTGCACGTGGCACGAGAATAAGGGGTCACCCACATGCATCGGGAATAGTCCAATACTTGGTAGAAGGAATGAAGCTACCCTACAAAAATTACCGCATGTAAATCGGTCAAGTGGTTGCTGAGATATAAGCCTCGCAAAAGCGTCCGCACGGCCGGCCGGCCGCTCATACCTAGAAATTTCCGTTAATCTAAGGAAAGACTCCGCTCGCTTCGCTCGCTCCGTAATCATATGCACGAGGCACATACTCCATGCTGTCCATTACAACCCGCTCAGAAAACAGAGAGAAGCAAACAGCTCTGGGGTTCTCTGCAAACGCCACAAATTCCCCAATCTGGCAAGAGCTTCCCGGAAGCCGGCGAGGTCAGACCACCACAAAGGCGGTGGTAACGACCGGCGTGGGTGGGGACTGCCTATCGCTGCCAACCACTGCCTGCCTATCGCACTCGGTCACGGAGGGAGAGAGTCGCACTGGCCGTGAACCGGTTTCCACACATGACCGCCGGTCATGGTCACGGTCATGGCCTCACCGGTCACTGACCGGGCAGCTGACTGTTTCAGAAATCAGAACGGCTGGTCAGCTAGCCGTCAGTCAGATCCCATCCATGACCGGTCAGCTGACCGCGCTAACGCTAACGTCAGCCGACTACGATCGTTAACAGATAACACACGGTAACTGACATTGGGACCGGCCAGTCATATAACCGTCAGATCTGTCAATAGCCGTCAGAATTCAGCTCCTACCGCTACCCATTAGCACGACGGACGAAAGAACTGGACAGTCGGTTTACCGAGACCGCCCTCCTCCCCCACTGCCCGTCAGTTGAATCATGACAAAGTTCGTCATCTAGCCCCCGCAGCCCGTCCTCTGATTGTCCGCTCTCAGCTGGCACCAACTGAGGGTTGGTGCACCATGAGATCACTGCCTGGCGCCCCATCATAAGTCGCGAGCGCGCCGGCCAGCGGTGGTTCATCACCGACTACCGTGACAGGCAGTACAATGAAGACGATTTGCCCAATGCCGATAATAACAACCGCGAGGCGCGAATGTCACGACGGATACTTAGGTCAACTTCTTGGCCAGTACCTATAACACAGGTTAAGTGAAATAAAATATTGCTCATATTTCATCCAGCAACCAGTGGTAGTCATTACATGCACTGATTGTCAACTACCATAACTCATGAGCATGACTGTAGCAAGACTGTAGGCTGCGGCTACTGGCTAGTGCCTAGTGGTGTTGACAGAAGCATGAAGGAACAGTTGGTGAATCGGGAATCATGTAAGCATTCTAATTTGAATCTTAATGGTACACTTTTATACCTGTTAGGTGTATTATGCTTTATCTCAATTTTGTACACGGACACTTGTCCTGAACAGTCATGTTTTGTGGATGGGCATAGTAAATAAATGACGATGATTCTCCGCCTCAGCCCACGATCCTCGCCATCTGACTGACCTCAATGTAGCCGGACGGGGAGCCGACCATGCCGTCCAGGCGGCCCTGCAGCGCGGCCAGCACCTGCGGGTTCCGCATCAGCTGGGCGGTCACGTTCCCGGCCTCGCCGCTGCCCTCATCCATCGTCTCCAGAGCCTTCTCAGGGTCCTCCTGGTTGGACATGTTGACACTGCTGCTGTCTGACTAGTGAGTAGTGAGCTGGCGAAGGAATAGTGTGCTTCATTAGGAAACAATTCAAGTAAAGCAAGCATAAAGGGAGCTCCAAGCCTCCTTTTTAGGACCTTGGACAAACAAGATTTTTTTTTAATTTCTGTGGATATTTTGCAAGACAAGTTTACCATTAATTATGAGAAATATCATCAGCTGACCTACAAACAGAGAGGGTCTTGATCCCAACAAGTGGTAGCAAACCTAGCCCTGCAAAATCCCTGCAATGAAAACTGGTTCAATTTAAACAATAGCAGCCAGATGTGGCTAGATCCCTGTTTCAACACAGTGACTCCACCTAATGCTCTGTATCTATGGTAACACAATCAAAATTGAGCCATTCTGCCCAGTTCCATGGAAATCAAGCACCTTTCATAGTATATCAATCACCAATGATGGTATCAGGATTCAGGTAGTGTCAATCAATGCCCTAAAACAGGCCCCTTATGTGATGCATCCTGACCTCCAGAAATGTGGACAGGTTTAACATTTCAATTTCACCCTCAGAATAAGACTGTCATCCTCCCTAGCCATGAGTTTCTTAACCCTCGCCCGTATTGGTGTTTTTCCAGCCGCGGACGTATAAGGGGAGGGGGGGGGGGGTCCGTTGGACCCCCCTTGCCGTTTCGCCACTGATCGAGCTAGAGCTTCGCGAAAAAAAAACGAGCGTGTTGCCCGTGACGAGAGGAAGCCGATGATACCCAATTTTAAGGTCCTAGGTCATTGGTTGACCTTCCAGGTCAGGTCAATGACCCAAAAGTCGGGAAAATCGGGACCTGTTAGAACGTCGTAAAGTGTGGTTACTATGCGGTTTTTCGGGGTGCTGATCACGAATATCATGTTATTTTTATCACAGATGATGTCTTCATGCATTTAGGCCAGGTCAGGTCAGGTCAACCAGTAGGGGTCCTGCCTGGTAATCGTAGTAGGTGTCAACTGCCTCTGACAGCTTTGTAACATGTTTCGAATGCACCAAAACTACTTCATAAATGTTCATATGGTTGCTAAATTCGAATTCAGCTCCAAAAACTGGCCTAGAAACATGTAAAACTCGAAAAAGTGAACCGATGTCATCAAATGTCAATGACCTGACCTGACCTTCAGGTGACCTTGACATCCACCCTAATGCATGGAGGCAACATCATATCACATGATTGAACGCTTGAAACAACCACGAAAAGACTGCAAACGCGAGGCTAATGCGAGCCGACATACGCCGAATCGCGATTTCGGCCATACATGGTCTCGAAAAGTAAGTCAACTCACAGGCCAAAGGTCATTTGGGTCAGGGTCATGAAATTTTCAGGGTGGGTGTAAAATTGATCAACTAGAGGGTACTGAAAGTTTCGTCGCGATCGGCCGCATTTTACGCGAACTATTCGCGAAAAACCGACGGGGGGTCCGTTCGACCCCCTTTACAGACGAGGGTTAATCCGTACTTGACTGGGTGACTGGAAGTGGTGGGCTTTAATGCCTTCCGCCTCCCCACCCCCACATACGGTTATCTCCGAAAGTAAACATGGCAGACACATGAGGCTGGGTTGAAAAAAGCCAATAGGGCTATTCCAGAGGTGTTGAAACCATAACAAGAAATTCTCAAGGTCAAGGTCAGGTTAAAAAAGGCCAAGTTTTAAAGTTGCACAACTTCTACAAAAAAAGTGTCTAACAGGTACAGATCATTGATGCCAAGAACCCCACCAAGCCCCTGCTTTCTCTTGACAATGGTTATAGGTAAAACAATATCATTTAAAATAATGAAATCACTGGACACAATATTGGACACAGTACTGACACATAAAATATTAGGTTTAAGGGTCAAATTTTGAGATTTGAGAAATTTGGCAGTGATTGGTCTGACATCACCGCATCTGAACTATTCCATTTTTGAAATTTTTGAAATGGAAATATAATCTTTATTCTTAAAAAAGCTTAATTTTTGGAAAATTTCACTTCAAAATCTTACTTGAATTCAAATCTGAGGTGGCCATTTTATAAAATGTTATAATTGATACCCACCTGTTTTTTTATTTACAAACATGTTCAACAAATTGCCTTGTAGAAAGCTAACATGTTAAGACAATGGCACTTTTTGATTGAAATCAGTCGCAGTCATGACACCACAAAATCTGTTATAACTAAAAATTTGTAAAAAGAAGTCATAGAAAACTTCATCACATGATTCAAAAAATGATGCCAGAGAAACCAAAACAAATTTTAGACTCATCATGCAACTAGTTCTTGGTCACTGCAACAGCCGAAAAGCCAGCGGATGGGGCAATTTGACGCCCTCATGGATAATGAGTCAATGACAGGCTGATGATAATGAGCTCAATACTGTGCAACAAATTTTCTTGGAATAAGTTCTTTACCTACAATTCACTCACATACTTGGGGTATTTCAAGTATTAGAAAATAATCACATGAGTTATGACAACAATTTGCACGGCCACGGTGCCGTGCGGCGAAAGCGCAGCTCAACTACCACCCGCACAGAGGCGGCACACCAGACCAGTCAATCCATCTGAATGCAGAGAGGGAATACTCATCAAGATATACATATGCTTGAGCGAATTAAAATAAACATACAGCCAAAATACACCCGAATATTCACGACCACCCAACTCACAGATTCCACGCGGCGGAACTCTCCACAAGAAAAGGCGCGCTACTTAGTAGGAAAAATGGTAAATACCAGATGAATCATTTTCCTACTAGAATATTGTCCTATCTGGTGCATTTGGAACACAAATAAAAATTGCAATTAGTGTAGTAGGTGATGATTTCTTCTACTCTTTTGATTTTTTGGCTGTTTCTCGGAATCAACCCGGAAATTTTTCCGCTTTTCCGAGCCCGTAAAAATGTCCTAGAAGCTAGTCTAAAAATGACCCTGTTCGTCAGTAAAATAAGTTTGTTCGGTATAGTGAATAATAACAATTTATGATGACTTCCTGAAAATTCTTCAAAAGGTTCAAAGGTTCTTAAAATGTTCTTGTTTCGCTTGTTTTGCTGCATATTTACGTCTGGACAACGAGTTGCGTTGGAGAGGCCGGAAATAGTGGCGATTTCAGGACGGCAAGAATGGACCGTCATGGGAATGATTCTTTTTTAAACTGTGCACTGTTTTCAGCCGAAATTCAATAGTTACTACAAAATATTTTGTAATTACATTTCCGCTAAGAATGAATGCCATCAGGGTTAAGTTTTACTTCTATTGCATTTTGTCAAGAAGCATATAGTGCTGTTATATTGCAGTTTTTGCGCGTTTGTTACAAAATATGAAGCGAATAAGAGTTAGGGCCACTAAAATAAAAAAAAGCTGTTGTTGTTGAAGAGTTAGGGCGCGCACGAATAAGGCAAAAAGGTTCCAAACTGCAGAGTAACGTTGATGTATAGAGTTAGAGTATATACCTACCTATAGCAAAGTATCATGTTGACCTCAAGTTCATCTGTTGCATGATTGAATAGGCAGGTTTACACATTCCAAGTTTCTCTTAATTGGATCAGAGGTGTCAGTGTAATTATCAGTGCCAGAAGTTAACTTGAGGGAAAGGCGAAAGCTATGCTAATTGCTCTTGTCCATCCACTAAAAGTTATTGAATATTTTGCTTTGTGTATTCCAAGAGCCAGAGAGGGAACTATTTTATTTGTGCCTTCATGCCAGAATTGAAGGTGGATCATTAAATTTTCAATGCATTTAAGCATTATGTCTTTCTCGTATAAAAGCAGTGGCTAAGAAGAAAAGGTTGATCAATCCTGAAGTTCAGTCATTGTACCTCAACTTGTCAGCAAGATCCCCAAGGACAGAGGATATGTTGTATACCTGTCCTGTAAATCAAAGCATTTTTGTGCCTGTAAAGGCTTAAGTTATTTGTGGTGTGTTTGGACTTCGGAATGAGGAGTGGCCGTTTTTGTTGTGTTTATGTGGAGATTGAATATAACTGTGACCCTGTGCTTGTTTGTATACTTACTACAGTCAAACAGGGAACCAGCACATTCACATAACATACTCACCTAGCACCTAGCTCATAGCTGTGTCCCACAGGATTTGTACTTGTTCAATGTTCATCTCTCAAGCATTAACAAAGCACTAAAGTACCTAGCTTAGTTATCATTTCCCACATTTTTCTGAGCATCTAACATGACATACAGCAGTGCAGAGCAGCTTCAGAGAGGAAACACTTTAAATGCACAGACTCACACCAACCACCCAATGAGCCAGTTCCTCAGTTGACTGTTTCCCTGGATGCAGCTTGGCAAGGTGAGCTAACTGTTGGCAAGTTGAAGGTTAGCAGGTAAGATTGAGTTAGGGTGATAACCTACCTATAACTGGGTGCTACTGCTATGCAGGTCTTGGTTAGGTTGCAAATATGTGTGATAAATGAGGTTAGGTCAGCTGTCGGGTTAGTCAGGTATGCGCACTGTTCAGGTCACCTTTCTATGGACACTTGGGGCAAATTAAAACCTAATATAAGCTAACCCAACTAAACCTACACAATTACTGACTATATGAACGAAGCACATACCTACTTGTGCCTGCATCTCATACCATGTCAAAGTAAAGTTCCTTGGTGGAAGATTACCCTCAGTACTTTTTATCCCAGCCCTGTGAAGAAAACTAATACTTCTAAGTTCTGAGTCACTGCTGGCCATCCACAGAAGTAAAAAACGCTGAGAGCTTTGCCATTGTATATTGAACCAACAATCACTATCACAAATGACTAATGAACACATATGATAACATTGTTGCATGGATTGTCACATTGACAATTTTACTACAATCCTTTTTTCAAGAAATACAGTAATGATTAACATCAAAATCAACATAAAGTGGATTTAGTGATCCAAGCTTTCTCCTCCAGTAGCAATGGAATGATCGCATGTTTCATTTGCCAGACACTTTAGTACCTGATGCACATTACCGTCTGCATAGCATCTAATCATAGTAAAGCTGCCCGAGTCCATTCATTCTAGATTTTTCACTTGATAGTTAGCACTAACTTATCTTGTTATAAGTTATCATTCAATAATATGCACTCATCAGTCAGCATTTTCTGGCATGATACTGCTCAGCGTGCTCTTCAGTATTGATCCAAGATCTCCTGCAAAATTATAGCTTGTTTTCGACCAATAATGATGAGCTCTTTTAATTTTACTTTTTCTTGCTGATATGTGAGCCCGATCAACTTGTGTTTATCAACCAATATTTCATAACTTCCAAGTTCAACTTGATATTGTTATTGCTCAGGGTCAGGACCTCGGTCAGCCTCCTTGATACTTGGGATTGTTTTCAGTCAACATGCTTCTTAAATATGATATACGTCAATGTTAAGGGATTCAAAACATCCAACAAAACGACGTACAAGAGTACGGAAACCACCAGATAAACTTGAAAAGGGCCTTGGAACAGAGCCAAGCGGTGCTCCATTTGTTTGTTTACAATGATTGTAGTGCTGATGTATTTTTAGGACTCTTGACGGTCGGCTTATAAAAAATGAAACGTTTTTACAAAAGTTGTAGGGCAAGTAATATTTATCTGAAAAAACTAAAATATTCAAAAGCCAAACACTATGAAATACATGAATCGGAACGAAAAAGTAACCCAAAAATGCAGCCTAATCACCGGCTCCTAAAACTGCGACAAAGTTTCCACTTTTCCCCGCAACTCGTTGTCCAGACGTAAATATGCTGTTTTGCTTGCCTTTGCTGGCACTACACCGGCCACATGTGTTTTCTTCGATTGCATCAATATATGTAGGAGATAAATTTTGCAAGATTCCTTTAAACTTTGCATATTTTAAGGAAAATATTTCAGATTTGAGCTAGCGAGATTTAAGTCAGTATCGTCAGTATTTAGAGATAAATTAGAGAATTTTACTTCATTAATAAAAAGTCTCACAAGCAAATCACACACAGCAACGAGTGGTGGGTTTTTGGTAATTGGTTGAGAATTTGCTATATTTTTCACTGTGATTTTTTAATTTCATCTAGTGAAAAGGGTAAAGAAACTAGTAACCTATATAATGCAATGATAAATCGTCATTAAATAGCTATTCATTCAGTATATTTAGTCCTATTTTGCTGAAATTCCAAAGTCTGGATCAATCAGCCTTGATCATTATCATTATTTGACCTGAGGGGTGTTCACGGGCACCACAAGCTGCGGAGTGTGGTGTGTGCGGTGTGTGCAGCAGGCGTGGGGGTAGGGGATGGGTAGGCAGTGCTGACGTCACGGCTGCGTGACGTGGATGGTCCGCTGTGGCCTGTGCCCAACTGCCCAGTCCCGACCAGCTACAGTGGTTGCTGTGTGCGGTGACGGAAGGCTGATGTAGGGACTGGACTAGTGGGTGGAGCTTGGAGGCTGTGTATGGTCCGACCGCACACAGAGCCCATGAACAGCCCCCTGTGCATTGATACTTGTACTTGTTGGGTTAGGGAGCCTGGACCTGTGGCCTAGTAGTTAGTACCTACCTATTTACTGTTTCACTAGGTACCTACCACAGAACTTGATATTTGCTGCTCAAACAAACTTCTTGGGCAATCAAAACTCAACTCACCTGGTAACATACCTAGCAATCATGGCCCATGGGTGTCAATTTTCACAGAGTTGGGGGTGCTTGGGCACAGCAAATCCGCCGCCGCCCTAGTGGTACTGGTGACCTTGTCCTGTTGACCTTGTCTGTTGCGGCTCTAAAGCCAAGCCGGCCGAACTGGCATGGAATTTGGAGAGCTTGGGCACCCCAACTCGCCGGAAGTCGACATCCATGATAGCAATTGCTTCTTTTCCTTGACACTCTTAAACTAGAACTACATACATCTAGTGTGTGCTGTTCTGTCATCTGTGAAGCTGAAACCATGTTTTCAAAGTGAGGAATTAAACCTTGTTTACCAGCCACCTATGTTTTAGAGGTGACCCCTATATCAGGCTGGATGCAGAATTAAACTGGAGGCCAGGTATTATGAAAAAGCCCTAAAGTTGGAAACAAGTTCCAGTTTACTTGCTCTACCAGCACACACGTCTGATCCGAGCTTCTCTCTGCCATTCCCATTCAGCATTTCTAAGCACCCATGGGGCATAATGTGTGGTGATTGTGAAACACACCAGTTTCTTGTCGCTGAGTGGCCTTAATTTCTGTGGTATTCTGCTTGCCCAAGCTCTATTTCAATTTTTAAGGGCTAATGTCCCAAGTATCACTGTGGCTCTGATCTGTTTCAGGTTTTTCTTTCTCCTACGGTTACTCGTCCACTGCCTCTGAGTGGATGTGCGTTGTCCCTTGGCCGAGCCTCAGTGGACCCTCTGGTGGCACTCGGTGAGCATGGAGAGGACAGTGGAGCTGCCGGCGGCCACCTCCGCTGCGCCGCCCACCGATCAGCTCGGGACGTCCCTGCTGCGCGCGAGGGGCCGCGAGAAGCGGCCAGACCAGTGGAAACGAGTGGTGCGCAAGAACCGTCGCATCGCCGGCCAGGAATACGTCAACACCAAGGGCCAGGTGGTCAAGTCAAAACAGATCGGAGCCGCCTGCACGTGCCGAATGAAGTGCTATAATAGGGTAAGCACCTGATTATCAGTCAGAGTGACAGTTACTGTTACCACATAAATCAATTGTTTCGTCTGTTTCGTAGCTCGGTTGGCAGGGCATCGGACTCCCGACCGTCGGGCTCTAGTCGCTCCGATGTTCAATAGGTTAGACTTCTGACAAGGGCTGATATTTTACCGGAAGCTGCAGCCATTTTACAGTGGGTGGGATGGACTGTGTTTGGCTTTCATCGGCACGCTAAACTCTGCATCAAAATCCTAGCGTTTTCCGGATTTGCCCGATCGGACCGTAGTGGTCGGACCCTGCGGAAATGCTCGACGAAATGGATTATCCAGCTGTTAAGCTCTCCAGTCGAAGGTTCAAGCCACCAAATTCATTTTAGAAAATGTGAATCATTGTTTTTGACGTAGACTGAAAGCCGACGTAGGTACGGTGCATTCAGAGCTGCTCATAAACGTAGGCAATTTTGAGTTTTATTCACGATCGATGGCAACACAAGTCAAATTCCTAAAACCAAAAAGAACAAAAAGTGACTTGTGTTGCCATCGATCGTGAATAAAACTCAATCATGTCTGATCATTTAGTAGGCAATTTTATCTTTCTTGGCCATTTTTTTCTATGTTTTGAAATTCATGGGCGCTGAATACTGATTAGATGGGCTTAGTGAAGTCCCTTCATTATAATTGATTTGGACCTCACGTTTTTCTGCTCTGACCAGGTGGATGAGAACACGCGGAGGAGCATCTTCAGCGGCTTCTACGACTTGAAGAGCTACGACGAACAGAATGCTTACCTGTTCGGCCTGATCAGGAAGACTGAAATCGCCCACCACTCGGCCGCCAGTTCCGAGCGGCGCACCTGCAACTATCAGTACTTTGTGCGCTGCAAGGGCCGGGAGATCCAGGTCAGTTGGTGCCGGTACTTAACCTTCGAGTGTGTGTGTGTGTGTGGGGGGGGGGGGGGCGTTTTTGGCCACACCTGACAGTTTTTTTTTGCGTGAAACTTGGTATAGCTTATAAAACATCAATTTCGCATCGTGTGTAAGATTTATGACCCTGGGTCACATAAGTTTAGGTCACCAGGTCAAGTTAAGTGACCATGCCTCTAAACAACTTTGGGATTCATTCATTCCTACAGCTTACATCCCAGAAGTTTTGAAACTCAGGCTATTGGGTGAGGAAATCAGTACTAACACTTTGTATATCTCGGAATTTTCGTATCGGTGACCTAAGTTCAGGTCATGTCAGGTCATTTTTGTGACCTCTCCTCTCCATTATAAATGTCAAAGGGAGAAAATTGAAATACTCTTCTTTTGGCCGAAAACACCCTCAAACATTGGAACTCATGTGAATATGACACACTGAGTAACAAAATTGCACTTGTGACCTCTTTCATGCCCCTTATGTCATCTCAGGTCATGCAATGTAACTAACAGTTTTTTTTTTTTACAATAACCTTAGATAAAAACATGCTAGAGCGCGGGAAATACCATGCATCTGTTCAGCTCAACAATACGAATCGACTGATATGCAACATGACCTTTTCCGTGACCTTGACCTGAGGTCAACTTTTTTATGTTGACCTTTCCAGGTCAAATTATAGTTCATTTGAAGCGTCTCGACGAGACAAACGCGATGCCGGTAAATTCAGTGTAATAAAAGCTTGGAGTCAAAAGTTAATACTGAAAAAAAAAATCCGCAAAAACGTCTAACTTTGAGTTTTTGCCCTCTGGAGGCTAAACCGTTGACCTTAGGTCAAATCCGAAACAACACCCCAGAAAGGCCTTTGAAAGAGCTATCGAATGCGCTTTTCTGCGGCGCTGTAGCTCTATTGGTTCCCGACTTATGCGCCGCTTTGTGAAAAGTTGTCAAAATCGGGAACAAAAAGTCGCGATAATTTTACTTTTGGTGACCTCCAGAGACTTTAGCGATGACATGATTGAAAAATGACCCTTATAATTCTGAAACATCTTATAGCAAACTATCTATTGCTGTTTACCGCGTCTTTCTAGCTTGCTTACTTTCCGAGATAATATGGTGTGGCCAAAAAGGCCCCCACCATAGCGAAGTTGGCTGAGAGGCCCACCGGGCGCGGGTTAATGTGCTGCAAGAATTATACGCCCGGTACGGTTATTCAACTGCCCAATATACCCTGCAACTGCCGATGATCCGTGCGAAGGAAGTGACGCAAGTTCCGAATAGTCATCGGTATCTTATTCATTGATTGGTAGGGTGAGATTTATTAAACTCCTAGTGCTTCGTGGTCCGCGAAAAGAAACATCATTTTGACATGACACTTACTTTAATCTTCGTTATTCGCACCTTCGGCACGCGGTTATTACCGTCTACGACTGCATGACACGAGTCTCCTCCGGCACCGGCAGGTGTGCAAGCAGGCCTTCGCCAACATCCACGCCATCACGTTCAAAAAGATCCGCATGCTCTCCCAGAAGCTGGACCAGAACATCATGTTCCCGCGGGACCAGCGAGGCAAGCACATGAACCGACGGAAGATCTCCGAAGAAGTGAAAGGTAATATGTTCGGGCAGCTTGGCAATAAGTATCTTGGAGGTCCTATCGGTATTGTTATATGCCGATTATCTTATTTGCAATACTCCGGTAATGACTCGTCCCTTTAAGTTGCAGCCTCATATCGACAAAGGTTACATTAGCATACCTCTTTGTCAACTGAATGTTGATTCATGCTTGATAAGAAAACTAGTTTTGCACTCAAGTGACTTCATCATTGCTCTATTTGTATTTTCTTTATTTATGTTCTCTAGTGCCTAGTGGTGCCTTTCCCACCGCCACCATCCCCCTCCCCGTGTCCTCCCCGTGGACCACCCAGACGTGTCTCCTCACTACAACCATCCTGTCCCCTCACCACTACCGCCCGTCGTCCGCAGACCAGGTGCGTCGGCACATCTCGGAGGTGCTGCAGTCGACGGAGCTGCGCACCTTTCTGAAGGAGGATAAGGTGTTCGGGCTGGACCTGAACCTCTCCAAGATGCACAAAGACTACCTGAAGCGGTTCGAGCCGATGGCGTTCGAGTCGTCACCTGGCTCCCCGGGTGAGTTCGACGTCCTATCGTCTGGTTGGTCGCGTACTCCGATATGACATAGGTCGTTCAGTAGAAGTTTTTATCAGTTTGGTGTGCGACGTATGTGATTTCAAGCTTCACCTGGCTACGCCATTAAGAAAGTAAAAAAGACCTGCCGAGTGTAGCTGATCCGGTTGGTCAGCATTCCGTACAAAGTGCAAAGTTTGTCAGGACGTGTCCCCATGCTTAGTGTCAAATTCGTGTGTTTTTCCTCACGAAACGCCGTGGTTATGAAGGGGATGGACATTTTGCATGGAATGCATCTATGTTTATTGTAGTTGGTAATCGGTTTCCATCTAATCTTACTTGAGCAATGACTGGCCACCACAAATTAACAACCATAATTCTGCTCTGCTTCTCGCAGACAAGCTTCGTCAGGGCTACCAGACCGAAGTGAAAATATGGCTGTACAGCACCATCTATCACAACGAGTTCCGCTTCGCCAATTTGGGCGCGCTGCGGGTGTCTCAGCAGAAGGGCGGCCGGCGGGAGGCGGCGGCGGGCTCCTCCGGTTCTGCTGCCGCCGCCGGATCGCCCGTCAGCCGGTCGGCAGCGTCGGTGGCCCGCCGCGCCGCCGCGAGGACACTGAAGGTGAGCAGTGTACGGACTGACCGGGTGCAGTGGGATTGGGGGAGAGGGAAGGAGCTAATAGCTGGTGTTCCAAGAAGTTCGGGACCTTGAAACCCACAGGATCATGGCCTTTTCAACTTAGCGTATATGGGGAAAGGTCTACAACTTCAGTGATCTGTGTACTATTTTGCTTCTTGCACACATATCTGCACATATGAGTGTGAAGTCCTTTAACTGACGTTGTATAACTGGCGGTATATTCTGCAGACCAATCTATTCTGCGCTTCTGTCCGTAGTTTGCGGTCGTGGTTGTCTTATATGTCCTGTGACGTCCCGTTCCCCGTCCGACATAGAAGCTGTTTGTATATTTCCTGTGACGCTCCCGCTCCCCGTCCGGCAGAGGGAGCGGCTGTCAGTGGTTGTCTATTTGTCCTCTGACTCTCCCGTTCCCCGCCCGGCAGAGGGAGCGGCTGTCGGCGCCGGCGCCGGCGGTCTCTGCGCCTCCCCTGCCGCCCGTCTCGGCCGCCCAGACGGACGTCCTCCCCGGGCCCGGTCCGGCCGTGAGCCCGGCCGTCTCCGCGGCGCCGGTGGTGGTACACCACCTGCAGCTGGCCGAACAGCCAGCGCCGCCCGACCTCATGAACCTGGCCGTCGAGCAGCTGGTGTTCCAGACGGCGCCGCGCGCCGGCGGGCCGGCCGACGCCGGTGGTGCCCCGCTGCAGCTCTGCCTCCCCATCAGCTGCGTACAGCCGCTGAACCTGCAGGCCCAGCCGCTGGACCTCCACCACCCGCACACCGTGTTCTCAGTGCAGACCGGGACCACAGACAGCGCCTCTGGCGGCGGCGGCGCACAGTCGCACTTCGAGTCGGCGCCGCACGATGGCGCTGCCGGCGGCACGGCGCTGACCGTGCAGGATTACGGTGGTGCAGAGGTGCACCTGGTGACGTCAGCGGCCAGCGGCGTCACCGGGGCTGCTCTCTATGACTGGCAGCTGACTACCGAGTGACGGCCGGCCGCCGCGCGGTGTCTACAATACCTCATAGGGAGCGGCCTGGCCGCCGTACGGGGTACTCAGGGGCGGGGATATAGGAGCCGCAGTCTTCCGTCCGACCGTGATAGGTGGGCCCTCGACTTGACAAATAACGCGGCGGCTGGGCGCCGTGTGCCTCTGCCTGTGTTCTGTCAGTGGAGTTCGGAAGGCTGCCCGTGGTAGCTGCGCCGGCTGTGGGTACCGGCGGGCCGGTACTGGGTGGTGGGCGTCTCGGCACGTGTCGTCTGGCGGTGTTGGTTCACCGCGCATAACTGAGGTAGCTCGGTGCCTTGTAGCGTAGATTGTTGGTGGGCGGGGTTTCTGTTACCTTTTTCCACCCACAATGATGCCTCTCAGTGGTTATTTTGCATGTGTTCTGTCATTTGTAATGGTTGATGCTATATTTCTATTTTGTATTCACTTTATTACCTGATTGACAGATATTTTACGTATTGTGGGATCTAGGAACTTGGCTGAAAGGTAACCGAGATTGTGTAGCAATCAAATTGGATGCGAAGGCGACGGCAAATTTATCATGACAACGCTGTCTTGGCGGATTGTTAAGACTAGCTTATTGCTAGTCGATTTATCTCATACGTCACTATGTATCGTTTTTCCTGCATGACCGACTCATTTTTGTGATATGAAAGTGTAGCCGACCTCCTGCAAGCCTTCGTTGGATGCCTTTGTTTGACGCTACCCTGCCAAGACAACAATAAACGCAGCCGTGTATGTAGGTCCGGTGTGTAGTTGGAAAATTATCTACCTTCAAACGTTGTGTGATTTAGCATATGCTAGCTATAACCTTACTATATGCCAGGCCGTGTACATTTCCGGGCTTTCCTCGGTGATCCTCGGTGATCAATTTGCGACGGTGCTACTTTTGGTGTCCCATCCAATGCAAGAACGACCCGGGTGTGCGAAAGCAGTCAGCTCTATCTAATGTCCCCGGAACGGCGCTCAGATACGGGGAGGAGCGGGGATGTCGACGGTCACCGGGGCCCGCCGCTCGCGCCACGACCGTTACGTCATCGGTGACGAGTCGGAACTTCCTCGATAAGCTGTTACTTAGCAACGACTTTCCATGGTAAAATCGCTACAGTGTGCGCGCCTGCATGGCATTGTCGTTCACGGACGGTTATGTTTTGCATCCTCGGTTTCTCGGGTCATTGGAAGTTCTACCGTTTACGGATGCCGTGACCGCTCCTCGAGCTCTTAGGGGAAAGAGAAGAACAGTAAGAAGTTGAAAGTGTATCCCGACGTATTAGCTAAGAGGATGTTATTATAGGCCGCGCATGTTATTGCTGCCGGCTATCAAAGACGTCGAACGCAGGAGGAATGCATAGATGCGGGTCCAGTCTAGGGTGAAATCGAGGGCGCTACCCAATGGCGAATTGGCTTCTTTCGAAAAGTAGGCATTCAAAGACCCGCACTTTCAAGAGGACGAGATCGACGAGATCAAGATTACTTTACTCAACGACGAGATGGCATCGAAGCATTCCCTTCATTTCATATGTTTTCCTCTACTGTACTCTGACGTCAGAGCTACCATATGAAATTGTAAACAAAATTATAGTGCGTCATTATCGCATGTTTTGTGGGATTTGTTTACTTTTGTAATCGACGTTGATGCTCTTGGCGGTGGGCGGTTTTTATCAGTGGATTTTATATCTTTTATTATTATTTTTCCGTAACATCCTTGGTGGAATTGATAAAATGAGTACTTGGTTGTTGCGTCATACCAAGGTGTTGCGCGTTGTCGGTGAAGGAGCCCGAGGAATTCCCTTGCATGGTACTGCGCCGGCAAGGTCGCGCAGAGGGCACGTTGCTATCCAGTTTAAAAGCCTGCGAGCGGCGGCAGGGGTCGCGAGTGTGGTCAGTGCCTGGCGGTGGGGGCGTGCTGTTGGGTTGTGATCCTCTGCTGAGCGTGTTGAGTTGCATTCTGTGTGCTGGGACCAGTGCAAATTGGAGTGTGATTGCTACACCTGACCAATCAAGATGAGCACCATGAAAGCCCTGCAGTACAACCGACCGACCAAGACCCTGACGCTGAGGGAGATACCCATACCAAAGATTGTCAGGGAGGACGATGTGTTGGTTAAAGTTGCATTCTCAGGCATCTGCGGAACTGATCTGCATGCAATTAAGGTTAGTGGCCCGATATTTGGTGTGTAGAAATTGTACTCAAGCTGGTATCTTGCAGTCAAGTCAGTGAAAACACCTGCCGAGGATTATTGCCATTTACAGCTGTTCTAGCCTGGTGACATGTTCTCAAACTTGCTCTTATGATACCTAGGTAAATTGAAACATTCACTCTTGCTTGAGAAGCTCCAATCTTAGGTGTTCGCTATTTTGTGCTATGACCTAGAACCTAGGTCCTAGACCACTACAAGTAACACACAAAACCAAGGAATGCAAAATACAATGGCCTGTCTGCATTGCAGCTTCACACAATTTTGTTTGCCTTTGTTATTAAAGAAGCTCTAAGCAAAGGTCATTCTTCCCACTAACTAATCTGTAATGAGAATATACTTCTGACTTGAGGTCATAAAATAGCCACAAAATAGCTCTACATGTTCATTTTTTACTTAGTACTACAGTTTCATCTGAAAAGTTGACCCAATTGCTATAAATTGAATCCTTGGCCCCAAACATGGCGTGTGCCTCTACATCCACAGCTCAGTGAAGTTTGATGAAGTAAATAAGCCATATCAGAATGTGCTAGCGGTCCGCCTTCCTGACTTTAACCTGCATGTTGCAGCGGTATATCGGCCACCATCCTCCTCCTTGGAGGACACAGCACACATATATGACTTTCTGCTGGCCTTCTGTGGTGACAGGGAAGTCCTTCTTCTGGGGGACTTCAACTTACCTACGCTGTCCTGGGAGAGTTCTTGTCCGATATCTCACGCTTCCTCTTTTGACAGGCAAGGCTACGAAGTATTCATGTCTCTGGGGCTTACCCAGTGGGTGATCGAGCCCACTTTCCCACGTTCGGGCAATATACTGGATCTTGTCCTGTCCACAGATGCAGACAGAGTTGGATCTGTTCAGGTACTCCCTCCCTTACCCGGGTGCGACCACTGCCCGATACTATGCACTTATGTGTTTGACCTTGAGACGTCTCCTTCGCAGATCGCCCCTGCTAAGTACCGGAAGTGGCAGAAAGGCAAATACAACATCCTATCGCGTGCCTTATACGAGGTTGACTGGGATGCAGAGTTTACAGCGCTTGACATCGGTGGCGCGTATACCCGTTTCGTGAATGTCCTGATGCCCCTTGTTGAGGAATGTGTTCCCCTTGCCCCACAGCAGATCTCAAACAGGCTGCCATGGAAAACTAACCCTCCTCACAGGTTAAGGAACAGTAAAAAGGAAGCTTGGGCAAAGTATAAGTCTGTCCGCCACCGCCTTGGCAAAAGCTCTGTCGCAGCAGAGGTAGCCTTGAGAGACTTTTTCAAGGCAAACAAGCAGCTAAGATCATTTGCTACTGAGTCTCAAGTCAACTACGAGCTTGAACTACTTAATGATCTTAAGACACAGCCCAAACGTTTTCATGCTTACCTTCGCAGGAAGAAAGTTGGTTGTCCCGGAGTCGGCCCGCTACAGTTACCTGACGGGAGTCTCTCAGACGACCCAGAGTTGATGGCTGAAGCTTTCGCCACTGCATTTGCCAGTGTTTTCACACCCGCCCTGCACAGCCCTTCCCCTCGTCGCGGCCCAACTGATCACCAGTCTGTATCCAGCCAGATGCCTCCACTCTACGTCAGTGCCCAGGACGTGCTCTCCTCCCTGCAGTGCCTGGATGCTTTCTCTGCGGCGGGAGCGGACGACATCCACCCCTGCCTACTAAAAAGGTGTGCCTCAGCTTTAACTTACCCATTATTACTCCTCTTCCGCCAGTCGCTGAGGGAAGGCCGCTTGCCTGTCCAGTGGAAATCGTCGGTAGTTGTGCCAATTTTCAAAAAAGGCTCAAGGTACCAAGCCCTTAATTATCGCCCTATTAGCCTGACCTCAGTAACATGCAAGTGTCTAGAGCGAATAATTGCCCGTCACCTGACAGACTACCTCGAGAGCAACAATATCTTGTCTGACCACCAATTCGGGTTTCGTGCAGGTCGCTCAACCATGGACCAACTACTGCTGGTTTACGATGACGTTTCCAGACACCTTGACAGGGGCGACACCGTTGACGTCATCATGTTTGACTTCTCCAAGGCCTTCGACGTAGTATCTCACCCTATTCTGCTCACCAAGTTACATTTGCTAGGGATCAACACCCCCCTCATCCGCTGGATCGAGGACTTTCTTGTTGGTCGCCGCATGTCAGTCCAGGTAAAGGGAAAGACAAGCAGCCAGCGCAACGTCTCGAGTGGCGTACCCCAGGGTTCTGTCCTCGGACCAATTCTTTTTCTTATTTTCGTCAACCATGTCGCAAGTAACCTCCTCTGTCAGTATAAAATATTTGCAGATGACCTGAAGATCTACATGACAATACGCCACGACAGTCCAGCTAACTACTGTCGTGATTCACAGGCTTGTCAGAAGGACATAACGATGCTACAACGCACGGCAGAGTCCTGGTGTCTCTACTTAAATCTGAAAAAATGTGTGGTCATCCGCTTTCAAAGAAGGTCCCATGTCCTACCTCCCCCGTCCTATCACTTAGACCAAACATCGATTCAGGTCGTGAAATCCCACACTGATCTCGGGGTTCTTATTGATTCTGACCTGAAGTTTCACCAGCATGTGGCTTTGACAGTGCAAAAGGCTGCTGGCCTTACCCAAAACTTGTTAAGGTCAACTGTCTGCAGATCCCCTGATTTCATGCTCACTTTATTCAACACTCATGTAAGACCCATCATGGAATACTGCTCATGTGTATGGCACACTGCGTATATAGGGGACGTGCGCCTCCTCGAATCTGTTCAACGCCGTTGGACTAAAAAGATCTTAGGCATGGGAGAGCTTGATTATAAATCCCGGCTTAGGGCTCTGAACCAGTACTCGGTCCAGGGCAGACTTCTACGTGCCGATCTGATTCAATATTGGAAGATCTTCCACGCAAAGTGTTGTATAGATGCCACTACCATGTTCGAACTTGATCCCTCGTCTAGTACCAGAGGCCACAGGTTCAAAATCCGCCACACTCGAGCACAAACTGATGTCAGGACCAGGTCCTTCAGCAAGCGTTGTATCACCGCTTGGAACGCACTCCCTGACCAGGTCGTAGGTGAACCCGACCTGAGCAGGTTCAAGGCCATGTTGGCTGACTCGATGGGTGATGCCTTGTTCTCTTATCATATGTGATGGCTATTGCGTTGACCTGTTTCCCCTAATTTGTGTTTGCATTATTGTATACGATCTTTTATTGTATGTATCATGAAACTATCGCAAAATTCGTGTTTGTCACTATGCAGGCTCTTGTTCCCGGCTTGGCAGCACCCCCTTGTGGTGTCTCCGCCGGGCGAGCCCTACGTTCGCGGGTTCCTTCCTCACGTATCCTATGCACATCCTCTATGCTGTACTCTGGAAGGCAGGGAACCCCCAACAGGTGAGTTGAACAGGTGAGTTTGCCATCATTGCAAGTAGCTCAAATGTAGTGCTTGACCTAATCATGACATATGCTCATGACCTGACAAATTGGGGCATTGCATTTTACACAGTAGGTATGTAGGTGCTGATACCTTTAGTGAGGACTTAGAGGGCAAATAAGTGGGCATAATCCAGCTCTTCTAGCTCACATGTTTGCTTCCAGCTCACACTTCCCCTCAACCCACTCTCAGCTCAAGCACTCACTCACCTCACATTCCAAGTTTGAGCTTCAGCCAGGATCTCAAACATGGCACTATTTCTTGTTTTTTAATCACAGCATAATTCAGCTAGATGGAATATTGTTGCTTACATGTGCATCACATTTCTTATGTCACCCTCCCCTCCATGAATGTTTTCACTAATGCTTTTTTTTTGCATTGCAAGGCTTCGATGGCTTGGCTAATAGCTATGTTGAATTATTTCTTTCAGGGCAACTACCCAACTGCCGAGCATGACGTCACTCTGGGCCACGAGTTCTGCGGCATCGTCATGGAGGTCGGCTCGGACGTGAAGAACGTCAAGGTCGGATCGGAGGTCACCGTCGACCCGTACAGGTTCGTGATTCTCGGCTCCTGGACAGGCTATGTGGTATTGACTGGGCGACGATTGCTCAGTTTGTGTTAACTGTCGTTTTCTTTATTCAAAATCCAATCATTTAATGCCCAATTACGCTCGATTCTCGAAATGACAATGAATACCTATCACAGGTGGGCACGTCGCACGATCAAGGACGCGATCCGTTCCTCCGTACCGGAACGTTGTTAAATTTTCAGGAACGGTATCGGTAAACAGTGGCGCGGGAACCGTGGGGGGGGGGGCTAGTGGGGGCTGAGGCGAGCCCCTCTGGCTTTTCGGCTGGAGGGGGGAGGGAGGGGCTCGTAATGTATTTGAGCCCCCCCCCCTCCCCCAGCTGGAGGAATCGAAATCGGAAATCTACCAACATAATTTCATAGTTTCATACATAGGCGCGGGAACCGGGGGAGGGGGCAGTGGGGGAAGCTTGCCCCCACAACTCTGCGGCCGTGGGGGCGGTGCCCCACAACTTTTTCATGAGGCCAGGAACCGTTGGGCAGCTTGTCCTCCCCAAATTAGGGGTCGTGGGTCACAATATAACGGAAGAAAGCATGTAGGTAAGTGAAAAATCCACCTCTATCACTGTCTCGGCAACTCATTACCTTTATTCCAGGTTGCCAAAAAGATAGTTTCTTCACTCAGCTGAGACGGAATACCTCACTTTTTTGCAAATATTTTCGTTTTTTCGTTGAAAAGGCCAAGGTCTGAAAAATAAGTGGCCTAAAACCGGTGAGAAAACTAGATTTGGGGGTACCCTAGGCTGGTCTCTATTATGGTTCAGCCCCCCAGTCTGGAAGAAGTTCCCGCGCCACTGTCGGTAAATAAAGAAAACGTAATGCGGACAATGTAACTTTCGTAGCATGCGCTTCGTTCCTTTGTTACAGTGTAGTCCGTTCCTCAGTTTCCCGTCGCTCCGTTTCATTTGGGTTTTTAAAGCAGTCTGCTCTGGCAAATAACCAACCGAGATTGTTATTGAAGCGAAAAACTGGAATGTTTTCCAAGGTTTTAGCCGAATGTGTGCGTTCAATTGTCAAAACTCAAAGCGCTTTTCGTATTTTTTTTTCTTCATTTAATAACAATACTGAGTTCCCTGACAATTTTGAAAAAGCTGTCTGAGATATCTGAAGCGCCAGCTGTTCCGCTGATCTTCTTGGCCATCGATTGATGACCCGGTTCGCCGGCCACTGGACACGTCACTCGCTCGCCGGTCCCGGACTACGTTACTCGTCCCAGCCCGCGGGTCGCTCGTCCCTGCCCGCCGGGCGCCGGACTTCAGTTGGTGAACGGCTTGAGACATAAAGCCGCTAACCAGATGCACTGAGAGCTCAGTTAGCGGCCTCGGTGTCTCGGTGTGTTTGTTTGGCAGTTAAGTGGGTGGCCTCCGCTATCCCTGGGTTTAGTAGGCGGCTTGCCGACTTGGGTTGGGTTGGTATCTGTCTTAGCATGAAAAGTATGCCATATACACCCAAAATTGCTGGTGTCAGATTCAGATTCAGATTCAGATATGTATTCATCGAGGGTCCACAGCAAAAAGTGGCTTTTCACCTGACACGTAAAGCAGATAAAACCGATAAAACATAGGGTAAGTAGACATGGTATGGCATCATCATAGCACACACAAATCACGCACACGACATTCACACCAATATCACCTCAGTGACGTCTGGTAAGAATCGCGTTTTTTGCCTCTCGACGGAACGATGGCAAATACGGATCCAAGTTCATGTCGTTGAACATCGAGACCCCCCTGATACACAGTCGGCGCCTCCCCGTCTCGGTTCGGGGTCGTGGTTGTGTCAATCTGCCGGCGTGCCTTGTGTTGTGGTCATGTAGGTCGCGGGCTAATGGACCGATGGTTTGACTGATATATTCAGGAGTTCTCGTGGTGATAGCTCGCTGGACTGCGCAGATAGTGTGGTACTCGGCTAACTCATCAGCTCGCAGCCAGCCGAACCGCTCGATGACATCGGAGATGTGGTCACTGCGTCTGCGACCGCTGACGACCCGCGCACAAAAGTTGATGATTTTCTGTACGCGAGTCATCTGTGTCACACCACACGTCCCGTACACACTCATGCAGTACCGCACAATGGAAAGAACCAGGGCCTGCACTACAAACCTCAGTGTGCTGGATGGCATCACGTGACGTGCGTGGGCGAGGGCGATGAGTATACCGGTGCATTTTGAAGTCATGGCGTCAATGTGTGCCTGGTAACTCAGATGACGGTCGAGTTGAATTCCTAAGTTTTTCACAGTCCCGGCATCGCCCACCACAGAGCCGCAGAAGTTAACGGTGACAGTTGGGAGGCCCCTTAACATAGCTGGGGTGCCCAAAACTAACATCTGCGTTTTGGCAGTGTTTACTTTCATTCCGTTGTGACAAAACCACTGGTAAGCGTTATCGAGGGCAGTCTCCATGAGTGAGATGATAGTAGCCAGATCCCGTTTCTTACCGGTGACCAAAATTTGCGTGTCATCTGCAAATTGAACAATGGTGACGCCATCGGGCAAATGTAGGCTCAGGTCATTGGCGAACAGCATGAATAACACACAACTAAGGCTCCCGCCTTGAAAAACTCCGATTTTGTTTTCTCTGGGTCGGGACGTTATGCTGGAACCGTCAGCACCTCGTACGGTAACCTGCTGCACGTGACCCGTCAAATAGTTGTTAAACCATTCCGTGTCTATCCCGTACAGGCTAAGTTTATCTAGGAGTTTTTGGTGAGGCACGACATCAAAACATTTTGAAAGATCTAGAAGAACCAAAATGGAAATTTCGGCATTGTCCATAGCATGTAGGATGCGGTCAGTGATGACGCTGAGAGCTGTCTCGGTTGAGTGAAGTTTTCTGTACCCATGCTGTGCTGCAGTAAGTAAGTCATGGGCGTGCAAATACTCAGTCAACTGAGTTTGTACGATACGCTCGACTACTTTCATTATGCCTGGTAAAATGGAAATAGGGCGCGTATCGGCTGGGCCGTTGGCTGTTTTACCTTTCGGTATCGGCGTAACTATCGCATGCTTCCATCCTGGTGGAACTAAGCCAGTGAGTAGGCTGGAGTTAACGATATCGAGTAGAGCATGGCAGACACCAGGAAAATATGTCTGCAGCATGGAAACGCTTACACCATCTACTCCTGTGGCTGACGATGGTTTCATGTCTTTTCTGTAGTTAGAGAGTAACGGACTAAAAATTCCCCGTTACATTTTTGCAGAGGAACGGAGGACGAGTAACGGAAGTTGCTTTTGAAGGAACGGAGGAACGGGTAACGGAGTAACGGAAGTTGTGTTTTGAAGGAATGGAGGAACGAGGAACGAAGTTGCAATATTGAAGAACGGTGCCCACCTTATGATGAATATCTTGGTAATTTGGTGCATCGATCCACACAAAACTCGTCCTTGCTCTTCTTCCACCAATCGAGGGCGAGTCAAACCTCCCTATCTTCAAATAATAGGAGCCCTTTTATGTTGCCGGTGTAATCGTGATTTACGCACTCCAGCTAATGAATTGGCAATGCAGAGCCTCAGCATGGAATCCCGGCAGAATGATTAAATTTAGATCATGATAATGGTTGCTGTCGATGTGTTATGGGCGATGTGTGGGATCGTGCATTCTGTAGAACGATAAGTCATTTTATAAAATGCCTTTGTTGATGGACGCTACTTGGGCGAATTCTATGCCGTAATGCCTTGGGAATTTGGTTGGTTGGCATAAATCCAAGCGTTTGTCTTAAAGTCAACCATATGTATGGTCTTATCATATGCTATAGTTCAATTACTTCGTACTCGATCTGATACGCCTACCGTGATTGATGTGCAAGATCGTCTTCCGTTTCCCGGTTTTGCGGAACACCCGTTTTTATAGTGTTTACGCTACCCAGCGCACCAGATATGATCACTTGTTGATGTCAGCGAGATGCCTGACTCGTGTCCGGTCAGAGTACAACCACAACAAAACACGGCCTACAGCCTTACGACGTTTGGCGGTCGCCGCGATGTTATCGTTACCGTTTTTGCTCACATCGTTGACTCGGTGGCAGACAAAACACAAGGCCGGTACACAAGGCCGTTCCGTCTTTCCGGCTTGCTTCTTGATGCCACGCCAATTCTCAGTACGTAAACCAGTCTTGATTCTGAGTATAATTGGTGTGTGACCGTCTTCATTCCGCTGTGCCTACAGGGGCTGCTTCAAATGTCGGCACTGCGCCGGTGGCAACCCGCAGTTCTGCATCTACGAGGGACCGCGCAACGCGCTGGGCTTCTTCCGTGACGGCGGCTGGGCCGAGTACTGTCTGGCGCCGGCCCAGCAGGTGCACCGCATTCCGCCCGAGATCAACCTGAGCCTCGAGCTGGCCTGCCTCGTCGAGACACTCTCCACCATCCAGCACGGCTGCGACCGCATCGGCATCATCCCGCACGACGCGCGCGTGCTCATCATCGGCGCCGGCATCATCGGCATCCTGTACGCGTGCATCTTCCACCTGCACGGCCACCGGCAGTGCATGATCTCCGAGCCGTCAGCCGAGCGCCGCGAGCGCATCAACGTGCTGGAGCTCGGCTACCAGACGATGACGCCCGACGAGACACGCGCCATCATGACCGAGGCCATGAAGGACCTGGAGCACGACGGGCTTGACTACGTCATCGACTGTTCCGGCTACGCGCCGGCCGTCGAGGAGGCGTTCCAGTGGCTGCGCAAGGGCGGCCACCTGTGCTTCTTCGGCGTGGCGCCGCCCACGTCCAAGATCAGCATCTCGCCCAACCAGATGTTCCACAAGGAGCTGACCATCCTGGGCACGCTCACAAACCCCTTCTGCTACCCCAAGGCCACCGCCCTGACGGCCGCGCTCGGGAAGCGCTACCTGGACTTTGAGAAGCTCGCCATCGAGACGTTCGAGTTGTCCGACTACGAGAAGGCGCTGAGCAAGCTGGCCAGTGGAGTCATCTCCAAGGCCGTCTTCAAGTTCCCCGTCTAGGCGTCCGGGCGAAACCTGCCGTCCGTACGGACTTACACACGCAGACACACACACACATACACGTGAATCACATACACACACACAGACGGTGACACACGCTAGTCATTTATATGTATTTATGTCGGTGTCATGTTAGATGTTTTCCGGAGTTGAGTCGTCGCCGGAGGGCGCACTGCCGCTGCCACGGCTGCCGTGCCATATGCTTGGTTTGAGTCGCTTATCGCGCTTTCTCGCTGGTCAGAGGTGGTCGCTCGACTAACGGATCGTCTTATAATCGCTGGGAGCTGCCTGCCTATTGCCAAATAGAACTACACATTGTGACGATTTTATGTCGCGCCTTTCCGAGAGCCCGCGAGCTTTCTGTCGGCCGCTGTTCATCTCTCTTCGCTGGTCGGGAAAGAGGAGCGCCGCCGCGGCCGGCTGTTGTTGAGCATTGTTGAAGGTGCGACGGTCGAAGGTCGGAAATACAAGGTACGGTGTGACGCCATGGCTTTTGGGAGTGCTTTGGTTCAGGGGTGGGCGTTCACGTGGCTTCGTTTTAGGACGGGCGAGTTTATAGTGTCAGAGAGAAACGGTCTGCACCAGAGGTCAAAGCGCGGAAGAGTAACACGTTATTTCTGCACATCACTCCCTCCTCGAATTAGTCTGTTCTCCGGATTAACCGTTTAACTGTGTCAGCCAGATGGTCTGGGCTTCCTGGAGAACCAAGATGAAAAGGCTTTCGATGACGATTGGCAGAACCGAGATCGTATCGAACTAGGTTGTAAGGACACTAACACGATTTGCATGCCTTCTGTAAATGACAACTGAGTACCGAAAAACTGACTTTGCTGTTAGTACTGGTATTTTTGCGTCCCAGGTCACATGGATATTGGATATAGCATAGCATGACCGGGGCACAATGGTGCAGAAACGTTTTGCTGTGTCGCAAACTGGCCGAACATAGCCGTACAATCTGCAATCAAATAACACGGCTGCGCCAACACGCGACATTCGCCGGCAGTTCGCCTGTGGTCCGTGCTGGGACGGCCGTTTCGGGCGCTATCAGTCTGTTTGCCTGCACCCACCCACCTCCAGCGATAAGGGGGCACCACGTGACGACCGGCCCGCCAGCGCAGATTCTGCAATCTCATGCTCTGTTGCACGGCCCAACACTCGACTCCGCCGACACACTTGAGAGACACTGAGCTCACGATCCCTGCCGATATGTGATACAAATCTGTAACATAAGCATTGCCTGATTCAGGCTAGCCCGTACCCAGACGTGAAATGTGCGATAGGATAGTTTTAATGAACATACCCATTGACGCCGGCCGTCATTGAGCGTGCTGTGGGAACGCTACGTTGTGAGCGTCTCGTGCATCTGTCCACTGACAAAATCTGGCGGCCTCTTCTACTGATCTGCCCCCTAAAATGCTATGAGAGTCGGTACCATGCACATTGCTGCGCAGTATGGAATGCCTCATCATCTTCCGGCGCTCAAAAGCGCGCCGGCGACAGACCGACAGGAAGTCCGGAAGGAAACGTTCCATGGTTACTGCATACGGGAAGTGAAGGGTTTCGCAACACCGCCCCAGTCACATCCACCAGCCGGAACCCGATATGGACCTCCCGACTGCGGGCAAATCCGAGCCACATCGTCCGATGCTCTGATTGCGACATCAGCTTACGGGGGCTGAGTATCTGTCTGCTAATGCGGAGATTGCAGTTCAAACAATAGACACTAACAGTAATATGGTGTTACGTAACGTTCTGAGGAACATGTAACGAACGAATCACGTTTACAGGCACATGATTCGATTCGCAGCCTGCTGTATCCCGAACCTTTAAACACCAGCTAGCGTCATCAGAAATTCTGCTGACAGGTCTTGCTGTGTGCCCGGTAGTCAACCCACTGCCACCCCTCATGAGCTCGGCGGCAGCGGCCAGTGACCCCACCACGCGGCCGTGCCATGACGTATAACCGGTTCTCAGCCGCCCGAGCCGGGGGCGGCGCGTGTTGCATTCAACAGAGACGCTCGGCGGACGGTCAGCGACCATGGTACAGAGTCCACAGTCCAGTGGCGCCCGACCGTAACCCACTCCGGCCCACATCCCCGCTGTTGACCACACAGACCGACTGGGGTCACCTCCAGCCACGTGAAATTGTCAATGAGCGCGATCAGCCCGGGATCCGCTGGCCGGATATTTGAAATAGATTTGGGTGCCGACCTCTGCACGACCTTGCCGGCTGACGGAGGGCGTCCCGAGGACGGGACAATGTCAACCGACGCCTCGGGCGTCCGCCTGGTGACGTCATCGTGACTAACGGGACGCCACGTCACGTATTACGTCACATCGAGGTGTAAGAGGGGTGAGGCTTGCCAGAAAGTTCCTCAGCGTTGCGACATAAACCGACAGAAATCGCGGTGGGTGGAAATCTACAAGACGCTTCGTGGTAGCTGTTGTGATGGGGCACGTTTTCCCTTCCCTTCATTTGGTTAACCACCGGAATCGACCATAACAGTAGCATAAGATTCTGTATTTGTTCATGAGCGTTCAACGCATACACCACACGTCATCACAATCTGTTTCGAACAGGCACTGCTAAGGCTACGTCACATGTAACAAGTCATGGTCAGCGCAGATCACATTTATCCGCCCGCAGGCGACACTTCCCTCCCCACCCCCATCAGATCGGAACTCTCCCCTCCCCACCCATGACCCAACTGGCTCAACTAATACACAACGCTTTGAGAGCGAACACTTTATCACAACCGGAGGTCATTTAGCTTATTAAAAACATCCTCAATGACGCATATCTGAGCAGCACAGATCATTAAACCCCCGCGTGCCGGTGAGACTCTCAGACACGCAAGCGTTCAGCCGGCACTCAGCTGGGCAGGCGAAACTTGAACCGGCCTCCGAGCGCCTTGCCGAGCTGTTTGGTACCGCGCAGGAGGCCGTGGCAGCCGGGCTCCTCGTATCCGTGCTGTTCCATCACCCGGCGGTCGAACAGACTCACTGGCGGACGGCAGGACGATGTCAGGAGGGGGAGAACTGGCACTCGGCATGTCACACTGTCACGCACTGTCAGACTGTCATGATCGTAACGCGGTCACTGAAAGATGGAGGGACGGGCAGAGGGGCCGCGAAACAGGTGGAATGCGGGTCACACCGATAGTCGCATCACAGTCAAAAACAGGACGACACACAGAGGAAGAACGATCGACGGAAAACCGGCAGAGGAGAGGAGGATAGGGAAGAGCGGGGAGGCGCAGCGATCGATTAGAGGACCTAGGTTAGACGGGAGCGATCTCTAACCGACGGAGGCTATCGATGCTTTGTTATTGGAGTGGTGAACGGTATCGAACGGGAACAGAAGAAGCGCTGAGGGCATTGAAGGGGATCATCGATTGTTTGACTTTCATCAAGGACAAATTGTCTAGACTTTCATTAGGATTTGTCGTCGAAACAATCGAAAGACTGAACTTCAATCAGGCCTGCAATCTAACTGGAAAGTGTTTTACATCAAGGAGGATGGAACAGCTGAACAGTTGGTGTTGGCAGTACAGCACTGCTGAACTCGCTCTAATCCTGAATGACTCAGCATTATCGATCGCACGATGGCATCACACAAGAGATGGTCGAGTCGAGGGGTTAGCCGGAGTGAATACGCCCCGGTCCGCCCGAGACGTCGGCGGTCTGACGAAATACAATCGGCAGGTGATGCAATTCCGACGACACCGACGAACGCTGACTGTCGGCGACGACGGGAGCCCGTACAGAACGGACGCGGGATGGGCGAAACGGAGAGGAGAGGGAGACAGAGGGGACGGGAGGGAACAGATGGCCGGGAGCCAGGCGCAGCTGCCAGAAACACCGACGGCGCCTGGCCGCGCCCACCGGCTGACGTAACGACCGACAGTCAACAAACAAACAAACAGAGCAGAGGAAGTCGCACACACTGAGCGTTCACACCCGAATTCGGCGGTCGGCGGTATCACACGCCGCGTAACGTCACCAGACGCAGATCGCACAGGTGCAGTATACGAAAACACCGTTTGACGAAAATACGACACATCTCACCCGGGGATCAGCACCGTAGGGAACAGCGGCAGCCAGCAATCGGCGTGCCAATTCTAACGGCGGCCGGCGGGACAAAAATAAACCCCGGGACCCAGACACATCACGTCGACCCAGTCCCCTTGCAGAACTGAAGTCTCTGAGTCCACCAGGACGATCGACTCGACTGCCAACTGACTCAGTTCCAGTCTTAGTCTCAGACTCAGATCCCACTAAGAAGTCATAATCCTCTGTCAGAACGACGCCCAATCCTCAGTCGACTTAGCTCGCCGTCAGGAGAGGAGGTTATCACTTGGACTGACTCAAACCACCACAAGCAGTCTCCTCACAATCAGTCCCCTGAGAAGTGTGGGGAGAGGGACTCTGGACTCTCACCTGCGGGCGACTCGGGCTGCTGGTCGCACGACTCGATGAACGCAGCAAACATGGCCGTCTCGGTGAACCACTCGAGGAACTCACGCACGTCGTCCGACGGCGCCGCCTCCACAAACGACTCACGCTGGGGAGAGAGGGGCACAGGTGGGGGCCCACGTGAGGTCAAAGAAGGTTAGACACGTTCAGATCAGACACGTTGGACGAAATGTGACGGTAGAGGGTTTACTGAAGGGGGACAGGTAAGAACTCAGAGAATAAAGATCAGAACGGGGTAGAGGAGGGGGGTCCGGAACAGAGCTGATCAGAAGCAAGGTAAGACACCTATAGACATCTGAATTTGACCATGCAAGGACAGGCGGACAGTCACATGACATAGTGGATTTGAGTTGGCAGACAGAGTTGGATCAGGTATGGAATCGGACAAGCATGAGGTCAAAGCGGGGTCAGACATAAACAAAAAGACGGTCACAACAAATCAGGGAACCAATGAAACACACAACAAATCAGGGAACCAATGAAACAAATCAAGCACGAATTGATAAATTTAATGAACGACGATTCTGTATGCTGCAGCCTAAACGTCATTCCCAAACGTTCGGCAAGGGCCTCGTTAGCAAGCAGGAATGAGAGCCACCCGCCCATCCCTGTCGGGAATACAGCCAACTCCAGACACAACCAGCCTGAACCGGACAACACCGGACAACTGCGTCACGGCTCGGTCCGTTATCGTGGACCGGAGCACTGACTATACCTGCTACAGTCTGCACAGTCCCAGACCCGGAATCGTGACAAACGAGATCGACTGCAGAATAACCGAGCGAGTCATGATTGTCGGAGAGCGCTGCATCAGTGCCGCTCGCAGAATGCACGTTGCACATTGCACAGCCGGTAAAAAAGAGCAGGAGTGTCGGAGGGAAGGAGAATCAGTGTCAAAACTGGACTTGGAAGCTACCACAGCTGGGAAAGGGGAGGAAGCCATACGGGCTCAGTATTGACCCACATTTGGCGCGTCCAGACTGGCTGTCGGCACCCCAAGCATCATATCATCCACATCCTCATATTTAATATATTTATTTATCGGGATTGCACCCATGAGCACCCGATGAAGTGCCGTCAATGGCAAATCGGTCACCAAACGCACCACTATACCCTCCTGTAACCGTCTGCCCAATTTGCACCCCGCCGCCCCGTCCCGATCAACAGCTGCTCAAAATCATCACGACCGCCGCAGCCACGTTGCCAACTGCCGATCGTCATGAGCCGCCCGTATCGTCCGGTCCCCCTCCCCCCAGTCCCGGCGGGGGCGGGGGCGGGGCTGCACGCGGTCGGCCCGTGGCAGCGGCCGGAGCCGCTCAGCGCTCAGCTGAGCCATCGACCGGCGGCAGTCTGCAACTCCCCCTCTCCCTGTCCCCTCCCCGCCGGCGGAGCGCAGAGTTGCGTCACAGCTGGTCAGTGGCGGCGGCAGCGGCGGCACATGGCAGACGGGCCCTCACAAGGTCAGACCGGGCCGGACTGCTGATCACTGCACTGACCGGAGCGAGGCGAGAAGCATGACAGCCACGGGCGGGCGCGATACGGGCCAGGGCGCGATACGGGACGAGTCTGACGCCGGCGCAGCGGAGGGGGGGGGGGAGGAGGTAGCAGCCGAAGTGGGCGGGCCCGGAGATGGGCTAGGGGGGGGGGGGGAATCGGCATTGGGCTGCCCGGAGAGAGCCATATGCTTCTGTTGAAAGTAGTCTGCATTATAAATCGATGCCGCCGCCGCCGCTGTACCGCGCGGGTGTAGGATATGAAATGTCAGCCCGTGGGTAGAATATGATGCACTGACACCCCGTGGGTAGACTGTAATACACTGCGTGTTTTAACGACCGTCCGGATGGAATGGCCCGCGGCCAAACCAAATGGCCCACGGGCTGAGCACTGAAGCGCATGACCCACAAACCACTAACGCAAGTGAGCAGCGGGCTGGAAGCTAAAGCCAGTAAAATGGGCCAATGTCCAACACCGCACGATAGCATACTGGTCGGGTATTGTATTCCCGTATGTGTTATCCACAACTGATGCACATACTACGTACACATTTTAACTTTTCATGACCAAATATCCATCTTCTATTCCACAAGCAAGTTATAGCCGCTCCTCCTATCAGTCGCGCACCCTCCAATACCGTTTCCAGCCCGTTTTGTCACCTTAATTCCATTCAGACTGCTGTTATTGCTCATCTATCCCTTGCTCCCCAGGTCCCAGGCCAGTCGAACTATCATCCCTCCCCTATCGTTCTTTGCACCCGGCCACAGACCGATCGCCTGACCGGGAGTCGGGCTGATATCCGGCCGACGCCATCACCCCATTACCGATCATCGTACCCCAGTCCGAGGTCCCGCTGGTGGGGTTGTCACCAGAGACGCTATATCGAGCCAAGCTTTGCTCAGAGCTTAGCCCAGTCATCATCACTGTTGGACCATCAGCGAACACCGCGGCGGCTCCCTCCTTCCACACAACAGCTCTAACAGTTGGACCTGTGCACGTCGAACGGTGCCTGATGTGGGCCAGTGTCCTGGTTCCGACAGCCACGTTTAAACTGTATCAGTGAGCGTTACGAGACTCTACTGAAGCACCCCTCATCCACTTTGACATGAGGCGGTTGAGCTCCATACCGTTCCGTCTACCTGTCCTTACCTGCAGCACGGGCCGTCCGTCCTGCTATGTGGTCAGGTGACCGCGGTATAATTAGTGTCCTTACCTGCAGTACGGGCCAATCGTCCTGCTGTGTGGTCAGATGGCCCCGGTAGTGCCCCCTCCCATTCACAGCTCTCTCCCTACCTGTAGCACGGGCCGACCGTCCTGCTGTGTGGTCAAGTGACCGCGGTAGTGGCCGCAGACTTCCACAAACAGCCTCAGCAGGGTTTCGGCCAGCATCACAGAGGCCACGCCGGGCGCCGGGTCACCGCCCGGCAGGCAGGCGGCCAGTTTGAGCGCCTCGGCCAGTGTGCGGCTCAGCCGACGGGGCAGGATGGTGGCCTCGTCTCCCACCGACTGGACCAGCGACGGTTCGTCCAGGTCCACACAGATCACCTGGGGAGAGTAAGGCGGGGTCAGAGTGGATAGGGGAGGAGAGCCGGTACCTTGAGACATACTGGGCGATAGGCATAAACTTCTGGCAAGGATACCAACTTCTAGCGAGGATGGCAAACTCTAGTAATTCATGGATTCATTCATGGATGAATAATAAGTAACAACATCATATTCATAACAACGACGCTTCCTGTGGCCATTATAAATTCTCAAATTTATGAGCGGCGGACCGTAGACGGTACACTGAACACCGATGCACAACTTCCGAGAAGCTCAACCACATTCGAACACTCAAGTAGCCCGCCATCCTGGCACAAAATGCGAAAGGAGCGTCTCACAGGTGCGTCTTAACGCAATGGAACCCTCCCTCTTCTATATTACAAGCCTGCACAATCCACAGGACAGACAGGTAGTTCAAACCCCTATCCCAGATTCCCATTGCCCCGCCAGCTCAGTCCTCCCCGTAAGCAGTGCACTCACGTCCTCCTGGTCGTTGAGATGATCCAGAGGCCGAGTCTCGGGCAGTGCTCCCATGATAAACGGGCTGGGCACGGCCAACAGCTCTGCCAGTCCACACGGTACGACCGGTATGAGGCAGTGCTGCCACACGAACGGACATAGAGCCGACTGCAGCGCAGACACCGCAGCGGACAACACCCTGGAGAGGACAACGACGGAACAGCGTTAGAATAGATACAAGGGCATAGTCGTCAGACGTAGATCGGTATCACACAGGCAAAATTGGGTGTCAGACACAAACTCTTGACACGGTCCAGCCAGCCAGGCAACGTTATACGGCGCAAAGTTCAGTTTGAGGTAGCTGAAATAAACAATGAAGGAAAATTAATTTCATTCCGGCATCGCAAAACTGAACAATGAATAATCATATATTCCACGCACGCGTCGAGCCATGTGACCGAACTAACGTCGGAGGTGTTTTCCGATTTAATTTAGACGAAGCCCAGCTCAGCGTCTCAGACAGTGTTGCAACTCGGCGGAAACACGCGCCTGGACGGCCGGCCGCTCGCCAATCTACACATTCCAGGGAGAGTGTGTCGCCAGGGGCACCGTTTCCGAAATCCCCCGACTAACGCCTACCTCTCAGAGACTGATCGACTTAATCTGCGTCCGACGGCAGAGGAGATTTGCTGTTGATGGGCAATGAGTGGTAGTGGCGATGTCAGGTGAGTGATTTATGGTATAGTGAATAACCCAAGTGCAGTTTGTAAGGGGGGGGGGGAGGGGGCTTACGGAGTCGGACCGACCACAGCCGTATGGACGAATCGCCAGAGCTTTTCAGATGGATCACATACCTCTGGCGAACCGAACCGAGCTCAACGGACCCATTATTATCTCAGTACGAATCGATCATATCCGTACAGACGGACCGATCACCTCTGTATGTACGGCCGAGCCAACCAGAGTTGCACGGGTCCCAGACGGGCCATTACGCTGGTGCGATGGGTACCGTGCCTGGGCGTCGTAAAGCTCACGGGGAATGTTTATTTCAAAACTTTAAAACTAACAGCGCCAGGCGGCCGTGCAAGGCTGAGCGGCTCAGCGAAATGTGTGATGGTGCTGTGATACTCGTTTTACCATTGAAATCAGAGACCCAGAATGAATGCAGTCAACGCTGCGTGATCTGCACACCATTTCTGCCTCAAGCATATCGTTTGGCTGGTAAACTAAGTTACTGAATACTACAATACTACATAACTGACACTAGCAGAAGCTTCTGCTAACTCTAGTACCATGATCGCGATAAGCCGCACCCCACATACCACCAGACAGGCGCCAAGTATTCCATAGCAAATATCCTGCTCTCTGCTCTGTGGATTGCTGAGGGAGCGGGACAGACGGTACACTCCGTGTGAGAGCGATTATTTACCGCTGGAGAAGTCAGAATAGAGGGATACAGGACGTGCTGCCCACCGCCATGCTACAACGCTCTAAAACTCAGAAAAATATATGAAGCGAAACACCCAGCATGGTTTGCTTTCTGTGCATGCAGCTTACTGAATAAACTGAAGGTGCTGCTTTTCAAACCCACTCAGAAAAATTAAACGATGTGTCAAGTCCGACTCACCCGCCCAGACTAATTTTTCAATGTGAGCAAGTTCTCTGAAGCCTGCAATAAACCTGAATAATTCTATCATGTTACATAAGCTCATAGTCAGCCAGTGTTCCGCCGGGCGGACACTGAAAACATACACGGCCTGGCAGTCGGAGAGCAAACATACCCTGGCTCTGGCAGCAGCCAGCGGCGGCACCGATACACCGCGGACCCTGAACACGGAACTACATTTGCAACTTTTCACCCGTGTAATTTGCCGTGGGCAAACGGCGAACAAATACGCAACAAGACCCCAGGAATATTCATATTCTCTGAAACAACTTCTGACGGATTTCTGAACATTTGCTCACAAAGCACCTGAACAAGTAATTTTCCAGTCAGCGACTATCTAGTTAACGTACGTTTACTTCCCCTTCTTTGTAAGCCAGACTATTGAACATATGTTTTCCTCCCATCCCAGTTGTGTTTGGCTCAGACAAGAGCATAACAAAACTGCCGGTTCCTGTCAGTGCTAGAAGCTGCTGAATTTGGATCGTATCACCAGTTAACCCTTCCCAGAATGCGATAAAGCAGCTGCACTAATGTTAGTGACTCAACCCATTCCCGCCACTATACAGAGTCAAATATTTAGAATCAGAGTCAGAGTGAGAGTCGGAGTCGGAGCATACGCGGCCGAGAGACATCAATACGTCCAAGATCCCCGTAACGATGCGGCCAACCTAACGACTGCAGCATGTCTAGCGCAGACAATAATTCAGTAACAGCATCATTTGATCATCAATCAAGGATTCTTAGGGTATTACAAGTGGAGAGTTTCACGCCGGTGCAATATGGAGCTGCTAGGGCGCCGCTGGCGTATTGGATTTCACTTATACTACAAATATATTGGCCCATTCAGGTATGCTGGATTCCCCCGTGGCGATCTCGAGTTACTGGGCAGTGGGCACCGTACCCTCACCGACTTTTCCGCAACTCTCACATTACATTTTTCGTCTACTCTTTGTTCCTCTCATCTACCCTCTGTTCTCTCCTCGTCCATCTTCCATTCTTTCCCTCTCGTTTTTCTTTCTTTTTTTTCTCTCTCTCTCTCTCTCTCTCTCTCTCTCTCTCTCTCTCTCTCTCTCCCTCTCTCTCCCTCTCTTCCCTCGCTTATTCTCTTCCCTCTCACCCCACCTACCCGAGGTGGGCGCTGTAGAGGACGATCTTCCGCTCTAGCAGCGCCGAGCCGAACAGTTTGATGAAGAGGTCGACGCCGAGCCGTCGCACCAGAAGGAACAGGCCGTCCTCCTCCAGACGCGGGTCGAGCGGACGGCGCACCTGCTTCGGCTGCCGACAGAGGAACGGGGGTAAGTCACACATACACACAAATGGGACGGGTCGAGACTAGGATCGCGTGACAGCTTCGTCTGTCGAATAGGGACACGTGTGTCATAGACACATACGGAACGAGTTGGTAGTGGCGCAACAGCTTCGGCTGCAGACAGGGGACGGAGGAAAGGTGTCGCTTAGACAATACACATTAGCATACACTGGAATACGCACTGGAATATGAGTTTCAATTAAGACGGCAATTGACGGATGCGAATACTTACATATGTAGGTAGGCGATGTGGGCAATTGTCACAGGCGTACAAACTCGTACATTCGTCGGCAAAACGATTCGTGTTATCAAATATAAAAACGAAACATGAAAGGACAGACGGCAGAAAACTATGTCTCTCATCAGGCTGCGCGCACAGCTGACGCCCGACACCACACGCGGTACTTTACAACACAGGTGGCGCTGATGCGGGGTACTGGGGCCAGGTAGACTCGCTCTACGATGGTGGCATTTCATTGTTGATGCTAGTTACTTAATATGACTGGCATACATTAACATCGAAAGGTCACCACACGCCAACCAGCATGAGCATAATTTTACATCATTTTAATGATGCGCATCAAAAGTCATGAGTGTATTAATATAACGATGCGTGACCTTGTGCATATATTTTAGTCACAGCTACGAGACGGTTATAACTTCGGCGGTTGGTAGTTGTCCGTACCTTGGGCTCGGTGTGCGTTCCGTTGGTGATCGTCTCCGTCTCGTCCCCGGGACAGGTGGCCGGTACGGGCGGTACGGAGACGGACCCGCCGGGCAGCGGGAACGGCCGTCCGTACAGCTCGTCCAGCACGGAGAGACGGTGCTGCTCAGAGGTGCCGTGGTGCTCCAGCAGCGCCGCCAGCAGCTGTAACACACAGAGCAGATAGTCAGGCGGTGCTGTTCGGAGGTGCCGTAGTGCTCCGCCAGCAGCTGCAATAAACACAACGGACAGTCAGACATGAGACACAGCACAGCTAGCAGCTGTACCACAGAAAACCGGGAGAATCGGTTACAGCAGAGCAGACAGCAGTTCTATATATAAATCACAGCGGACAGTCAGAAGCTGGACCGACAGAAACCACCATGAGTGAACATGATGATGATGAATTGGGGGTTTTGGAACATCAGGCAGGTCAGTTGAGCCAAAGCACTGATGTTTATGTCGGAAATGTCATGCAAAAGGGATAAGTCCATCACCCGAGTTGCTGCCACGATAAGCCATTGGTATCAGTTATACACTCAAGACGAAAAGGGACATTACTGCGCACGAAAGTAGCCAAAATCGAACAACTATTGGTGCGTATAACTTTCGGCAGAGGGCACCAGCGTACAGACCAGCCACTCAACATTTTCGCTCTGCGGGCGACGACCGCACCCTCCCGGCTCGGAACCTTTAAAACGTGGCCCCCATCAACCCTCAGAAACATGAACAGAGGCATATTGTTTAACATAGCGTGGGCCGTGAGATCCTTCATGAACCTATCGGCGAGTAGTCTCGTATTCCGCCAGACACTGGCTCCTTTCGCCAGAAGTGCTCAACCATTCCCGACTTCATACCGTCCCTGCACCACTCCACGCCCTGCCGTCTCTCACCTTTGAGTAGAAGGCGGGCGCGTCGTGCCGGGTCAGCAGACAGTAGGCGATGGGCAGGGTGACGGCGTCCTCCTGTCCGGTATGAGCCGTCAGCCGGCGGCAGAAGCCGTACGATCGGCCGCCGTGCTGGTCTGTCACCACCAGGGTGTAGGCGGCGCCACCGTCGGCCGCCGAGCGTCCCCACACGTCCGGCGCGCGCTGCCACCGCGCCGCGTCCGGGAAACAGAACGGAGCCACGTCCGCCTCCAGAGACACCTGGCGGAGAGAGGAAGGGTGAGAGAAACAGAACGGAGCCACGTCCGCCTCTAGAGATACCTGGCGGGGAGAGGGAGAGAGAGGGGTGAGGGATACAGAACGGGATAAGATAACGCCTGCATCTAGCGACACCTGGCGGGAAGAGGAGGGAAGGAGGGAGATAGGAGTAAGGGATAAGCACGGAGCCTCATCCGCTTCCAGCGACACCTGGCAGTTAGCGGAGAATATAAATCGAAGTAAGGCGTGGGCAACTTGAAGATGACTTACATGAGACGCATGAGAAACGAACCTAGGAAGTCAGGTGCTATCGTGACTCGAAAATTATCACTGGGCTTCACAATTCTTATTAATTAATGCATCGCGTCAACTGTGCAGGTGTGGCGACATGCTCCCGCCCCTTTCTCTGGAGAACCTGTGTGTTGACAGTTTCCTACCCTGCCGAAGTTGTCTGAGCGCGACGGACCCCGGATGGATAACTCACATCGGGAGGGTACCGGCTGACGACGCAGGGTTCCAGTCGACCCTCGGCGTCCGCTGAGAGAGCCACCACGAGCAGAGCGTCAAACAGTCGCTCCGGAGGGCTGACCGAGAGCCGGGGCCGCGAGCCGCCCATCTGAAAAACACACAGGGTTAGAGGGTAGCTCTGAGGGCTGACTACTGAGAGACGTGGCCGCAAGCCGTCCATCTGGGGAACAAAAGGGGTCTGGTAAAAGGGTTCAAATAGACGCCCTGGGGTCTGTCAGAGAGACAGGGGGGGGGGGTGGGGGGAGAGGAACCACTCATTTGAGATAGTAAACAGAGATCAATCATGAAGTAAAATAGAGAAGCAGCGATACATGGTCGGTAACCGAGCTCTGCTGCTGGGTGCCAGATTTGACCGGAAGTCAATCATTTACATCATCCAAACCATCAGACTATTTGACTATCGTTGAAAGTCATCCACCCCACCAATGAGCTTTCACGTCCTGTCTCCCCGGGCGCCGTCCGTCGACTCACCTGAGTGCTGACCCGCCGGAGGTAGTTTTTCCGTCTGAGCGCCAGCGGGCCGGCCTTCCAGCGTTCGGAGCGCTGCTCAGGGTCCGCCGGGTCACCGTCCGCGGATACCGCGGTCAGCAGACAGCCCATCCGGCCCTCCGCCTGCGGATAGAGGGAACAGAGACAGTGGTCAGCCTGGTCACCGTCCGCGGACACAGCGATCAGCAGGCAGCCCATCCGGCCCTCCGCCTGAGGGAAATAGAGAAAACGGTCAGCGTGTCACCGTCCGCGGATACAGCGGTCAGCAGGCAGCCCATCCGGCCCTCCGCCTGGGGATAGAGGGAGCAGAGACACCGGTCAGTCCCAGGCGGGATAGCATACATATAGTTGGAGGGACCAAACATAAAGACAGAGAAAAGGACGGCCAGTCAGCAACAATGGATGATTTGCTGTAAAACACATTTACCTACCACGGATCAGTTATGGCCATTGGATTAGAAATAGACTTTGGACATGTAAGGACATATTCCCGATCGGAACATGAATCTAGGATCTGACACCGCCAATTGCTAGTCAGTGTAAATTCAGGGAAAACACGAACATGTCAACTGTGCGGCATTCAATTGCCGTCGGCAGGAGAATGAAACAACTGGGACGAAGATACAATTCCTCACAAATACATAATACACGCTCGCGGTGAGCTGTCGTATGAAATCGACATACGTCCGAAGATGTCTCTTCCTCCTCCTCCCATGGCTGGGTCACCGGCTCCGAAGACATCACTCGATCCGCCATCACTGCACCGTCAGCACAACACCCCTCGCTGAATCTCACAGATAGAGCAACAACTGAATCTGACAGTAGGCACACCACCGCTCGCTTTATCTGCTCTGTGAAGCTACACAGCTGGTCGACTACTGGAGCTGGATAGCCAGAGCACCTATGTTCGCACACCACAACTCCCTGGATCAGAGTAACAACTGGACTGCCGGATAGCGCCGACTAGCCGGTGATGACGCGTCACCCACCAGTCCGCTAAGCTGGGGCAGCCCAGGAAAGATACGTGGTATGACTGAGGAACCGGTCCGACCGCCCTCGGAAAACTGCAGCCGAATATCTGAATTCCAAAGTTCGGCAGCAGAAAAGTGCGATGCCATAAGCGGGGCAGTAGTGCTGATTGCTTGAATGCACAAGAACAGCACGTTGACTCAGGGATAAAACGTGGATTGCATTTGGTCATTGGTCACGCAATCAGAGAAAACGCCACGAGTTGCCTCGGCGGGGATTTTCATAAATGTATGTATTGCTCCTACAAGGGTAATCCTTTATCATGGACCAACACAAACAGGCGAATTTCCGTTTATCGATGAACGTATCGTTAGACTAATCTCTGGCAGTCTCCCCCAATGTATCAATCGCCCCTATCGCCTCAACCCAGGCCCATCGTCTCATGTTACAGCCCCTCACCTTCACCGAGCCATCCCAGGGTAGAAAGTGAACACCCACTACACACTACGCGGTAAGCAATGACGTCATCCCCGCTCGTGACCGGTATCATGAGCCTCGTGCACGGCCCGTGTGCACAAAAGGAACTCGTTGCATCAAACACACACACATCACTCCAGTAGCGGTCCTGGGCTGCGGCAGGTTCCCAGGCCCCCGGCCAGGTAGGGTGGTGACCCTCACGGAGCCGTGAGAGGGAGGTGCGCGAGCGGGCAAGGCCACGAACCGCACTCACGGTGCGCTTCCTCATAAGGCTTACGGTACCGACATGATCGTTACATACAGCTCTTGGGGTACGGCCCACGAAACCAATACTGACGTCACAAAACACGAATAAAGGTACCAATAAGACGTTACGGAGTATGGCTCACGGATACAACAGCCTTCCTCTCCTCACGGAGAACAAATCACGAGACCGGCAACAGCATGAGTCATCCCACCGCGGTCCGTCCTATTGATCCTGCGACATAAGGACCAGGCTCACGTGACAATCAACACTTCTCTGACGTATCGACTGTACGAAATGAAACAAGAATGCTCGAAACCGCTAAACGAGATCACGGAGACAAAAAAAAAAACGCTTTCTGACGGCCTGGATTGTAGTTGGCTGGTATGCTGGCAGATATTCGACAGGCAGATGATGAAAGGACCAGGGAGTCGTACGATCATAGATAAACCAGACAATTCATCATACCATCTCATTTAACTGCGAAAAGCCTCCAATTTGGATACCATACTTTGTCATCACCCCTCCTGATTACCTTCCAATCACTCACAATTATCACTAATGAGCGCAATAATAACGGCCAATAATAACGCCGCCCTCCATCTGCTCACCAGAAAGGAGCCTCTTCTCTCCTCAGTCTGCTGTAACAGTCCCCGTCAGCGCCGCCACTCGGTTCGATAGCACACCTCGCCCACTGCCCCACCCCGACTGGACAACTAAACACAGACAGGACGGACAGGGCCGCGGACAGGGCCGCTCCTGGGTGGCGGACCGAGGACCGGACCGGTGAGGAGCGGACCGTGACGGCGACCTTCAGACGGTCCAGACCCGTGACGGGGGCTGCAGTGGGGTGGGGTGTTAGAGGTGGGGGAAAGAGACAGGTGCGACGAAGATGTGAGAATGGCAATTTGAGGGGCTGTATCACCATCAGCGGATGAATAATTGAACATGCAAAGACCTTTTAGTTGGACATTATGTTTACCATTGACGTTCTTAGAAACCAGGTTCAACTACAAAGCTTAGATCTTAGATACCCGTTGGATATTTATGTAAGGTAGCGCCGACTTTTAGACAACTTTGCGCCTATGATCTAGACTCGCGTTTACGGACAGTTGACCTTCAACGTTGAGTCATCCCTGGATATCGAGTGAGCGTATTTAGCTCCTCGTTTGCCACTTATCGTGACACCGTGACGCTCCCTCGTCCAGGACCGTGACGAACCGTGACGAAGTGACGTCACCCGCTGCTGCCGGCCGTGACGCAGACCGGAGGTGCACGCGGGGTGTCACGTCAGCCCACCGTCAGGCTGTTGACACCATAGCCGCCGAGATGGGGACAAAACAGGGGACGCGGAGCGCGTTAGAACGGTGCCAGAAACTCCCCGTATGTCCCACCCTGCCAATCTACATGCTGCACTCAGACATACGCACAATGGACAGTGGACAGAATAAGTGACCGATGGTCATGCCTTGAGCAGCAAGAGGCGGTCACCACAGGTGGAAGAAGAAATTCACGGCAACCCCGGGAAAAACTTGGCATAGACGAACCTTCTTTCTCGGCCATTGATAGCGATGGCGGCGCACTTGTAGTGAGGTAGTTCATTACCTCGTCAGAACGACCAGGAGAGCTACGCCCACACCACGCAGTGGCACAAGCTTCCCAATCCATGGCTGACTAGTGCTGACTGCTGCTGGTATCCCTCCTTACATCGGTACAGCTCTGCTGGTTAACCCATTCGGTGTGGTCCCGATCTTGACAAGCTAACTCTTATCACTGACCATAACTCTCGCTGGATGGGGTGACGGCATCCCGTATCAGCCTAGTAACGTCGCCAGGGAGGACTACCGCACACCGCGACAGGGCTGACACATGGACCCAGCAGCGGCCGCCCTGGGTGGTCGTCCGTCCTGCGCCCGGGAACACCAACAAACACAGTCGCTGACGGCAGGCTAATGACGCTGAGGGTGGCGGACAGGGAGGGAGAGCCCCGCCGCATCGGTAGCCATCAGCACAGGCAGCAACGTAAGACACTACCGAGTCAGGAAGCCCAGCTACTGGCTGCGGTGCAATCCCGCCGGCCGGGGTTTAGCACAGTCCGCGCCCATGATGGACATTGCGGTTCGTCACTCATCGAACCGCAATGTCCGTCGAAGACCGGAGTACAATCTCCATGACTGATCGGGGTACAATCCCGCCAATCATGGGAGCACTATTCCAGTCACTGATCGGGATTCCCATCTCTGACCGGGCCAACAACCTCCACCGCCGCTGAGCGGGGCGGTTCCATGACCAGCCTAGAGGGAAGGCGTGCTGAGCTATGCCGTCGGCCTCCCATACCCAATACCTAACACCCAATACTCTCCAATACCCAGTGCACAACCACCGCCCGGTACCAATAAGTTCGCTGGGTTTTTGTCTGAAGGGTTGGAGATGGACCGTCCCGACGGCACTGAGGTGGCAGGATGGTGACACAGGCGCTACGTAACCCCGACCGGAACTTACGGGGCCCGGTGACCGGTGACGGGGTGACCGTGCAAGTGAGAGTGACCATTGACCAACCAGCTCTGCCCCCCCCCGCACGGTGAGCGGCGGTCAGACCCGATAGGGGGGGGGGGGGGTCACCGGCGTCAGATAACTACCGGAAATCACGGTCCAGGCGGGCCTCACGACATATGACAGCGGCTAGCGACGACGGCGGCTGACCGGTGATTGTGACAGAGTCGGGGGGGGGGGGGGGGGGTCGGTCACGAAACAGACAGGCCGCCAGGTCACTGACGGACCGGATAAGGCCATGAAGAATGGCCCAAAACTCCAGAGTGAAAGGGCGATTCGCAGCGATCCACGCCAGTCGCCAACCCTTCAGTCGGGTGAGAGTACCCGTGGGGAACGAACAGGTCAAGATAGCGGATACCGAGGACCAAACACGCTTAGGAGATGACTGAATTCATGGACCGTGCGGGTGGCGGGTTAGCCCTACAACCGTATTGCGGACTCTAGTAACTGTGCTAACTTCACACTGCGCCACTTGTTACTAGGCTGATACGGCAAGTGTTTGGTCACACAGCAAAAACTGCCTCGTAACTTCGCATCAGATCGGGTCCATAAATCCGCCTAAAAACTGGACCACCATGTCAAAAAGTAGCTGCGATGTCCCGATACAAAACCGGACTGCTGATCATAGATGCAGTTCTCCCAAGGCGCCTGACAATGCCATGTCAGCGCTATACCCTCTAATGACAACGCACCGACGCGACGACCGGACGCACCCCCCCCCCCCCCCACCCTCTGGTATCCGCCCAGATCGTGACCGGGGCTGGGGCGGCCCAGTCGGCGCCATCCTCTGAGCGGGGGCGCACCAGTCAAGGTCGGGACAGCAGCAGGAATGTGCACGCCGCACGGCGCCGCCCCGGGCGCTCCAGGTAAGTACGGACGTATACGGGCCGAGGATCGAGCTGTGCAGAAGCAGCCGAGCCCGGCGCATTTAATCGGCACCGGTGGGCGCTCGGGCAGCGTCCGTCACGTCTGGATGCACGGCACCGCGCCCACCGCCGCAAAATCACCGACGCCACACCGCATCATCGCGGCATCATAGCCGAGCCGAGGTATCACTGCAGCATCATCGCATCACATCACCGAAGCGACACCGCGGCATCAGCGCGGCATCACCGACGCTACATCACGCCCGCGCGGGCAGAGCGAGAAACAACAGACGTCGGTTCAGCAGACGCACTGCGTTAAATCTAATTTCGCAAGAGAAGCTACCAGACTGTTGAGCAGCGGTCCGCCCGATCATCTCATCGAGCGCTGGTCCGATGGAGACACTTTTTCCGTTTCCTGCCCCGTCTGATCCTCTATGTATGTGTTAAAAGAGCCGACTTTGACGGCCGTCCAGTCTCTTCTGCAGAACTCCGTGAATCTGGTGCCGCTCGACCGTGGCGGCGGCGGCGTCAAACGCCCCGCTCCACCGGCAGGCGGCGGGCGGCGGGCGGCGGGCAGCGGGAGGTGAGCGGAGAGCCGTGACCAGCGGCGACGGCTGATCTGGTGGCCACGCGAGGCCAGCAGCCTCCGCCGCCACCGCCGCCGAACGCAGCAGGCCGTGCAAACGAGAGGAGGCGCCCGAGCCCACAGCCGTGCGAGCGACCGGCCAGCGCTGAGCCGCGGTTAGAGCCGGACGGCGGGGGCGGGGATGACTTAGAGCCCTAGAGCGAGAGAGCAGCCCCAGTGGGGACCAGTCAGTCAGCTCACGGACTGGCACGATCACAAAACAGCAGCACAAACCAGTTGGAAAGCCTGGACGGTGAATGGAGACGACATCTCACTGTTGTGTAATACAGGAAGAGCGGGGACGTTTGGATGCTACCGAACCAATCCAGCAGCGAGGAAAACGGAGAGGGAAGGTCGGCGGCGTCACTGTTTGTTGGTGTGCGGTAAAGATAGCACGACAGGGAGTACTTACCGACCAGCGATCCTTATCTGAAGGCGCAGCGTGAAACAAAAAACAGCGTCAACGACACAGACCAGCGGCTATCGATCCCAAACGCACGCCGGGAGATGGACCACCCAGCGGGTAAAAGGGTGTTGGGGAAGGTCATGAAATGAAGATATTATCGATGCTCAGGAAACATACCATCGGGCTGTCATCAAATTATCGGATTACATGCCTAACACATGTTCAGCCACCGGTTTAGATGCGTCTGATTTAATAACAGAGTCCGATCCAGGCCGGCTGGCCGGTCACACAGCACAGCTCGGACACGTGACGCTACCACCCACCATCCCCCGCCGCGGGGGGCGCCAGCTGACGGTGCCGCGGCCGGCCGGCCGGTCCGACGGATAACGGACACGGCTCGGCACGTCATAACCAGCTCAGCACGAAAACAGCCGTCAGCAGGCTGTCCGAGCGAGGCACACGGCCGGCCGACCGTCCCAGCCTCGCCTGAGGGGCAGCCCCCGTCCCCATACACAGGGGTGCTGAGAACGGGCCCCTGTGTGGTGCGGCATGATCCGTGGGCGGGGAGCAGCAGCCGGGTCCGGACAGAAGAGAGCAGATACGGCGCTGCACAGGGCACATATACAGTGATGAGATCAGCCGCCGTTTCCCGGTATCGTGCGGCGGCAGACTGTCCCCTCTCCCCCGCTCAGTTTTTCTGACCTGACAAGCCGTCTCGGACGGCGGCAGGCTACCCCCTCCCTCCCAATTCATGAGATCCGATCTGCCTACCCAAGCATGACAGTTCCCAAACTCAATTATCAGTTCACACTATCCGTCCCAAAACTCCGTCCATCGTTGCTTGTCGATCGCACTGGGAGACATTTGATTGGTCTGAAGCCCTCCAATCTGCCCTTTCCTCCTCAGTACCGTCCCAGACAGCGGCAGGTTGACCCCCCGCTCCACCGTCTGACCCTCCCCGTGTCCCGTCCGGCGCTCATTGCTCCAGTGCTCCATGTAAACACTGCCTCGCCGCACCACCCCACCAACTGACCGCAGCTTTATAAACGCCCGAGGCCAACGTCCCGCCTATCGTCAGGAGAGCAGCCGGGCCGGGCAGAGACAGAGACGCTCCCCGCCCCCGCTGCTGCAGCTGGGACCCAGATACCGCAGCAGCGCAGCAGGGCGAGCGGCAAAACAGCGCACGCGTGATCCAAACACGGCCAAAGTTTGGCCTCAGGACCGAGTATTTACTGGGCAAATAAACCACGGATTGTTAAACATTTACAAAGGCTCACGGCTCTGATAAATGACGAGGACGGTCCTTGAGGCGATCAGTCCTGGACGAGTGGTGCCAGGTGTGAAACACTTTGTCCGCTAGCAGATAGGAGTTGTTTGGAGGCCTCTTTTCCCGATCGCCGCGCGCGCTGTTCCACACCTGTGCCGACGGGCGCAGGGTTCACCTCCCGACCCACCTGCCCATGTCGGTAGTGTGACTGATGAATGATGACTATTTAGATAGATGTGTTAAACGCCCTCAATGAGACCTAACACGCAAGGCAGGGACAACTTCATTTATAACCTTAATGGTTTTTCGTTCCCTCAGGTCCGGTCAAGTAACTTTCTCTTACGGAATTGCGGCCTTTGTAAGCAAACACAACTCGTGTTTTACATCAGTCAAATCTAACTTTGATAGTCAGGACTAAGATGCCGCTGGCATTCACTAAAATAAATACGAAAATGCCTTCTTCAAATACTCAAAACAACACGTCTGCATAAGACAGCGCTCAAGCTGTTGTGATCATGGGCGCCGCCACCGGGGGGGACGGGGGGGGGACGCGTCCCCCCCACTCACAGAATGGAAGGGGGACGTCCCCCCCAAACTCATTACGGAGCGAGCGAAGCGAGCGTAGTCTTTCGTAGGTTAACGGAAATTTCTGAGTATGCCGTGGTCACGCTTTTGCTAGGCTTATATCTCAGCAACCACTTGACCGACTTACATGCGGTAATTTTTGTAGGGTAGCTAACGAGCATCGGACTATTCCCGATGCATGTGAGTGACCCCATATGCACGTGCCACGTGAAAAACGAAGAGGTGTCAGTGTTGTAACAATTTCAATATCTCGGCAACTACTGGGCCGCCATTGCGCTGAAAGTTGGCATGTAGGTAGGTATACCCACTAGGCAATGCATATCCATGTGCCACAGTTGGGGTGCTGCTGCACGTGCGCACATGCAGGGGTCGATTCCAGATCTCGAGAACGGCTGAACCGATTGTACTGAAATCTGATACATGGTTAGGGACCGGTTAGTAGGGTGCCGTGCAAAAGTCAGTTGGGACCCATTTTGCACGTGCGCACGTGCCACGTGCAGGGTGCCGCTTCCAGATCTCGAGAACGGCTAGACCGATTGCGCTCAAATTTGGCACATCGTTGTGGACCGGTTAGCAGAGTGCAGTGCACAAGTTAGTTGGAGGTATCCCCTCGCAATTTCGCACGTGCAAGGCCCACCCCACCCTCTCGCTCGCTCCGTTGGTCGCCCCAAAAGGCGTTTTACTGGTTGTTATCCTACTCGAAATTTGATTAGGCCCTTCGGTCCAATGAGACCATTTCAGAGCCGCAAGTATGAAAGAATTAGTGGGAGACAGACATTGGTCGGGGCAGCCACCCCAGTGAGCCACTTGGGATGAACCCGACCAATTGAACAGGCAGCCCAGCCCACTGGCACTCACTGCACCCAGCAAAGGACTATAGCTCCAGTGGAGCCATTCCCGCATGGGTTGCCCGTCCAGCCCGGAGCAGGGGGTTGCGGCGTGGAGGAGAAGGATTTGACTGTCCTGAGGATAGAAGAGATGGAACGGCCGGTGCCGAATCTGAGAGGGCCCAGGAGGTTTAGATACTCAGTATATGGGGTGTGGGCCTACATGCAGATTCAGATTCAGATTCAGCGGTATTCAAATAAGGTCCACAATAAACGTGGCTTTTCACTCATTCACGTCTTATGTAGAGCAGAAAGGGAAGCTGGATGCATTGGTCTGACCCCTGCCACCTCGGCCAACAAAATCTCCAGCTCTTTTCCGACCTGTCATCGCGGAACTGCCGATTTTTGATATCGTGATCAACGTGTGTCGTATAACACGACTGGCCGAACACGGGCCTAATATATTTCGTCTAACCAGCCAAGAGCATGACTACACCAATCCGACCTCGTAGTCAAAATCCGAACATTTTCGAAGACTTCAACTCCGACTCTGGCCAAAACTGGCCAAAACAGTCAACTCCGACTGATTCCGGCTCCGACCCCACACTTATGCAGTCACGCTACACTAAATTTCCAGCTTCTAAGCAATAAGCTATACGGTTGACAGGACCACAAAACTTTGAGGCGACTTGACTACTTGATTTGGTTTTCCTGACCTAAGGTTTTCTGGTATCAAGCTTGTTACACGGGCTGCAAAATTCGTATTTTGGAGCAGTTTTGCCTAATGTTTTTTTTTTGCCAATTTTCGCGGCGCTTCGCGCCGATTTGTGCACAACCCAAAAAGAGAGATTTGTGACTATACAACGCCCCCTCCCCCACGAGGGTATGCAATATGCATTACCTATGCAATATGCATTATCGATCATATTAGTGGCATACATCAGCAATTATACCGTGATAGAACACGAGGCTTTGCGGTGTCAAACTGAATCGGACATCAGATGTGTATATAGGTAGGTACTCAGTGGGAATGCGGTCTATAGCCATTACTTAAAGGAAATAGTTCACTTTCACGAAATTATTTTTTTTTTGCAACGATTTATTATTTTTTATGTTCAAAATAATCAGCAAAGAAAATAAAACCTTTTTATAACAAAAGATTTTTTTTTCTATATTTTGATATAGGAAGAACTTTTCAGTTTCTGTAAGGCACACGCGATCCAGTATGAAAAGAGCATGGGTCCCGAAAATTCTTCAGAAACAGAGAAATTATCGCAGCCACCGGCATTTGGGCGATCTGCTCGATCTGATAATGTTCCCCTGAATGTCCTAATTGATCAGTACGAGAATTTCTCTAGAGTTCTCGTAGATAATTTCTCTAGTTTCTGAAGAATTTTCGGGACCCATGCTCTTTTCATACTGGATGGAAATATATGCAAGGCACACATCCTCAACGCAAGACACCTTTTTCGGGACGAGAAATAGAATATCTTTGCCTAGGGTGATCGTTGGGCTGTAAAAGCTCCTGATTTATGCTCGTCTCAGCCCAAGCTACGGAACTGCTATTCCAGTTCAAAACCCATGTTAAAAAGTGAACTATTTCCTTTAAAGGAAATACCAACCTAAACTACTTTCCTCAAACCAGTTGTTTTGCCACAGTTTTATGAGTTTTTAAACTTAAAATGGTCAGGAAGTAATGAATATTTGCAAATGGATTTTATTTACATCACTATTTTCCATCTTTCGTATAGCTACTTACCTATATTGCAGCGGAAGCTGATTACGCGTTGACCAAGCATAGTACGTAACTCAAACCAGCTGAATGCTGATTGGCTAGCATTTTTCCGTAAGGGAATGGATTCCTCGGTAAGAGAATGACAAAGTGTAATCTATGGGAATGACGTCAGTCTTCAAACCTAATATCGATACCGATATATTTGGCTAGGGCGATCGTTGGGCCATAAAAGCTCCTGATTTGTTCTCGTCTCAGCTCAAGCTACAAAACTGCTACTTCAGTTCAAACCCCCATGTTAAAAGTGGCATATTTGCTTTAAACGTTGAATGCATCCGACCGAAAAAGCCACGGTAAGAATGTCTACTTTTGAGTTTTCAGTCGGTCAGTCCGTCCCCCCCAGTCAAAAATCCGTGGCGGCGCCCCTGGTTGTGATGTAACGTTCATGAAAGTGTCATACTGTCATGAGCATGAAAAATACACATTAACACTTGCCTGAGCACGCTCAGCAAGCAGAGCTGCTGCGGTTGCCATAGAAACGATAACCGCACTGCATTCAACTACCAGCCGGGACACTAGGTACAGCCCGGCCCCCGCCAAAGTTAGTTGGTAGCACTGCTGCTCCACGGCGTACATTTCCTACCAGCCCATAGGGTTTACATGTTAAATGGCCGGTTTTCGGCGAGCGATATCTCGGTCAACCTGTGGAGGAATCAATGGTTCTTAGTCTCAAATGATAGATCGATGAATTTTCTTTCGACAATTCCTCTACCATTTTTCACGAAACCCAGCTGATCTTCTACGGCGTACAGGGTAAAGATTTCTCTGCACGCCAGCACCCGCGATCCGCCTCTCCGATCGTCGGCGCGCGGTCCTCGGTAGCGCAGTCGGTAGCGTATCGGGCTACGGACCCGAGGGTCGTGAGTTCGAATCCTGGGAGCGACGCGTGATTTCGGCTAGAATTGAATGATGTGGATTCTTGAATGTTTGCATAATCAATTATTAATGGCTAATTGAATGTATCTGCCCACTTATCGGCCCCTAAAACCTGTTATTTAAGGAATTTAAGAAATGAATGTCACGTGCGCGTCATGACTGCCAACCATAAGCGTTACCATATTCTAGTTTGAACTAACTTTTTGCTAGTCCCGACCACATATAGTAGGTTTTCTAGTTGTTATACTAGAAATTCCTACCAAAGTTCGTCCTACCCTTCACTCAATATACCCTGGTACAGCCTGCACAGTACGAAACTTAGCCTCAGCTACCAGGTCTAACTAAAGGCACCTTCCGGTCAGGGTCCTACAATCATCACCCGCAATGTTTGAGCCCCTTACGCGTTCCCAGCCCCACCTACCGATCCATGGTCCGCTGCTAAGCGTGTGTGACAGCTCCTTCCCCTCCTTAACAGTCCGTGTTCCTCCTCCGTGAGCTCACAGGAGTGCTGGCTGTCCTCAGAGTGATAACGTCTCACAGAGAGTCCTGGCTCCTTACAGAGCCCTCGCTCCTTGCAAAGTCCCCGCTCCGCACAGAGGCTATTCTCCTCACAGAGGCTCTGCTCCTTACAGAAGCCACAGAGGCCTCGCTTCTCACAGAGACACTGGGCACACATGGCTCTGACAGCCGATCCAGCGCCACTCCCAGTCCCGACTGTCCTATCTCACCGGCAGCTGTCGCGCCGCGGGTCTCTCCCAGACCGCCCCCTCCCCGCGTCTTCGGTCACCGCAGCAGTACTATACCGTCCCCTGCGAGCGGTACGGAAAATCCAACCCAGTATCGGAAACAGGCCCCAGCGGGTCTGTGCAGCCGGGCCGCGTCATATCCTGGGGCTGCGCCGGTCAACAGACTTGGGAGGCGCCAATGGCGGCGGGTGGTATCTACATTTGGGAGTTTCTCACGGCCGGAATGGCCCGAGGGATATACCAGGCATAATCTCCAATAAACAGCTCAAGACTGGGATTATCCGATATCGCAGTGTAGAAATCGGAATACGAAGGTAAAACCAACTTGAACTACACAGACTTCCCTGTCTTCCACAGTCCCCACTATCTACCAAAATAAAGACTCCCGAGTCCCGTACCACGCACCTATGCACCACTGCAGATGACAAAGCACCACACCCACTAACGGACAGTCCGTGTCAGCCCGCCGGCACCACCCAACCATCCCTCACCCTGTGACGGGGAAGAGCCACGGGTCACGGGGCCAGGTCACCGACAGTGGCCGGCCGGCACTCACCTGTCTCTGGACACGCGCCAGCGCCAGGGCAGGAGGCGGCGGTCGAGCAGGAGGCTGTCGCAGTGACGGACGCTCGTGCCGCTTGAAGGCGTGGTGCCGCCGGAGACCGGGAGGGGAGCCCTGTGGTGGCGGGAGGGCTGAGTCAAGTACAACAGAGACACAGGGGTATCTTCACCACGTACAGGTGATGATGGTGAACAAAACGTATGACATGAAAATGTGAAACACGCAAGATTTTACGAAATGAGCACCAATCGGGCTAGATGCCACTATCCAAAGAACATCCAAAGAGCAGACCAACAATGTGAAAACTCGGCCTTCTCAACCCTAGCCATTGCTCTGCACTACGTGGAAGCTATCAACAAATGAGTCCTAAGATTATGTTCCGCTAATAAGAACACTGAGTATCAAACAGTACCCACAGAAGACAAACTTCGAAAAAAATGTCTAATGAATTCATGTAGCTCGTCCACATCCGCCAGTTTCTCCCCCCCCCTTTCGCCTCCCCGCTCATCACATCACGGCGTCCACTTACCGCCGAGCTGGAGGCGGAGACCGGCCGCGTCTTGGCGTTCGGCAGCCGCTCGTACACATGCTCCCGGCTCAGCGTTCCGTACAGGGTCTCATCACTGGCCGTCCTCCGCAGGGGCGAGGACACTGCGTATGGCTCCACGGGCCCCTGGCGCGCCGGCCGCCGGTTCCTGCCGGGAGGCGGTGGCGGCGGCGGGGACGGGGGCGGCGGCGGCAGCTCGCGTCGCGGCACTGTCGGCTCAGCGTACACGTGCTCGGCTGGGGATGGAGAGTCTCCTGAGGGCGCCGGAGGGTCTGCCGGTGCCGGCAGCGGCTGGAACGTCTCCAGGCGACCGGACCGGCGCCGGCCCAGGTCACTCGGCTTCCGCGCGATGGCCGGCCGCGGCCCCGAGCTGCTACGGCGGATGGTCACTGTTGTGGCCGCGGCGACCGGCACGACCCCCACATCCGCTCCTCCTGCCGCGGTCTCGATCCCGGCCGCGGAGCTCTGACGCGCCTGCACGTACACGTCGTGAGCGAAGGTGCGTGGTGGCTTCCGCGGCGGCGGCCCGGTCGGCAGGGGAAGCGACGAAAAGTCCTCGGTGAGACCTTGTGCCGCCGCCGTCGGTATTACCGCGCGCCGGTTCAGCCTGCCCGGCTTCACTGGTCCGTTGTTATTGTCAGGGTCCTGTGCCGATTTCACGGGGGCACGCACTGCGGGGGTATGGTTCACCACGGACACATGGTTCACAGGGGGAGCCGTCACCGGCCGGGGCGCGGGGTCAGCGGCCGTCACACGGGTCAGCGGCCGATGCGCTACTCTACTACCAGTCACCTCACCATTCGTCTGGCCGGCCTTCACTGGCAGCGGCGGCGACGGCGAGTCCTTGCTCTCGGCGGCCCGCTCCGCCGACGGTCGCCGCTCCATGTCGCGCACGCGGTCGCTGACGCGCGCCTTGAGCGCCGCATTCCGTTTGAGCACGGCCGGTCGCTCGCGCAGCAGCGGGCTGACGTGCGCACTGACCGGCCGCGAGCGCGTCAGCCCGATGCGTCCCTCGCTGTTGCGGTGTCGGAGGCGCGGCTGGAGCGGCGCCGTGGTGCGGAAGCTGGCCGTGCGGCGGGCCACCTGGCCGCGGGGCCGGGGGCCGGCCGGAGCCGCGCTGTCCGACACGCGCGTCTCCTCAAAACGCTTCATCATCTCCTGCACACTCATGGAGCTGTCAGCGGTGGTGGCTAGGGCATGTCCAGCAGCCTCCTCAGGAGCTTAGCAGGCCTGGGGGTGAGGGGACATTTCAGTAAGATGAATGTAAAGGTACTGGGTCCAGATTGGCCAAATATGTTTGAGACTCCATGCTTACTGGACAAATTGTTTAAATCATAATTGCTCCAAGCTCAATTGAGTTTTTAAGAGAATGAATTGACAGTAGTTGCATTCAATGCAACTTAGAGTAATTTATCACGCCTTTGTAAAAAGCATCTTTGGAAAGATACCTAGGTAGGTGTCTTTTCAGTTGGTCAAAGCAGATGATGTGCCTATCAATCATTAATCAGCTAGTTATGTAATTAGATGCTAGTTTTTCACTAGTAGTAACTCATATTTTTTTTTAGTCACAGTTCAAAAGAGGGTTAGCCAGTCTTCCTTCCTTATCAAATATTAATTGTCTTCCAGATAGGCAACTAAACAAACTAAGGCCAACATCCTTTCACCATTTACCTATGGAAACCCTATAATTTAACTTAAAAATTATGCACAGAAAATAAATGTTCTACATAAAATCTGGAAGACCACATCAAAATTGAGCATTTTGTAGCTTGTGTAGGTACTCATTCATGTACCAAATCCTGAAACAACAATGAACAAGGCCTACTTTAAAGAGAACCCAACTTGAACTGTTCGTCGGCATTCAGCCGTAATGAAGGATCTTATCTCAAATTTACAGTTTATATGAAAGCATGACATTAAACTTTCAAAAACAAAGCTTCTGGATTTGAACAACTGAAATGAGTTTGAAATTGAAACAGCATTTGTACCTATCTTTTGAAACACTGATTCAGTACGATTGATTTATTGAAACAAGAGCATTTTAACCCTTCACCATTGCGATACTATTGAAAATATTTTTGAATCACATTACGAATTAATCAAAATTGAGCTTTTGCAAGGTAAACATTATGGAAACGGTTCAGTACGGCGTGCTCAGAATGAGAACTGGAACAGCAAAACTTCAGAACTGAAATTATAATTCTCTGCACTCTTTGAATGGTAAAATTCCACTCAAAATGAAACCCTGATTCTTACCTGTGATAGAAAAGAACTTCAAGGGTGCAAAATGCTGAAGCTAAGCAAAAACCCCGGGTCGAATGCGACACCCATCCACAACCACCAGCCGCGCGAGACTGAGAGCGGTTTGTTGTGGTTCGGGGGCGGAGCAACAAGTGTAAAAAGCACGAGACCACCAAATTGAAATAGCGCGCCAGATACCGCTGTCCAGGGCGATAAAATACCCGTCGACATGGCAAGCACTGGCAAAAATAGGCATCGGTTTCATTTTTCAATAAGTTTCATCATTTAGGATGCAGAAACGCTTGTATTCTAATCAGAAAGAGCACAAGAAACCATTAAGGGCACCATGAATTATGAGCAGAATTCCCTGAGCAAAATTACAGCTTCCCCACCCTGGGCTACTCACTTTTCCTTGTCCGGCAAGTTCAGGTTCTCTCTAAGTCTATAGTCTATGATGTGCTCGGTATTCTTCCCGTAGCTTCAAACTCACCGTCTACCTCTAGCTAGAAGTCCTGAAGTCTATCCAGCACGCTCAAGCCTGGCCTACAAATTACAATGCCGGCACCAGACTGTATCAACACGCCGACTGGCCCGCTGAGTCGGCCCGAACCCAGCGCCGACGGACGAGCGCCGTATCAGAGCGCACATACCACATACACCCACTCCAGCGACCCATCCTGACTCAGCCGGTCGGGGCAAAGTGCGAAAACTGACGCACAACTGTATTAACCATCACTGCTCGACGCATACACGACCCAATAAAAGCACTACGTCTACAGTCACACGGCAGGTAACAGGGCCCATTCAACATCACATGGTGACTACAAGCTGGCAGGCATAATGAAGTGAAGCGTTAGCGTAGTTCCTTTGGAAGTTATGGGGAAACATCACAGACGTTGAAGTCATTAAATGGAGATCCGATGAGTATGTCACAACCACAATTTAACATTCCCTAGCAACAATAAATATTATCCATTGACTATCAGATAAGCGAGTCTATGACGGCCGCTGTCAGCTCGCCTTCTTCTTGGGCGACCTCTTCTTTTGCGACGGTCCTCGCTTTTTCGGCGATCCTTTCTTTGGTGACTTTTTCTTTTTGGGCGATTTTCGCCGTCGTCCGCTGTTCTCCGTTCGGAAGGTGATGCACTGAAACAGACAGATGCCGTCAGCGGTGGTAAGTTAAGGCCGATACCGATTGCAGGGTCACCGCCACTGGACAAGGTATGTCGGGCATGGACCATCCAACTTGTCAGATAATTAGTAGACGAATACGTACATTATTACTACCGCATGTTTAAGGAAACTGACATAAGTGCTTGGTGTACGAGTATAATCTATGTAAAACCATCGCTAAAAATGTCGAAAATGCCTGAGGAATGAGGATGATGCCAACGCAAAACAAATCAAATTTTAAAGTGGACAAACGTAAAACCCGGCGAGCATCGGCCTAAATTGTTTGAAACCACGCTTATCTAGTACCTGTGCAAATATCCGATAAGAGAAATGAGAATCGATGACGGTATAAACCAGTGGTGTCAATTTCAGAAGTCCAAAGTCTGTCCAATGTCCAATGCTTACGTCGATTGTCCGTCCAAAAATGTCCAAGCCAGCCATTTGTCCAAAGATGTCCGACACCTACGCAATAGTTTACACTCAACACAGTTATTCAATTTGCTTTTCATGTACCGTTACAAGCCAAAAGTGTTAATCATATCGAAAGCTGAGCTTTCTAATAGCCAATCAATGTTAAACACGACTACTTTTCAAAAATGTTGAGGTGTAGCAAGCGATTGTCCAAAGTTGTCCAAAGCCTGCTGCCATTGTCCAACCGAATTCCGAATTGGACATTGGACAAAATCGGAATTCCAAAGATTCAAGTTCCGATTGACACCACTAGTATAAACGGAGCACCGTCACGGCAACGCTAATAAAAGCTGTGCTAAAACCGGAACGCGTATCGAACGTTCGTGACGTAAAAAAACGAGAGATAGGGAAGGAAACAGGGTATTACAATGGTAACTACTACGAGAAGGAAATACTTTAAATATGTGTTTTCGAGATCTTTCCTAAGAAGGGCTACCATAAACTTGCTCTTTTGAGGGAACATCCCCAGTGTCTACGAAGCACAAAACACTACCAAAGTCCCCAGGATTGGCAGACATCGGTCGTCACCTGTTCGTCAAGGAAGTCCATGAGCTGCGCCATGCTGAGTTTGATGCCGTTCTGTCGCAGGTCCCTGTGCAGACTCTCCAGCCAGACGGGCTCGTAGGTGAGGACCTGGTGGTACAGCTCCGGCCGAGACAGGATGTAGGAGCGCAGCCGCTCCGGCAGCGCCGCCGCGGACGCTGCAGACAGACAGACATGGGGAGTCAGACAGACAGACAGACAGACAAACAGACAGACTAGGAGAGTCAGACAGACCGACAGACGGACGGACGGACTGACAAAGAGATAGACAAATAGACAGACAGACAGACAGACAGACAGACAGACATAGGAGAGTCAGACAGACCGACAAACGGACAGATGGTCGGACTGACAAAGAGACAGACAGACAGGCAGACACACATCCGGAGAGTCCGACAGGGTCGCAGACATGGCGCAGACATTGAGCGCAACAGAGTGAGGGCGATCTGTGACGAGTGATATCAACGCCAGGCCTCGCCATGCTATAAAGGATACTGTGCTGCGATGCGGCGGAACCTTGCAATTCTCGACGTGAAAAGTCGCATCGAACTAAGAGTCCGTCTGTCACCCGTGGGTACGAACAACGGGAGACAGGAAGTGCACCAGCCATTTCCGGAATCGGTGGCGATTGCATGTCGGAATTTTTTAGTCCGCAGGCGGTTTTACGCCCGGTGCTTGTGCACCGAGACTCGAGGTCGAGAGCCGTCTTTGCTTACAGCTCGGACGATTTGAATTTGATAACATTGTATGCCTCATTATCAATTGATAACAATCAGTCGTCAAGCCGCACTTCAATAGGTAGCTTATCAGCTAAGCCATCAACAATCATTTTTAGGCAAGCTGACTACCAACGCAGCTGTGCCTTTGAACCGCATGGACATGCAAACGCTTTATCAATATCACAAGTCTTTTCTTACAGGAAAGAGCAGTCCATTTTCCCCAATCTGTCAGTAGCTGCCCGTCCACAATCCATCAGTCACTACTGCCTTCCCTGGTCGCGCTGTGAGTCGCCCACTCCAATGCATTGTGCGCCACAGCCTGTCCTTGGTCAGCTCCGAGTGACTACGCCGCGTGTGTCCACCGCGTGCGGCAGCTCGCCGTGTCGAGCCGGGCTGCACAGCGCTGTACAGTGCAGACGCCGTGCACGACCGGCCGACCGGACGGGCCCCGTATAACCGTATATAGCCACGGCGGGCAGCGCTGAGTGGAGCCGTGGATTGTGGAGGTCGCGGTCAGGGTCGGAATTGGGGTCAGGATTGGAATGGAACGGGGCTGGGAGACATCGGGGAGTAGGAGACACCGGAGAGAGGATGAAAAACGGGATAGGCCAGGCGGGGAGATAGATGATGGGTCAACTGAGGCAAGGGAAAGGAAGAGTCAATGAGGAGCGAGATAAACGACGGAGGGACTTGACGGCCTGAGAGGGATATGATGAATACGATATACATTATGGTCGTGACGACTGGAGGCAAACATTAATAACCGGAAAACATAACAATCCCGCCAAGTGCAGTCGATACAGCCGGGTTCCATGGTTTGGCTGTGGGTACAGCTACCACCCCTCACACTGACACAGAGGACACACTGCGGACACAGAGGGCGTGCAAGAATCGTATACTCGTGAATTGGGCTCTACGAGCAGGCAAATGGAGAGCAGTGAGCTCCTGTCCGGCCGCTGACCAGCCGGCACATGGCCGGTCATTACACACCACGTCAGCACCCTGACCACCTGTCCACACTGACCAGCGCACACTGGGCCGATCGCCAGGTCTAGCACGACATGGGTAAAAAAATCGAACTTTGGGATGTGCAATGAAACCTATACCAATTTGTTCAAAAAAGATCATACTACATTGCTGTGGTCTTTGTTTTCCAACACAATTGCTATTTCATGGCGAAAACTCAGCTTAAACACGAACTTCGGAATCGTTTGGACCGAACTCGTCCCCCGCACTCTTCGACAACGTATCTTTGATCCACGAAAACAATCACAATTTGAGGAGGAATTCCACATTTATATACCTCAAACGATAGCTCCGGGTCTGCAGAACACACATAACCACATGAAAGTGGCGAACTCTTACTTGGTTATGATGTATTGGCACCGCAAAGATTTAAAGACGAAAATATAATTTCACATAATTGATGTCACACACAAATAGGCTTTTAAAAAAGTACCGCAGAGTACCGCTTCGAAAATTTCGCTACATGTCAATGATTCATTGCACTACAAGATCCAACAGTCATTTTTTGCGACTTTTTGCGACTTTGGATGTAGCAGCCAAATATCAACCCGCGCCGGGCCGGTGCTCGGCGTCAAACGCGCCGGGCCGGGAGGTGTTGATTGAACACTCCCCTTCTAACTCGGCTCTTGGGCCACATAGCGACACGTAGTAAGTGGCATTCGAAAGAGCGCCCGAAATTCCAGATGGAGTAATTAGTCATTTCTAGGTCAGGTCAAAGGTCACGTCACCAGAGGTCATCAAAGGTAAAATGTTGCCTATATCAACATTTCTCGAAAACCGGCCCTTACCTCGGGGACCAATAGAGCTACATCGTCGCGGAAAAGTGCATTCAATTGCTCTTTTAGCGGTCTTTCTGAAATAAGCCCTCAGACTTGGCTTAAACCTCGCCCCTAGTGGTGTTTTTTCCAGCCGTGAACGTATAGAAGGGGTCCGTTGGACCCCCCCCCGCCGTTTCGCCCCTGATCGAGCTAGAGCTTCGCGGAAAAGACGAGCGTGTTGCCCGTGACAAGAGGAAGCTGATGATACCCAATTGTAAGGTCCTAGGTCATCGGTTGACCTTCCAGGTCAGGTCAATGACCCAAAAGTCGGGAAAATCGGGGCCTGTTAGAACGTCGTAAAGGGTGGCTGCTATGGGTTTTTTGGGTGCTGATCACGAATATGTTATTTACTATCATAGATGATGTCTTCATACATTTAGGCCAGGTCGGTTCAGGTCAGGTCAGGTCAACCAGTAAGGGTTTTGCCGGGTATTTGCAGTAGGTGGCAACCGCCTCTGACAGCTTTGTAACATGTTACGAAGGCACCAAAGCTACATAGTAAATGTTCAAATGGTTGCTAGATTCGAATTCAGCACCAAAAACTAGCCTAGAAACATGTAAAACTCGAAAAAATGAACCAAGGTCATCAAAGGTCAATGACCTTACCTGACCTTCTGGTGACCTTGACACCCACCCTAATGCATGGGAGCAACATAATATCCCATGTTTGAACGCTTTAAACCAAGAAAAGACTGCGAACCCGCGGCTAATGCGAGGCGACATACGCTGAATCGCGATTTCGGCCAAACATGGTCTCGAAAGAAGGTCACAGATCAAAGAACATTAAGGTCAGGGTCATGAAATTTTCAGGTTAGCTGTAAAAGTAGTTATCGCGAGGGTACTGAAAGTTTCGTTGCGATCGGCTGCTTTTTACGCGAATTACTCGCGAAAAACCAAGGCCGTTCCGTTCGAAGATTCAGGCCCTGTCGCGCTAGAATGGCATATCGGCCCACTGTGCAGCGGGGGGTCGGTGTCCACCTGCCGTTCGTGCATTCCGTCAGAGCCCCGCGGCGGTCCGCAGCGGACCTCGCGGACGCAGCTGGCTTCCGTCCCCTCCCCCGGCCCCGTCCGGTCCGTCAGAGCCGCAGTGCCGGTCAGGTCAGCTAGGGGAGGCGGGGAGGCGGTATCAGAACAGGCTGACCCAGCGACCAGCTGTCTGTTTTGACGGCGAATGCGTCCGACCGACCCGTCACAAGGCGATGACTCAAACTACACGACCGCTTCCGGAGCTTCGGCCGCCTTCAGATCAAACAGGGACCACATCACTCAGAGTACTTCAAGTGTGACTGGGAAACAGTCGACAACCAAACACGCGTGTTGACTCAGCGGCGTAAGCCACTCATGTCGAGAACTCGCATACACTCGATGTGGTTGGGGGCGGGCTAGTGCGAAATTAGACGGCTTTTATCACACTATAGAGCGTGACGCAAAACAACACTGCGCCTGAGTATCAAGGACGATGTAGGTATGTAGGCATGCTATCCCCTGTCAATATGTCATACGAAGCATATCTCTGCGATAGCCTGCGACCTGCGTGCTTCATACCTAACCAGCAAGATTCTGCAATGACGAATCGCCAAAAGAGCAGAGATGGCAGACGAAGAAAAACGGCAACAGTGCGGTACACGTTTCAGCGTTCAGCACCTATAGGCACTACAGGTGCTCTGCGCTGATTGCAGTCGATAAGGGAATCGGTTTCCGGCGCTGTTGTGAATTATGCAATAGCTGTCACTCAGTTTCGAAACGGTGACTCACTACATAGTGACACTGACGAGAGTTGCATACAGCGTGGCCGCCGCAACGTACTACAAAGTAAAAATGCTATAGAAGTATAGAACTCTCGACCAAAAACTTTCGACTTTGGTATCAAACCAGAGAAACTATGCAATGCCCTTTCAGCCTCAAGTCCGAGCCTTTTTTATTTGCTTAGTGGGCGGCAAGAGGGAAAGGAAAATGGTCGTAACAAGTCTATGCAAACTTAGCGACTTTGTTGGAGCTTGAATTCCACCCCATACAGTGACTGGACTTTTCACTGAAAGGCAACCAAACTCCGCACGGCCCGGCATGCCGATAGCGTTATATGAGCATTGAGCGGAGACCGGGTCGACAATGCCGTAATCTGACTCTGCACGGGAAGAGTCACGAGCTGAGCGAGTGACGAACGGTGAGTCACCAGCTCGTGAGTCGTGACATGAGCTGACCTCGAGTTGGTCACCGCCGCCAACTGCCCACCGCCCAGCGAGCGCCGGTGCACCGCCCACCGTCCCCGCCAAATGTCTCCACAGAACCGTCAGGTCAGCCATCCACCAGCCACCGTCTATCAAACCAGGGACTAACAGTTCAACAGCCAGCAACCATAATACCAGCCTACAGGGTACCAGCCTGACTGTAAGTCTATCCCATTCCCACCGGCCACCGTCCATCGGTCACTGGACACGGGTCACTGCATCTCTGGCGAGCAGGCACAGGCCGCGGAGATCTTATCGAACAAGTCAAACAGGTATGCAAATTGCACCCAGCCGAGCGGCGGGCCGCTACGAAAACGAATACTACAAAACACACAGTAGTATTGTACCAAACACACAGTCACGCTACCTGATCTAGGACACGTATCGCATGATAACCTTTTCTTACTTCAATTTGTAAAAAGAACCTGCTGCTCCTATGCACAGTCCAGCAGTGAACCAGACATTTCTTTTAGGATAGGAGGACGTCAGTGCTCGTATCGAGGTCCCCCAACATCTACATGACCAACATTCGGATGACCGACTGCCGACGACCCAGTGTCCGGCGCTGGCGAAACCCTGCCTTATTATGCATACACCACACTGGCTCGTTTCGACATGGCATCCTTTCATTCAGCCGAATGGCATAGAAGCTGTGAAACTGGGACCCGTATAAACAATTACACCATTAAAGAGGCAGACATGGCACCGCTTTCGCCGCGGGTCTACCAGTTGTGAGAGGAAAACTCAGCTACCGGGTGATAAAAGTTTACAAAAGTAACGGAATTTGTGCATAGCAGCCACCGACACCGCATGGTCCTGAATTGGCAGCAGAATTGGCAACATTCAGCTTGCAATAAAATGTTAATTATTTTATCGAAACATGCTTCCATTTTAACGTATTAGATAATCTCAAAATGTAGCATTAGGTACAATAAAACTGAGCTAGCCTTTGCAATTGAGTTGACAGAGCTTCGTAAGCAAAAGAACAGCACGTTGGCAGCAATCCGCATATAGCCGACCATCACAATGACTTGGAATCACACATTCGAGCTTCAGCGGCCATCCAACGAACCATGCCCAAACTCCGTATCTCCAGCATTAGCGTGTGAACGATACCGAGCCTCAAACGGCTCGGTGGGTGGGAAAATCATGTTGGTAATCAGTACCGGCGCGAGGTTGGTGCGCCATTCATCAGATTGCTCTCCGGCGATTCGGCCAGTGACCACCCGAGCGGACAGAATGGAGGATTGGAGGATGCACGGACGTGAGCTCCAAAGAACGAACGGACGGATGGATACTGAACACAGACCACATACTCTTCAATACAGCTGAGCTGAGCTCGTTCCCAATACACATGTTATATCACAACGTCCCTCCCTCCCGTTGACGTCTCTCTAATTCCCGAAATGGCGGAGATAACAATGACCGCCTGAGGAACTCACCTGCCTGTGACGGCGTGATCTCCTCCTCCTCATCCTCCCGCTCCAGCCGTTCTCCTAGGCGACTCAGAGTCTCCTCCAGGCGAGCGGCGGCGCCCTCTGAGCCGGACGACTCGCAGTCAGAGTCAGAGTCGGAGCGACCCCCGTCCCGAGTCGGAGTCGGCTCCCGGGGACGGGCGAACTCTCCGTCACCGCCCGACTCAGGTCCATCGCTGGGTGAGGCCGGGCGGGGTCGGGCAGTAGAGCTAACGCTGGGGGCAGCGGCGGCCTTGACTCTAGCGGTTTTGGAGCTGGTGGAGGCAGCGCTGGAGCTGGCAGCAGCAGAAGTTCCTCTGGAGCCAGCGGTAGAGGTTACAGGCTGTGAGGCGGCTGCCTGACCCCCACCACTGGCGCCAGTCGCCGGAGGGTGGGTCTCCTCGTATATGTGGGAGAGCAGGGCCACCGCCTTACGACGGGAGATGGGCTTGACGCCGATTCGAGCCAGCTCGCGCTGTTGAACAGACAAAAGATGCCGTCAGATAGAAGCACTTGTAGGTCCACGATGAATTCAGCTGCTCATTGATAGGGTACCGCAATGCAAGGCACGCTATTCGTTATTTAATAAACGCGTTTTAGATATGCAAAGTCAGAACTGGAATATAATTCATAATTCATGTAAAGCAACTCACGTATTAAACATGCATCGTTCTGAAGACAACAAATAATCTAGCTCAACCATTATTCGAACTTCCTTGCTAGTGTTACTCTCCTCATCCCGTCAACATGACAAATCTACGTCATCACAATCCTCCCCACCACCCAGCAGTCCAGCCTGTCCACACCCACCAGTCCACTGCACCCACCTTCAGCTCCGGAGTCAGCATGAGCACGTAGTTGGGCCGCGGTGTGTTCGAGTCCCGCAGCACCACTCGGTACGGGTTGACCGGAGTCCGCTGCGGTGGCCGCGGCGGCGCCATGGTTGTCTCCGGAGTCCCAGCATCATCCGTCCCGCCAGACCGAGCTCCTGCCTGGCCCGACCTCCGTTCTGATGTCTCAGAGTCCCCTGGCCTCCCTACCGGAACCTCGGCTCCTCCAAGTCTGCTCACTGGGGTGTCCGATCCCGTCGACTGCACCCTGGGATCACCAGCGTTCTCCTGGTGAAACGGATGAATCCCTGAGTCCGCCCGTCGCGAGGTAGTCGTGGTCTCTGCCTCAGTCGGGGTGACGTAACCGGCCAGGAGGCTGGAGTCTCCCCAGAGCTCAGAGTTGTCCAGGGAGGAGCGAGGTCCTGCCGGCGTCTCTGCAGCTGCAGCTGCAGCGGCTGCGGGGACGGAGGCGGCAAGACGGAGAGGAGTACCCAGAGGTGGCGGCGGCGGTTCGATGAGCTCTATGTAACCACAATCCTCAAAGCCATCCCAGACGTCCGCGGGCGGTGGGTCGGACGGAGGAGATGGGGCGGGTTCGGCACTACCCTCCCGGTCACTGGCTGGCCGAGGAGGGGAGGTAGGTGAGACAGGAGACCTCTGACGAACCTCAGGTGATGGGGGGACGGGTGAGGTCCGGTCAGGTGAACGCTCGGAGGACGGAGCGGGTATCTCCGGTGAACAGGGCGGCATGACCACCGATGACGCAGCGCCGCCAGTATCGGGCCGGTCGGACTCCGCCAGAAGACGCCGGGGAGTGACGGGCGAGCCAGCTCCGTTCGCTTCCGATTCGCGTCGCTTAACGGTCGGCGGCGGTGGGGGTCGACTCTGGGAGTCGGCAGCGGGTTCCTGACGTCTGGAGATGAGCGGTGAGGAACCGAACGAGTCGTCCCGCAGCTCGGTTTGTACCCGCGGCTGGAAACGAGACGGCGAGGATTGGGGCGAGACGCCACCGACGGGAGACCGTTCCCGATCAGGTTCTGCCTGCGACTTAGATGGAGAAACTCCGCCCTGATCACCCTGATCGCCGCTTTCCAATGCTGCCTCCTTCACTGGAGAGCCGTCTTCTCCCAGTCCGCTGGAGCGACGAGGTGACTTCACTTTCTGCGTGAACACCATCGGTGCCTCGTCTAAGATCTCTATATCGGAGTCCGCCGAGACTGGGCGCGGTGGTGGCTCCTGAGACCCTGACCCGACCTTCTGTGGGGTGTTGGACGAAGAACGACGTCCTACTGGGGTGCGGGAGAAGCGAGATTCGCCCTGGTGTCGTTTGGTGCTCGGAGAGGCAAATTGGGCCTTCACTGGTGACGGAGTGGCTGGTGATGAGGTCCTCCGTCGTTTGGACAGAGACGAGAACACCTCACAGATATCATCCGGAGAGACGGGTCGGCGAGAGGGGCTGCCGGGACGCTTCTGTCCTCGTCGGGGAGTGCTGGGGGTGACGGGGTTTGAGTCTCTGCCAGATATCTTACGACTGGGCGAGGGGTTGCCCGTTTCACGCACTGGAGTCTTGTCTCTATCCGATAACGTTCTCTCTCGTCTCCTCGGGGTTCCTCCTGACCTTGCAGTACCGGGTGTACGCTTGTAGGGGGACTGGAGTCCTGTGTTAGCCCCGACCCGGCGGGGAGATTGGTTTGGTGAGCACACCACGTCACTGTCCGAGTCCCGGTGAGGTGACTGTTCTCTGTCTGACTCTGAGGCGGTGGCATGGACCGGTGAACCTTCCTCCATGTCCTCTCCACCGTCCGACGCCGTAAGGTCAAACAGCTCGGGACTGAGCGGAGGCCTGTCGATGGAAGTTTCGGCCGGCGCGGGGGACGACGGACTCTCAGTCACCTTCACCAGCTCCGCCTCCTTCACAGGCTCCGGCATCGTCACTCCGTGCTCCCGTTTGAGATAATACGCCAGCTCCAGCAGCTCAAATCTCTCAGCCAGGAGGAGGAGCTGCGGCAGCGGCGTGCTACCACCGGTGAACACAATCTCTCCTAGGTACAACAGCCGGACTAGAGCCGCGGCGGCGCGGAGGCTGACCTCCGGCAGCGACAGCCGTCCCCCTGCTTCACTCAGCTCCCGGTACAGGGGCGGGCAGCGGACAGCCATCACTGCCGCGTGCACCGGGACCGAGCCGTCCCTACAGAGGAGTGTCTCCGCCGGGGGGCCTCGACCTGTCAGTAGGAGCTCCAGTAGTGCAGCACCCAGGTCACCGGCAGGCGCTAAGAAACAACCACCGTCTGATGAGGGGGCGGGCGAGCCAGACTCGGGGGTGGACGGGATCGGCCGCGGGGAGGACCCCGGCGAGGAGTCAGCTTTCTTCGCAGTACCACCACAGCGTGGAGTAGTAGCGGTAGCAGTGGAGACGAATGTTGTGATAGATTCAGAAGATGTGATAGTATCGGCGGTTGAGGTGATGGCGGCGACTGCGGATGTCTTCTCAGCGTGGTTAGTGTCGGAGCCAGATTGCTTGCCGGTCCACTCTGTTGTGAGACTAGCACTACCAGATCCCTTCGACCTGTCATTGACCTGACCGCTGAGACGAGCTCTTCTTCTAATAACTGGTGAAGGATGGTGCGTGTTATCAGCACCAACCGAGGTGCCAATCGGGGCTGGTGATTTCTGGTGAGCATCTCCATCGGTCGTGGGATCAATTTTTAGCTCAATCCCAGCGCCTAGCGATGCACGTGGAGAGAGCGATGGGACCGTTGGCTTCAACGATGTTTCGGTGACCTCATCTTGTACTATTTCCACCTCCCCGCTAGCGAGTGCAGCCGTTTTCTGATCTTGTGATTGTTTGGTTGTTTCAGCTACCTCCGCTGACCCTCCGTCCCCTTGCTGACCTTGCTCCTTGCCTTTCTCCCCTTCAGCCTCCGCTGCGTCTTCCATCCCAACGTCCATCTTGGCCACTTCATCACTGCCTGCATCCTTCTCCGCCCCACTACCTGCCTCATCCTTAGGTACCGTCTCCCCCTTTGGGGTCACTCTCGTTGACTCCGCCGTGACCCCGAGGTCACCAGAGTCACCAGGGCTGGTCGGTGGTTCGGCTGAGTCGGCCGGCAATTGGGATGACTCGGAGTCCTCAGCGTCGCCAGCCAGTAGCAGCAGCGCCGCCTGCGTGGCTCCCAAGGCGTCCCCAGCTGCTGTGTCCATGTCTTCTGCGCCGTCGTCGTCTGGTTCCTCTTCAGGCGCCTGTCGGAGGATCGCACAGAGGAAACGTCAATAAAGGTCATCTTGAATACTATAGATCAGGGACAGCAAGTCCAGCCGTGTTGTGATGGAAATCGCACTTCCAATTGAAATAGGAGAACTCAATATCTGACACGATGCAACATAGAATCAACAAACGAGCCACGAGTACTCTTTCCATGGTAACTCACCTTTTGTGTGAGGCTTTCCCGTCCGGGTATGTCTGCGACATCTCTGAGTAGACTTGTGACGGGGGCGGTACAGGGCTCCACCAGCCCCGCCAGCTCCGGAACATAGTAGTCGCCCTGTGAGTTAGACACAGTCAAACCACACCAAAGGCAGTGACCGGGGCGGTACAGGGCTCCACCAGCCCCGCCAGCTCCGGAACATAGTAGTCACCCTGTGAATTAGATATGGAAATGACATGCTTCAATATAAGTGCTAGGAGCGGTACAGGGCCCCACCAGTCCCACTAGCTCCAGAACTAGTCGCCCTGGGATCGGAGACAGAGCCAATGATGCACACGGTGTATTCTTGACTAGCCTCGCTTGTAGGTGCAATATGTGATATCGGGCACGAGCAGCATTAACTGAAACATATCGAGTGATGGACCCCTCAACTATCTCACAGCTCGCAACGCATAACACGAACAATGACGAAAAACGACACCTGACTGCTGTCACCCTTCGTCAGCGTCTCCGTCGGCTGTTTTTCCACGATAACCTCACCTACCTCGCTGCTGTGCAGCTGTGCCGCCTTCTCCCAGGCGACCGCCGGCTGCGGCGACCCTTTCCGCGCGCGGAGGCGACGGGGCTCCACAGGAATCACCTCCTCCTGAACAGAGATACACATAGGCTCAATCAGATGTCAGACAGGGATAAAGTGGCAGAGCATGTACAATATACCTAATACCCGCTAATGAGACATGTATATTGCATACACAAACATATTGACTGAAAGGTAGGTCTGCATTTGCAATGTAAGCAGAATATACTAAACTGCACGATTTTTGTCCAACCAGAAGCTTCAGAGTTCAGACACATGCTTCGTTGGAGCACGTGCATTTCAAGATGAGTTGGTAACTCTATAAATGCTCCGGTTCCGGGGACCCTCTACCTTACTTATGTAATGGTAATTCTATAAAATGTATTATGGTTCCATGAACCCTCAGCCTTACTAACCCATGCCAGTAGTTCGGCTACCTTCTCGCACAGCCGCCGGTCCCGCTCCTCCTTGGTCTGGGTGACGAGGACAGAGGTGGCGGCGGGACCCTTCTTCCTCCCGCCCCGTCCTCGACTCCGCCCGGCAGGAGGGTCGTCTGAGGAACACGAGAGCAGCTATCACTGGGGGCAATACAACCAGCATCGAATAGCAGGCCGCAAAATCAATGAACCTCTACAAGCAAGCACAAATAAGTAAGCAGAATCATCAACGTTCATGATTCATGTTATCTATGGCAGAACTAAAAAAATCGGTATCAGTTCGCCAAATATAACCACATATCAGCATACGAGCAGCTAAGAAGCATTTACCACAAAAAGGCATCCGGAAAACAGCTACATAAAACGAAAAACAGCGACGGCTACCCGCAGTGCGTGCCAGCTGTATACGGTCAGCGCTCATTTCCCACCGGCCAGGACCTCTGACCCCTACTAACCGCTGGCGGGGGCGGGTGCGGGCGGCTCGGGCGGCACGGCGCCGCCGCTGTCCCGGACCGCCTCCAGCTCTCCCTCCAGCCCGAGCTCGACCAGCTGAGCCTCGGCCAGCCGCCGGGAGCGCTCCTGTTCGTCCCGGAGAGAGGCGGACACGGCCAGCGCCATCTGTAGTTCGGCGTCACCGTCAGCAGAGGACGCCACCGCTCCGCGACGTCGGCCCTGAGGGACGATGACATTGACATGATGTAGCTGAAGTGCGGCGGCCTACAGAAACGCATGGACAGTATGGAAGAACGACCTAATTCACAGGACTGGCAAGATCTATCACGCATATGCAATAGCTTTTGGGAGCTGTTGGATCCAATACCTAAGTTCAATACATGAAATTCGCATTCAGTAATAACAAATAGCGGCACAATTATGCTCCTTTTTCATTTGTCGTATTGACAAGCTGACCAACCATTTCCGGTCTCCCCTAAACTTCGCACTTCTGCCCCCAACAGCAGCACACATCGGACCATAGCGGCCTTTACTAACCAGCTCGTTCCCCTCCCACACCCACCTGCTGTCCGGCGCGGGTGCGGCGGGCGGCCGGCGGCGGCGCGGCGCGCGTGGCCGGCAAACCGGCCGCCGCCCTCTCCCCGGCCTGTCTCTGTTGGAGCCGGACAGCAGCCAGCAGCTGAGCCGGACTGAGACCGCGCCGCTCTCCGCATAGTTTAATGTGCGCCGTCCGAGCTGCCGCCGACGGCTGCGGCTGTAGACATACGGGACAGTCGGCCACCGTTGGCGGCGCGGCAGCGGCAGTCGTGGAGACACCCACAGCAGACACTTGGGCAGTGGAAGCCGACGGAATATCGGGGACAGATGGTAGAGGAGCAGGAGACGAGGCGTCAGAGGAGCCTGCCGCCGCAGATGCTGGAGTGTTTGAGTCTCCCGGATCAGAGGCTGGCGGCGGCGCGGACGGAGGGTCGGGAGCGCCCCTGGCAAACCGCGACAGGTCGATGGTCGGTGGTCTGGCCGGTTCTGAACCGTCCGGAGGCGGAGACCCTTCCGAACCCGTGACGGAAGACTGCCGTGAGGAGCGGGTCGAACGGGAGCTTTTAGTGGAGGCTCTGGTCGCACGACGGGCCCTCCCACCCCGTCCCGCCGCGGCGGATGACCCACGGCCACTACCTCCAGGCTTCTGTCCACCGGGCGGTTTGACGTCACTGGGCGGCGGTTTGACATCACTATCCGTCCCTCTGACGTCACTATCCGTCTCCCTGACGTCACTGGCCCGCGGGAAGAGGTCGCCGGCCGCCCTCTGTGCCACGGTGTCGAGCACGCCGCAGAAGGAGACGGCCGACACCGTTATCTCCCCTGACAGCCGCTGGGACTGAGTGCTGGATGGCTCGGCCGCGCACGACGACTGGGAGAGCGTGGACCGGGTCCGGGACCTGGGCAAAAGACAGTGTGTCGGTCACAATGTATTAGCACAACAGAGCTCAGTTTCACAAACAATAACACTGCATACTAGCAGCTCAATTGCACGTTGGTATTCAATAGTTTTTATATCTGCATGGCGAACCGAACTTCATCGCACGGAACCAGTAAAAATATTCCTAGCACAGCAGCTGCGACAAAGTATCTATTTACTCAAAAGCGCCTCTTTCTTAATGCTGAATGCTGAACTAGACAGCTTCATCAACAGCAATGCTCACAAATCTACTCTACTCAGACATTCAACCCCCCCCCCCAGTTCAATTACCGAGCGAAGGAGAGACTGGGCGTGAAGTCGTCGCTCGTGTCCAGGTCGGGCGGCTCCGGGGCCGAGGTGGGCGGCTGGCGGCCGCTCCTGCCGGCCCGCCGACTCAGTTTGCTGACCCGTTGACTGGACTGAGACATGGCCGGTCCGTAATACACCCCGTGTCACGGCAGTTAGACCGTGCTGCTGTCCAGTGGATACAGATACTCAGTGGAGGGTACCTCCAGAAACACTCACACACGGGCACTGCGGTCCCTCAGTCCACTGTTCTGTCTTTGTCACAGTGTGACACGGACACTGTCACACACAATTCGTTCACACTACCACTGTACTCTGGAGCCGGATACTGTCCCTTTACACTGCAGTAAAGGAACTACGCAAACCGGTGGTGCTCCCTGTCGTAGTCTTCATCGGTTTTGACCTTTTGACTTGGCCGTACCGGCAGCAATTTCCGCATCTTCATCTCATTCAATATCTGAAAAAAATGTACACGAGATTGATGACTGTCCCATTTTTTTTTAGATCAAGTCAAAACAGCAAAAAAATCATGGCCAGCACAGAACAAATATGTGAAAACCACTCTGTCATAACCGAAGGTTTGTTGTCAATAGTTAAAACACTATTCGTTAGAATTGTGTTTTTCTATTGAAAAACAAATCTGAGTTCCCTGACAATTTGGCAAAAGCTGCCTGAGATCATAAGCAGTGTCCACTTGATGTGTAAATGTCAAATGAATTGACACAAATCAATAGCCACAATACAGATTTGAAAATGAAACAAACATCCCAACTGCTCCAATGATTCCCTGACCAGCAAAATAAACAGTATGGAGGTAAAATTACCTTATGTTCTTCCTCAGTAAAGTTGCTAGCAGTATTCTGAACTTTTTCTTTCCTATCGTCAGAAAGTGATATGTACCTGAAAAATATCATTGGTAAGTTATACTACATCAAAATGTGTTGTATGATTGGACAATAAACACATATGTAATGCATATGCAACAGACAGAAATTCTTGACATTCCATTTTGAAGTAACAAACAAACAAACAAACAAACAAGCAAACAGACAAACAAACAAACAAACAAACCAACAAGCAAACAAACAGTGATACTGAAACAGAAATGTGAGAAACTTTAGCTCTAAGCCAGAGCCTAGGTGTTATAGTGCAAACCAGGTGCTGAAAGAGGTTTAAAATAAAAACATACATGTGAAATGGAAATGCAGTATTTCTCATAAACTTTTTTGGCTCTTGGCATTGACCCATCATATTTTCATATTGTATCTAAAAGAATCATGACAAATGTTTATTGAGTACCTTTGAAAAAGTATTGTTCACATGAAGTAGGTTATAGGTATGTCAAGTATATGCACAAACAGGGACAAAACAATAAATATTAAATAGGATATGTTCTTACAGAGCTGCACCAACCAGTAGTGAGGATCCCACTAGTCCAAACGCTACTTGAGTAGATAGCCTTGCCAGTGGTGTGCCTGCTATAGTTTTAGGCTTCTGCTTCCACTGTGGCCAGGACATGACTTTACAGCCGCCTTACCCAGTGTTCACCCTGGGGGATAAAAAGCACAAACAATCAAAATCAACTACTAGCCTAGCACCTAAAATGATGTCTTGTTCTGGTCTGATTTACCATTATCCTATTTCGCTAGTCCAGAATACTATTCAATTTCCTAGTTTTTACAAACACACTGCCAGCGACCAGGCCAGGCTATTGGATAATGGATTTTATTTAAATCTCATAGGTGAAATTCATACCAATCAGCAAATGAATGACAGACCAAGAAATGTTAAAAAAACATATTTCATATGACAACAGAACTTGCAGCAATCAGCATGGTGATAAAAGCCTGACAGAGGACATCTGACATCAATAATGCTACACTGCATTATTCTCTTTCAATAGTGTGTTTGTAAAACAGCAATAAAAGAAAAATTAAGCAATTGATGCAAAATGTGGGAAACTAATGCACAATCAAGCTGATCCAGAAAGCAAGTGTGGCAACTGACTACTGAGTCAACAAGCCGCACCATGTTGGATCGGTAACAAATCCAATCTGAATCAGTCACCAGCCCACACCAACCAGCCCATAGGCGGCGGAACAGGAAGAGCACCGTGGCACCAGGCATGCCCCTTTTGATTTTGGAATTTTAACATTAGCCCTATGGGTGTTGCATGGAAACCCGACTGGAAAAAATGCCTCCACTACGGTGAAGTTCTCGGCGGAGGTGATGCGCCGAAATTTTGGCGCAAGGGTTTATGCGCCGAAATTATTTTACCAAGCCATGCTTCATGCGCCGAAAATTTTCAAGGCTTACTGATGGCTGCAGGCTGTAGCCACGCACTTTTCGTCGAGGGGGGGGGGGGCTGGCATGTGTGTGTAGCTGTCTTCCAGTGACTACTGTCTACAGACGGTTGTTGGCACGGTCGACGGGATCGGGCAGACAATAGACATCAGCAGGCCATGCGGGACCGAGCACCAGCGTTCGCTATCACAAAAGCTCCTGACTCACAAACTCACTGGCATGTTCCATAACGTAACCTTTATTTTGTTGCCCGGCTCTGATCAGCAGTATGTACCCAGCCGGTGACTGACGCCTGACGGGGCCTTCAACAGGCGTGGTGCAAGCACGGCCGATGGGATCGGGCAGATACCAGGCCACGCGGGACCGATTGCCAGCGTCCGCTCGCAAACCACACGCCGGAAATACAGGAATCACAATGGTCAATACGCAAACGATAGCATACGTTATCTGAACTAGGGGATCCGACAATCCATAACCTCACTCTCGATCGGTGAACTGTTCCCGTCGTGGGAGAGTCGCAATCAGGTTCACTGAACATGACTTAAATACCCTGAGACGAACACGAGACAAGATAAGTGATATTTAAGATGTTTAACTCCCGAAGACATTTAACCCTCGCCGGCCGAGGGGTTGGTGCCACCCCCTGACGGGTTTTTCGCGACTGCTCCGGAGCCGTTTGCGATAGAGGGATATAGAAAACCGTCGATTTACGCCGAAGTACGCCGAAAATTTCGGCGCAAGCCGTCGATTTACGCCAAAGTACGCCGAAAAATTTCGGCGCAAACGCCCAACTACGCTCGAGTTCTCGACAAAAGCGTGCATTTTTTCCAGTCGGGCATGGAAAGAATGGGACCAAAAGTTGGGAGTGCCCCCCTTAACCCTCGCCGGGCGAGGGTCTGCACTATAGGGAAATCTGCACTATATGCACAGCATGCAGTTGTGATAAAAATCAGTAAAAATAATAAAAAAACTAACATGCCAAACATTTCGCAAATGTGACATTTGCGGCGCAGAGGGACGTCATAACTATTTTAGAAAATCAATGAAATTATCCATTTGTAATGAAAAAAACACATGATTTATCACCCAGCATCATACGCACTTATTTTGTAGCATAAGCAGTTAGTTGAGTTAGTTATATTTCATCTAAAATGACTAAATATATCCAAGCACGGAAAAACTCTGACCCGCAAGAAATGTCAACACAACAAGGACGCGGACATGTTGAAACCCAGGAGCTATAGATATCAATTTAACCTGTGGTGATTGACTCAATTTTTGCGATCCTGTTTTAAATATTGAATTTAATAAGAAATCATAAAAACAAAAATAGTTTCTTTACATCTCAAGCAATTATCTTCTATTCGCGCTCTTGCTTTTGAATAAAAGGTTTTGATAAATTTATTAATTCTGTAGGAGATTACATAGGTTATCACCTAATTTGTGCAATCTTCACTAAAAAACTTAAAATTTGCTTCACAGTTCACCGTCAGCTCAACAAATCAGAGTGTAGGTATATATTATAAAACATCAAACTAATTGCTTTTAGAAAAGGTATTAAAATTGCAGGATTAGCCCTCGCACTTTGCACGTGCACCTATAAGCGGAGGCCGGGTCAAACGGAGGGGTGCAGTTATTTTTTTACATCTTAGTTTTTGTTTATGCGTTTTTAGACGTTTCTCGGCGCACTGTTGTTGAAGTTATACAGGCCTATTTTAAAGCTATTTTTTATTCACAAAACTGCTGCAACTTTCAGAACTTTTTTTTGCATATTGACATTTTGATGGAATTGGAATGCATTAAAATATTTTTATTCTTAAATCTTGAATGCCAATATAATAACAATGTGAATCGAGCCACGCTCGTAGCGAAATATTACGAATCAATGATAACAGTAACCGGCAGAAAATATGTAGTTACCGCGATTGTACAAGATAATAGTATATGTTCCGCGTGAAATTGACAGGAGATACCACAAGAATAATAGCCTAAACAAGTATTGAAATAACTGAAAGCTCATAATACCCGCTTAGCACTGCTAACGCTGACCATTTTCTTCGAACATTAAAATGCTTACCATACCATAACATCTGAAGATAATGAGCTTGAACCTCGAAAAGCAAGTTGTCCAGTTTCAGTCTCAGTTTGTGCGGTACTGGGACACATTCATTATCAGTGAATCAAATAAAAATTGTCCGGGGCATCATGCTGTGATTAGATGAACCAGTTAATATGTATAAAATCTAGTTATTGGCCAAACGTAACGGCCACGGACCGTGGGTTGACGACCCCGAAATGTAGCGAAATGAAGAATAGGTTCAAGCAGTTTAAATAATGCTGGTGCGTAGAGTTGAATAGTGATGTAAATGTGGCCACAGTCTACAAACACGATAACAAATATCGATTGCGCTTCGCTCAACCAGAGCCATGCTCGTTCTTGCTCATGAAACAGTGCATCCCCATAAAATGAAAAGTCTGAACGAATGCATTCAGGTTCCTACCTCTGAATCACTTTATATTGAGATCCGTTTCTTAACAGGAACACAAACGCGGCCCATCAATTTGTCAGTACTAAGGCAACAGCGTCTGACAAGTGACAACGCATCAAATGGCTAACTTCTGACACTATCTACCAATACGGTAACGGCAATAAAATTGCATTGCAAAATGCAAATAGAATTGCACGATTTCCAAGCGCAGCTTGAAACCAAGTGCGACCAGCTAGTGTCATTTTCACAACCAAGTGCGACCAGTTAGTGTCTCGAGACACATTCCAACTGCATAGGTACCGCAGTAACCCATTAGGGGCGAAAGGAAACACATGACTTGTGTACGACCAGCGTTCTGTCAGCGTACGACACATAAAGCAAACTGCTCAAACAACTGCGGTCCCGAACAACACAACACAGAGCTCCGAAACGAATGGTTTACAAAAGTCTACGACTGACGACATCGAAACAGTACGTTCATCGGGACTAGTCACATGACTCGCTCAACCCAGCTGGGTTATGGGTACTAATTGCGCTTCAAATTGACCTCTGACAGCCATTTACTTACGCTAGTTTGATGCCTAAAACTGTACATTGAAACTCAAGCGGCAACACATAGGTCTCCATCAAGGTGGTTATATACAACAGAGCACCTCGCTAAAACGAGCGCGAGCGCACGTTTTGAAAAAACCGCACTGACACACTAAACCGCACTGTCACACTGACAGAACACTGAGCCGCGAGTCGTGACAGTCGCACTGGCCATATGCACGCAGATGTCGCACTCACGGCACTGTTGCTGGCATTGCGCTGCGGGTGGACACGCGCGGTGCAGTAGCTCCACGGTGTGCGGCTCACCGGAGGGATTACCAGTCTCCGACCGGACAGTCCAGGCGGGAAATGCGGTGTCTTCAATCATGACCGCCGTCCCCGTCTCCGCGGAGTGCCGCACGGCGGCGACACGGCGGCGTCGGATCTTGAGCTGGTGGACACTGGACTCCTGCCAGAGCTACCAGCTTCAGCCCTTCAGCATCCTGTCATCAACAAACTCCAGCAGAGCTCCAATGCAACTGGGAAAATAAAATTTATGCTGTTAAGCTAAATCATGCAAAACATTTCCTTGCACAGGATTCTCTTGCGCAGTTCAGCAAAATCTTCTGTGATATCCATGGCCGTGACAAGAGGACTTGATGCCATTGTAAAAAATATAGGTTCATTGGTTCTCATTTACCCACATCAAACCTCTATAGGTACCATTCACTTGTATATCATGATGTATGTTAACTACACAATATTTATGCAATAGACTGACATGAACTATGTAGGAATGGCAAGAGAGATGGGTAAATAGGCCAAATAGGTTGCAGGATTTATTGGCACCAAACAGGTCAGAAAGTAGAAGTTCAAACAATCTTACAAACTACACCAGAGAAAGGCTTTGAATTAGGTACAAAATCATGCCACAGAAATAAAAACACTGCAGTTTTGTAGAGCATTTCCCAAAAGATAATTGTGATTCAGCCTTGCTCCCATTCTGAGATTGAATAAATACAAATTATGAGGTGAAAGTTACTAAAGAGCAGTTTTTTTAACAGCTTCAATCCATGTTTGCCTGATTTCAAACTCAAGGCAACATCTCATAGCATTGACAGCATGAAATTTCATTACTGAGGTTACAATTTCCATAATCAATTGTCACAGACATTGCACTTTAATATGGATAACTAAAACCAAATCAGCCAGCCTTGTATCTTTATCTGGTGAAACTGATGAAACCAACAAAGCAAACAATTTCTGGGCAAAACATTTAGGTATTTGACAAGCTCAAGCACTAGCCACTGGAGCAGTATGTATGATGGGGTCTCGTAACTTTAACATTCAGTCTGTAAGAGCATGCCTGACTTGACTTAATGGCTTTGAGGCATCACAAAGACTTTTGCAGCAGCTCCTATTCTTTTTTAACTTAAACTTAAATTATCATCACCATGCTATGATGATGAGGTGGCTGGTTTCGGACACATGAAAAGTAGCAGCCCTTCTTCCATTCTATTTCCTTGTTTTCACAAGCTGCACAAAATGTTTTTTCTTCCACGTTCCTTCTGTCTTTATAAAAAATAATAGGTAACATAATTGCTTCACTTCTTCTTTATATTCCAAGTATTGCTGCTGCAATCCATCACATCTCCCGTTAGTAAACCATTGCCCTATGGCCGCTAAAGTAAATAAGTGGAATGCGCCAGAAATTGTCGAAATCGCGCCAAAATAGCAAACTAAGATGAGAAAAAATAACCGCACCCAAACGGAGCCCCTCGATTTTTCACAAATAACTTTCGCCGATCGCGACGTAACTTTGCTGGCGATAAGGTTTATTTCGACACGGCAGTAGAGACAAGCTTTCAACTATTAACCCGCGCTGCTCCAAGATTCCGCGCCGGGCCGGGGGAGGGGGTATCTGAACACCCCCCCCCTTCTAACTCGGCTCCTGGGCCACGTAGTGACACGCGGTAAGCGGCAGCCGGCAATCGAAAGAACGTCCAAAATAAGGACGAAAACACTTCAGTCATTTTTTGGGTCAGGTCAAAGGTCAGGTCACCAGAGGTCGCCAAAAGTAAAATGTTGACTATTTCAACATTTTGGAAACTGCCGACAGCTATCTCGGGAACCGATAAAGCTACAGCGCCGCGGAAAAGGGCATTGGATAGCCCTTTACAGAGCTTGCTGAATATGTTCTCAGATTTGACCTCAGGTGAACGGTTTAGCCTCCAGAGAGCAAAAACTGTAAAAATAGCCGTTTTCAAGAAAAATGTTTTTCGGCAATAACTTTTGACTCAAGAGAGCCACGACATTACTTTGGCAGCATCGTGTTCCTCTCGTCGAGACGCGTCGAATGAACTATTTGCTGTCCTTGAAAGGTCATTTTGAAGATTTGACCCCAGGTCAAGGTCATGATCTGACCGGAAAAGGTCATGTTACATATCAGTCGATCCGTATCGTCAATCTGAACACATCTGACGTGTTTTCTTCACTCTAGCACGTCTCTATCAAAAGTTATAGCAAAAAAAAAAACTCATGTTGACCGCTTATGACCTGAGATGACCTCAGGGGCATACAGAGAGGTCACAGCCCACAGGTGCATTTTTCCGATTCAGTGTGTCATGTTTACGTGTGACCATGTGAACCGATGTTTGAGAGCGTTTTGAACGTCATTCGTCCCAAAGATGTGCATTTTAACCCGCGAGCTGCTGTGGGGGGGGGGGGCGTTAAACGCCCCCACTTTTTTCGCCGGGCCATAGCATAAAAACGGCGCGCTGCAGGCGCGCCAAATGTTGGGTACCTGTAGGGAATTGATTGAAGTTTATTGTGTGACAAAGTTTTAAAAAAAAATCGGTCGGAAAAGTTTTGAGATATCGAGGTTTTAGTGACGTCATGATTTCTGAGTTTTCGACCAAAAACGGCATACCTATGTTCAAAAAATCATATAACATCACAGAATAGACATACAGACATGCCGTAAACGCCATTAGACTGCCAATACCATGAACAATCAAATGGATATCTTCGATTATTGATTATCGTTCCACATTTTCCAAAATCTTGAACTGAATCTTGGCAATTTCTCGTGACTACTTCACGACCATGATACATGCATTTCTTAAATTGAACTTTTTGAGCCAAATACGTACACATATGGTAAAATGAATGTCACCATTGTGTTCTACGCCCCAAATTACCCATAAAACATGTGTCACAGGCTGCGAATATCAGTTTTGATTTTCGGGGATATGTGCCTACCCGGTTGACCTGACGGCTGACCTTGACCCTGACCTATGCTTGAATGACCCCTACATGGAGCCGACACTCTTGTAGGCCTTATATGATGGATTGCGCACCGTTTTGACAGAATTTATGACGAGAGGCGCCCATTGCGAAGACCTGAAGTCCATGCTACTGGAAGCCCGATTTCAGGTGTTTGACCTGACCTTGACCCGACCTGTGACCTCAAAATTCAACTTTAAAGTCCTCATCTGAAGCATCTCGTCACGTTCTTTCGTTTGCCGCCTCGTGCGTTTCGCTGCGCCTATTGGTTCTCGAGTTATCGGCTGGGGGCGTTTAACGCCCCCCCCCCCCCCAGCAAACGGTGGGTGGCGAAATACCCCAGCAACTGCCGAGTTAATGTTCTCCCATTAACTTATACCTAATGGAGAGGTCGCAAAATTGATCTCACCTAAGGTCACTTATAGGTATAAAAAATCCGAGGTAGGTAACAGGGTGTTGCAGGTAAATTGGGAATTTTCAGACCTAATTTCAACATGCTATTAATACGGTGAATGAAAACAAAAAGTTGAAACTTCGCACGTGTATTGTGTCATGTACGCACAGCCTTGTCACTCGATGTGACCGCCGTCGGCGTCCCGCACCCTCTCGAGACGGCGCCGGAAAGCGGAGCACGCGCGCCGGGCCTCGTCCTGGTCAATGGTGCTGACTGCCTTCCTGATGGCCTTCTTCGGGTCAGAAACGTTGGCAGGAGTGGTCGAGTTGGACTTTTGTTCTACCACGCCCCACATCCAAAAGTCGCATGGATTCAAGTCAGGCGAGTTGGAGGGCCATATGTCCTTGGGTACATATTGGGGGATCCTCTGGCTCAGGAAATCTTGCACCCTCTGGGAAGCATGTGCTGGGGCGGAGTCTTGCACCAGCATGACTTTGCTCAAGTCATAGTATTTCATCATCCAGGGGATGAGACTCCTTCAGGATGGTCAAATACGCGTCAGTGTCGATCATCACACCAGCAGGCATGCAATTGGGCGGCATTATGCGGCCATCACTTGCGACGGCCCCGAACACCATTACTGATGCCGGATTTTTGCCTTTCATCACGGGAGCCACTTCATCAGGGCTGTAAGCGATAGCCCGAGAGTTCCTGCGGTTGGCGACCTCTTCTACGATGAACTTTTTCTCATCGACAAATGCTCTGACGTCACTCCCGAGGTGCTTGAGGAGATTGATGACCTTCGGTGCCCTCTCCCTTCATATCGCTCTTGCTGGTTCGGTCAGGAGGCTTCGTCGTTTTCTGGTAAACGACTTCATCCCGAGGTCCTCTCTCACGGCTCTGCTGATGGTGCTCTTGCTCACGTGACGGGCACGCGCAAGCTTGTTCATCGAGGTCCTCGTTTTGGCCTGTATCGAGCGTTTCAAGTCGCTCAGGAATGTTGGTGTCCGTTTTCGGTCACTGCGAGGTGTGTGAGAACGTCGAGCGACATCCCCTCCAGCTCCTACAGTCGCGATAGTTCGGTACACGGTAGACTTTGGGCTGTCCGGCGCGAACTAACTCACCAATCGTTTCCCTCCGACGCTGCTCCATGACTGCGCGATATGTTAGGATTAAAATTTCAATATCAAATGAAAAATAATTGTTGAAATTATATTGTGTCAAATTTCCATGATGTTCCTCCGCATACCAAATTTTTTGTAAGGTCATGAACTTGGTCCCAATTTATCTGCAACACCCTGTATATATTTTATACATACATACGAGTACTGTTACTCATATCAATCGCTGACAGTTTCAAAGTGATCGTTCCGTCGTTGTGGCTATAGCGCGCCTTTGAACTTTTTCAGAGGTAAGGCCACTTGACGTGACCTGGTGACCTGACCTTGAACGACCCGTGTCTGAAATTTTCACAACATGTGTGGAAATGATGTATGAGGTGTAGTTTATCTTCTGGGAAATGGAAGTAAAATGTCTAAAAAAGGTTTTCACTCAGTCAGTTTCCCGTTCCTAGGATGTTTCTAACCGGCCGAAAAATGGTTCCAAAGTTAAGGTGCCCGTCTTACCCCACTTTCCCCTACATCTTGCAGCTTGTTGCGGCTGGTTGCATATTGAGCAATCAGTTTGTAGATAATCGTTGATTCAATCCATTGGAAAACGTTCGAGCTATCTAAACCGAACTTTTACAATACCTATTGGCTGAAACCACATGCCTACCTTTTGACGATCGCGTTTTCGGACATCGTAGAAACGTCTTCCGATCGACCTCCCGACATCACGCTGTCATCTATGACGTCATTTCGATGTCACCGACCGGGCGGGACGGACGGACGGGCCGGCATCACACGTGACTGGCCATGGGTGACAGCGCGGCCGGCCGCCACCGGGCTCCGCCGCCGCCGCCGCCGCCGCCGCTGCCGCCAGTGGCTGCGCCGACGCCGTCCGCGCCGGTCGTACGGAGAAGTGTGTGTGTGGTGGCGGCGGGCGGGACGCGTGTGTGCGGTGCTACAGGAGGATACTCAGAGGTGAGTGGGTGTCTCAGTGGACTGTGGAGCCTGGAGGTATACGGGGCAATACTGTGACCCGGGGGACAATCGCGACCACGTGGCGGACGGGTTGCGGCGTGGAACGCTCCGTATCGTTTCCGCTAGCGTGGTGCAGTCGAGTTGATAACGCGGCGTCTGGCCGGAACTGACGCTGAGATTATCGCGGCGTCTTGCCGGCACCGTTTGTCTGTCGTGATTGTTTTCGCACGGTATCAGTCTGGCTATCTGTCATGTCGGCTGTGGCCGTGTGGTACGCCGTGGGGAGGAGAGGGGCGGGGGCGAGTCCCTCGTTGGCTGGCAGCAGGGGCGTCACGGAAGGAAGGACATGCTGCCTGTTGTTCCACCCTAGGAATCACAGCGATGAACTAGAACTATTGGGCTCACAGAATGCAGCATGCACTTTCACATACCATACTTTTGGACGTAGTGTATCTTCTTCAGCTTGGCGGGGAATTTATGGGCAGCACAAAAAGACAACGAAGACTGAAGCAACGACAACACGACTCACGAAGCTAGCACGACGTTGATTTCAAAACATCACGTGAGCTGGCTATTCCATATCTTCATTTATTTTTAACAAGTCCAAACAACATATCAAATACAGATAAGTCGACCCAGCACCATTAATCTGATCCTCCCGGCTACTTCCGCGTATCCACCTCTCCGGTCGCCTGCCGTCCCTCTCAGTCCTCCATCAGCGCCCCCGATGAGCGATGGCCGCCAGTCCCGCGCCATCGATAGCCCGGTGCTCTCCGGTTACGGCTCGCTAATTTATCGACGCCACACGGTCACCCCGTGCCGACGATAATGATATTCGCTCTGTGAAGCCATCGATCGTCGCTGGGCTCCAGCCGGACAAACACGACTCAGAGCCGCTCTCTGTCGGTGGCTCTGGCCAGTCTGATTCCAGCAGCAGCAGATGAAGGGGCGAGGATGCTGTGAGCGGAGTGGGCCTCTGCTGAAGGAACTCGTGTTGGAATGATGCGTCTCAGTCGCTGTCATGCAGTCGGTTCGTCTGTCGCAGCGCTCTCTCTCTCTCTCTCTCTCTCTCTCTCTCTCTCTCCTCTCTCTCTCTCTCTCTCTCGCTCTCGCTCTCGCTCTCGCTCTCGCTCGCTCTCTCTCTCTATCTCTCTCTCTCTCTCTCTCTCTCTCTCTCTCTCTCTCTCTCTCTCTCTCCTCTCCCTTCACTCCCGTCCGTGAATGGTGTTTCCATGAGTGGCACATTCCCGCCCAGCTCACAGTGGGATGTCAGCTGTCGCAGTCACCGGTGTGGCTCTGTCCCCTCTCTCTCTCTCTGACTCTCGCTCTCTCTTTCTTTCTCTCTCTCTCTCTCTCTCTCTCTCTCTCTCTCTCTCTCTCTCTCTCTCTCTCTCTCTCTCTCTCCGGCGACCGACCGGCCCCGCCCCGTTCCGTAACGGAGCCGACACAATAGATCCAAAATCAGGTCCGCAGAACAGACAGACGCAATGCATGGGGCGGACGAGCGGACGAACAGACGGATAGACGAGCGAATGCATGGACAGAAAAACGGACATGCGAATAGACGGACAGACGAACTAGCGGACACACGAATGGATCGACTGACGGATCGATGGATGAATGCAGGTGGGTGGATAGACAGACCGATAGATGGATAGATGGATGAAGAGATTGGTAGATGAGTAGACGGTGAACAAGACATGGACCGACGGGATAGGACAGCTTGCAACAGGAAGGACGGGATGGGATGAAACGAGATACACGTGTCGGGGAGATACCTCTCATCGCGTGGGGACGACACGCGATGTCACAACATCAGGTCCTAAGGGAAGGGACGAAACGAGGTGGAATGGGATAGAACGGGACGGGACAGGGACGGAAAAGGACGGGACGGTATAAAATATAACTGACGGTACGTGATGTACGGACGTATCGACACGCACACAGACAGGCAACCATGTCCGACCGTTCGCTGTCTTTCCGCCTATCCCGTCCGGGACAAAGCTATGGCTGACGTGCCGTTGACAACACAATGCATTACGTCCGATCCAGTGATTGAGAGTGACGCGAGATATGGTGGAAAACCTTCGCTGAATTCCGCCAGCTTTCTCTTATGTGCGATTTTGTGACAGCCTCTATTCGAAGTCAGACAGCTCGATTCAGAGATAGATGCAAGTTTCTGAGTAGCGCTTCGGATGCAGTTTTATTATTGCTGTGTAAAAATGTGATTTGACATGCACGCGAACAGCTGATGTTGCCCCATTTATGCGAAGTAGCTTCTTGTGTTTCGCGTGCCGGGAGCGTGATGTGTTTACGAGTTTCATCGATTAAATATTTCACAAATCCGGCTGGCATATTTGCCCATTGTTTTTCTGCTGTCGCTTTCCTCGCCCAGCTCGTCGAGTGGTCTGCGGGAGAGAAAACAGCGGCACTGTTCGCTGCGTGGCGCATAGCGTGCTGCCGACTGCCCGGAGTGCGTGCACGCGACACAGCCGGTTCCCGCTCCCCTCTTACAGCACACGAAGCACTGCACGGTGGCCGGCCCTGATCGTCCCCACTTGCCCCGCACAAACCTCGGGCGGTGCCGCCGAAATCAATACGGCCCGCCGCCCGCGGGACCGTCAAGGGCCCGGCTCCGCGGAAGGCAGTCAAGTTGCGCCCATCGATCCGCCATTCTCTGCGGACCCTCAGCCCGCCGACGGCCGGGCCGTGATGCAATCGATAAGGCGGGCCCAGTTTATGAATTCGCGGCCCATGGATCGCCGTCGTCGGAGGATTTATATCTGGAACGGGAGAGGCGGCGATCGGACTGCGATTCATCAGGATCCATCACTCCATTAGTCTCGGATAATCGCCACTATTTAGCGCAACGGGAGTGGTCCGGAGCCGAGCCATGGATTACTACCCGGCCGGCAGGTAACAGCGATAGACGGCAGAGCTAAACAGGTGTCCCTTCCTACCTCAGCGCGATATAGGGAGTGGCCCGGAGACATGGCCCACATTGTCGGTTCACCGAACGACGTCCTGCGATTATTTTATAGATCAGGGTCAGACATTCCAGTGACATTCCCGGGACCGGCTGGGGCGGTGTCACTCTCGGTCGGTACCTGGGCCGATCCACTGCTGAGGCCGCGTGCAGTCGGCCGTACTACCGGGATGGGCCCTGTCGGCTGGCCCGCCCGCAGGTACCGTTTGTGTTCAGCTCGGGTGATCTGATCCGGCCTTATCGCGTCCCATTCCCATCCTTGCGTGTCATGTCTACCGTCCCGTTTCGTGTTATCTGTTCCGTTTGGCGTTTTCGTCCTGTCTCTTTTTCTAATTTCGTTTGTTTTGCCGTCAACTTTGTTTCGTTTCCATCCGCTTATGGTTTTGGATTTTTGTCTCTGCATGTTTGGACTTGGGCCTGGACATTTCCTTTCTACCTGTCTCTTTTTGTCTGGCCACGTCCCGTTTCATTACGTCCCGCTTTTATCCCGTGTTGCCAAACCACCTCGCTCTCAGTCAGTTTTTGACCCGATTGTAGGTATGTTATTTTTACATTTTTTCCTTGGCGTAAGTTTTCTTTGCTCCTGTTTTATCGTCTCCTTGTGTTTTTTTCTCTTTCCATGCGTTCTCATTTCTAATTATTCCTATCATTTTCTTTCCTTCGTCTCGTTTCGTTCTCTCTTTTCCTCGTCCCGTTGCGTCCTCTCCTCTCCCGGTCCGCCGGTTCCCCTCCACGTGTGTTCGTGAACAGCCTTCGTGCCGGGGACAGCCCAGCGGGGGCTATTGTGCGCGCCGCAGTCACCCGTTACCCACGGCCGGCTGCGGTCAGTCGGGCTTTTTAGCGGCGTTTTTGCCGGCTGATTGTGCGTGACGTGCCACCGCGGCCGGCTGCCGGTCCGCCTGGTCCCCTCTCTGCCTCGACACGACTAGCACGGCAGTCTGGCTGGACTCATGGCACAGCAGAGCCGGATGTTAGCGCTTTGACGCAGTGCAGTTAGTTAGTCGAGCACGTTGCAGCGAAAACGCAGTTCAGCGCGTCAGTGCACCACACCGAAAAGTTCTGCAAAATAAAACGTAATGTTGCTATAGACCTGCGGTGAGGTATGTCACTGACGAATACCGTTCATCTCAGCTCACTGGAGCGGAGGGGCTCGTGAGTCAGTCCCGTGTCACGGACACCGCGGCTCCGTGAGCTCAGTCGAACGGCGTACTTCCGTCCGCCCCAGCCCGTGAACGCCACGCCGTGAGGAAACCTCGCGCGGCAGCCATAGCTCGGCACTTTCCCGGGCCACGAATCGATTAGAGGTTGAGATCGTTTGCGTATGTTTTCGTGTGAACTGGCGGCTGTCGAGCTTGATCGCTCTCCATGGTATTTACGCCGCACTTTCAAACATTCCAAACTCACTTCTGAAAGCTCTGAACGAACGACTGCACTCTCAAGGGTATGCAGTTGCAGCCTGTCTGCATAGTTCGATCCTAAATCTCTAGGGTCTTCTTACTCGAATTTTATCGTTGTTAGGCTTTCCATACACATGTCGTCGACAGTTGACTCTCCAAAAGCACCTGTTTACACCCACCCTAATATTGCCGCTCGCTGATCTCGATTAATGGGCCCAGTGTAAAATAAACCGCGATGTGAACCGGTTCCTAACCGGCACTCTGTTGGGCTGATCGGCCGCGGAGGGACGGTGATGTGCCAAATTCCAGCTGTGTTGGCTGCCGACACCGGATGGACGCCATGCGGGGCCGGTCAGCAGGTGGTCAGCGGTCAGTCAGCGGTCAGACGGACTCCAGGAACGGTCAGAAGTCAGTCGGTCTGCGTCAGAACATAATAATCTTTAAGCCGGTCATTACACAGGTAGTCGAATGACGTTCGGCCAGGAGTTGCTCGGTCGGCAGCTGATCATGGTCAGCGTTCAGCAGCCAATCAGCACAGCATACAGTCGTTCCTCACTCCTCACCCATCTGCAGGCCTCTCCGGTGGCGGCTATTTTCTGAGGTGCCACGTGGCGTGTGCCGCCGGCGCCTGCCAGCCCACCGGTGACGGATGGGGTTCATCAGCTGGTCGGCCGGGGGCGGGGGCGCGGGGCGTCCCCGTCGTCCTGCCAGTTGGGCGGCGGCCAGCCAGCCGTGCAATGTCACCCGACCCGGCTCAGTCCCGGCTCAGACCAAGCTCAGACCACCCAGACATGTGCTCCCGTCGCCCCGACCCCCACTGCTGCAGAGCTACGCCCACGCCGTTGGCTTCACTCGGCCCACCTCTCAGCAAATGCCAGCACAGCTTTCCATTTAGTCCAATTTATCTTGTGTCACCCTTATTTCATTTTCTTCAAAGTTCTAAGTTCTAATCGGAATTTCAGTCCAGCCTGAGGCTTTTAGTCCTAAACGTCCGCCTCTTTCGCGTTGCACCATCCAGGTACCGTCCCTCACAGGACGACAGTCCCTCGTTTCCAATCACCGGGGACCGGATGCTCGTTAGTTGGGACGTCTGGCGGGCCGACTGAGCCGGCGGTGCACTTCCGGTCGCCAGGTACTGTCGCTCTCTCAGGTATGGGGAGGGGTGGACCGTGGGAATCCGCACCAGTGGGCCACCGGCCAGCTGACGACCGGATGGGTCGGATCACGGAGAGACGGGGACAGAGACTGCGGGGTCACGGAGACACAGGCCGGAGCCAAGAGGCACAGAGAGACACGGGCTGGGTTCTTTGCGCAGACACGCCGCGGCTGGGGTCACGGAGACACAGAGACATAGACCGTAGGGTCATGGAGACTTAGAGACTACTCACACCGGGGTCAATAGAGATTAGAGACACAGACCGGGGTAACGGAGAGACACAGAGACAAAGACAAGGGTCATGGGGAGACATGGAGAAACAGACCGGGGTCACGGAGACAGAAGTCGGGGTTACGAAGACACAGACACATAGACCGAGGTCACGAAGACAGCTGCGCTATCTAGCTCTCTGAGACAATGGCTAAAATGGCTGCATGTCTCAGGCTGGTCACGGAGAAGTTGGCTGAAGTATCACGGAGAAGATGCTGAGTGTATGTGGCTGGGGACGTGGGGCTCACGGAAGCAGAGTTTCGACTTCTCGAGTCGGGGTCAATGGTCATGGAGGCAGCTGTCTGGAGTTGGAGTTGCTTGCGGCCACGCCTCACAGAGATGAGAGATGCCTGGCTGAGCTACACAGGATGCGATGAGTAAAAAAAGGTCTCGACTTTTCGGAGCTAATGCTGTAGTTTCGTAGTCCTTTTGCCTTCCGATAATGTGACCTAGGCCGTAGGCTGGAGGATATCCAGTCAAGTTTTATGGCGGCCCTCCATCTCCATTCTCTCGTTCAGCTCACCTGGAATTAAGCGTGACATTTACCGTCTCCGTTATAACAATAAAACTGTCACTATCTATCTGGACCTCCGCCCAACATTCCGCGAGCTTGTTAGTGCCGGTATGCAGCGATCCGTCTTGAGTGATTTTATTTGATTCTGCGCCAGTCCCGCTAGCATAGAGTCTAACCAGAATCTCGAGAATCAGAATCAAACGAGAAGGTAGCTTTTCATCACTATTCAATCGCCCGACATGCCTTTCCCTAACAAGGGAATGCTGTCCTCAGATACCATGCCAGTCATGCATTTCTGGCCATACCGCCGTGTGCGCCGCCTGTTGACCGCCTTGCTCGTCTGACCGCCCGGCGGGCCACTTGCCCAAATCGATTTGTGTATGACGTCATCTCTCCCCGGCGGCCCCGAAACGCTCCGCCCCCCAGAGGGCGTCGTAAGCACCGACGCTAGGGGGTGGGGTGGGGTGGGGGTGAGGGGACGGTCGATGGCCAGCGCTGCAGCCAGCTTCCATTGCAGGGCGTGGGCAAACACCGAACACGTGGTTCGACGTCGTCGACGCGACGACCTCGACGCGGCGGCGCTAGCAGTGGCAGCAGCGGGTGGGCGGGTATGTTGTTTGTAAAAGCTACCGTTGAAGTCATTTCACTGTTACCGTGTTACGAAATGTTTCACCAGTATCAAACGTAACGTGACCGGCGACTGCACGGGATGTGACGGGAGGGAATGTAACGCGCGTGACGGTGCCGGTGTTGTGACGGTGTGACGTTACCCGAGCTGTAACGTGACGTGACACAGTGTCTGTCCGACAGATGGAGGCTGGAGAGACTCCGCACACCAACGGGCTCCGGGCGACAGCCGCCGAGAACGGTCTCAGCAGTGGTGGTCTCCAGGGACGGGACAGCGGCCCAGGGCCAGGGCCGGGGACAGGCCCCGTGAGGCGGGTTACCATCGCCGACGGGCCGCCGGCGGTCAGCGGTGGCAGTGACGGCGCCAGTGACGGCCGCAGTGACGGCCGCAGTGACGGCGCCAGTGACGGCATCGGCAGGGGCTCAGTGTCGCCGCCCGTGGTGAAGCCTGCAGTGAAACCGAAGCCGGTGATGCGGCCTGTGGTGAAGTCCGGTGACGCGGTGACGACCGGTGACAGTGTGGCGGTCAGTGATGGTGTGACCGGGAGGGGTGTGTCCGGCACGGTGTCCGGTCAGTCCGCGGACACGGACACGGACAGACCGGCGCTACGCTGTGCCATCTGTGGACAACACTTCCGGAACCCGAAGGTAAGGAAGACTGAAATATGTGCTTACTATCCCTTGTCATTGGGTGGGATGTTAGACCCAGTTGGCCATCATTCCTAAACATTCCCTGCGGACCCGTGGTCCCAACAGACATCTCCCGCAAGGGTCGGTCGGTTCGTATACATATCCGCCATTCCTCACCGTTTCCGGCGAACACATTGCTACCACCTCACCATTCCTCGAACGTCTTTCACCGCTGACCGGAGCTCTCCAGGAACCGGTGCAGGTCGCTGCTGCCTGGCTTCATCAGCCGTACTTACTTCCGTGTCTCTCCAGTAATTGGATCGGTGTGCCCTGGTCGAGTAGGTACGGGTCGCTGCGCCGACGAAGGCAACAGAGCAGCCGCTGCCGGACTCGTTATCTGCCGGATAACGGATGTAGCTGTATGCGCTTGGCACACACTGATATCAATTACAGATCTGTGCTTTTTGTGCGTATTGCTACAGGAAAATAGATTGTTTTTTTAATCATTAATCCATATCCATAGGATTTAAGGCAGTTTGTCCTGGTAATAAGCCCTAGATTCAAGTGTTCACCTGGCAGCAAACAATAAATTAGAAACCGCATGCATTAAATTAGAAACCGCATGTACTGTACCTACTTTGGAACCGGGACACTCACCTGACCTGACCTGACCTGACCTTTTGTGGCCGTTTTCTGACCTGACCCGTGACCATGACTTGCATATCGCTTCACGGCTAAATCTATCGTTTGGCTGTGTTAAACCAGCCATCGAGGGCCGCTGAGAATAACAGTTTATCTCCGGAACTCCAGTTGGAATGTGTGTGTCTGTGTGTGTGCGTGTGTGTATATATAGGATTGTGTTTAGAGCCCCAAAGGGTATATCACCATGGAATCTGATACACATCGAAATGGTCGCAAGCCCTAGATTGTTTCAGATACTTGTGATTGCTGGTTTTGCGCTTATTTGATCACTCTGTTTGCGTGTCATACTGCAGATGCATTCCTTCTGCTTCTCTGCTATAATTTCAACAGCCTTCTCTTGAGGCGTCCCGAAGCACCGGCTAGGTGTGACCTTCTTCTCTGACATGCACGAGTCACGCACAGGACGCGTAACATTCTGTGACGTTCTTACCTTGTCACGTCTCCGTGGGATCAGACTTGTAAACGATTCAAAAAAATTCAATCAATTCAATCACGACTCACTTGATGAAATGACCGATTCAATCATAACTCAATCAAACAGTCTGATTTTCAAGCGATTCAATCACGACTCATGGACCTTGTGATTCAACTCAATCACGACTCATCCCATTATCAGTGATTCAGGGAATGACTCAACTCATGATTTAAGTCAACGCGATTCAATCAAGATGTTATATAGAATATATACATATGTGATATCAATTTAAGACATTTTTGGAAACTGATACCAAACAGATACCAACCAAATACACTAGGAGAATACCAAAAAACATAGAAAAGTACTAAATCTATACTGAACTCAACAAAGTTGTAGCTATTTATATAAATACGGTGTAAAGATGGTAATTTAAGTACAGAAAACACAAGTTCTGTTACAAATGAAGCTACCACAGTACTTATAAAAATTAATTTATTGGCTTGGCGCTTGCAAAAAACATGCAAAATTGCACAGAACACTACCACATATTATCAGCATCATCGAAAAGGACCAAAATTTGCAAATCAATTGTGATACCCAAACTAAAATAGCTGGTGATCAGCCATTAAAAAAATATTGATTGATACTTTAGGAAGCAGTGGTAAAGCCGGTAAAGCATTACACAGGACTTGACATTTTCGGCGTGCTACAAGTTTTCTTTACTATCAAGAATACGGAATATCGACACATACGAAGCTATTCAATAGTTACATAATATAAATTGAATGCTCTCATGATTAAACTACCTCAACCATCCATATCTTCAATGACAAAATAACAATTCCAAGCCCGCCCCACGACACCAAACTTCATACGCGGCGGAGCTGAGTTGCAAGTTGTAAAGGCCTGGTCAGTTCGCGTTTTCTGCGTGCGTTTTTTGCTTTTGCGAGTTTGCGTGATTTGCATAATATGGTTCAAGAAAGAAACGATATTATGTTTTGTTTTTGTTATATTTTTATACAAAAAAAAAAATTATTAAATTATTATAAAAGGTTTTATTAACTTTTAAATAATATACGCAAAACACGCAAGCTCGCAAAAAACGCACGCAGAACACGCATAGTGTAGCCAGGACTTTAGTACTGAAGTACGCATGCTCCAAAAAGGCCTTTAACCCCAGACCGAGGTCCGCAGTCCTCGGCACCAGTATGCCATCCTCGACATTTCGAGCATTTGCCTCATTTACTGTGGACCAAAAACATCAGGTGTGCGTCCTGAAAACGGATTTAGGCACCATTTGGTCCACCTGAGGACATATCCTCATTGTCATGTATATATATAAAATACATAGTTGTTATTTTTAGATTCAATTAAGCATATTTATGCATGCGTGTGAAACAGTTTTTATTCTGTCCAGTCCATTAAAGAAAAAATATCAAACAGTAAAAATCTAAATTGGTTTGGCAATATGTATTTAGCCCAGCACTAGGTAGTTGCAGCCGGCCCCCGCCGAAGTTAGTTGGTAGCACTGCTGCTCCACGGCGTACATTTCCTACCAGCCCATAGGGTTTACATGTTAAATGGCCTGTTTTCAGCGAGCGATATCTCGGTCGACCTTTCAAGGAATCAATGGTTCTTAGTCTCAAATGATAGATCGATGAATTTTCTTTAGACAATTCCTCTACCATTTTTCACGAAACCCAGCCGATCTTCTACGGCGTACAGGTTAAAGATTTCTCTGCACGCCAGCACCCGCGATCCGCTTCTCCGATCATCGGTGCGCGGCCCTCGGTAGCGCAGTCGGTAGCGTATCGGGATACGGATCCGAGGGTCGTGAGTTCGAATCCTGGGAGCGCAGCGTGATTCTGGCTAGAATTGAATGATATAGATTCTTGAATGTTTGCATAATTACGGAGCGAGCGAAGCGAGCGTAGTCTTTCCTTAGATTAACGGAAATTTCTGAGTATGAGCGGCCGGCCGTGCGGACGCTTTTGCGAGGCTTATATCTCAGCAACCACTTGACCGATTTACACGGGGTAATTTTTGTAGGGTAGCTTCATTCCTTCTACCAAGTATTGGACTATTCCCGATGCATGTGGGTGACCCCTTATGCACGTGCCACGTGCAAAACGAAGAGGTGTCAGTTTTGTAATTGTTGCAATATCTCGGTAACTGCTTGGCCGATTGCGCTGAAAGTTGGCATGTAGATAGGCACCCACTAGGCACTGCATATCCATGTGCCAGAGTTGGGGTGCTAGTGCACGTGCGCACGTGCAGGGGTCGTTTCCAGATCTCGAGAACGGCTGGACCGATTGCGCTCAAATTTGGTACACGGTTAGGGACCAGTTAGTAGGGTGCCGTGCACAAGTCAGCTGGGATCCATTTTGCACGTGCGCACGTGCAGGGTGCCGCTCCCAGATCTCGAGAACGGCTGGGCCGATTGTGCTCAAATTTGGCACATCGCTAGAAACCGGTCAGTAGGGTGCCGTGCACAAGTCAGTTGGAGGTACCCCCTCGAAATTTCGCACGTGCAAGACTCACCCCCTCGCTCGCTCCGTTAGTCGCCCCAAAAGGCGCTATACTGGTCAATTATTAATACCTAATTGAATGTATCTGCCCACTAATCGGCCCCTAAAACCTGTTATTTTAGAAATTTAAGAAATGAATGTCACGTGCGCGTCACAACTGCCAACCATAAGCGTTACCATATTCTAGTTTGAACTAACTTTTTGCTAGTCCCGACCACATATAGTAGGTTTTCGAGTAGATATACTAGAAATTCCTACCAAAGTTCGTCCTACCCTTCACTCAATATACCCTGGTTGCAGCGTATATTGACGCGGCTGCGACATAAAAGCATATTTTGCGTTGTTTCCATGTGGCAAATATTGCGAGCAGTCTGACAAATCTCTAATCCGAATTTAGCATCGAATGCAAAACTGTTAGCGGTCCTCAAAACTGGAAGGTGAAGAACACCAAACGGATAAAGATTGTTTGTTGAGCTATGAAAACAATAGTTTTTGGGTGATGGTGGAGGTGATGGGAAGGTGGTTGTTTTTTTAATACCTAGTAGGGTATGTATCTACTTTTTGCCATTGTATCTTTACTTTTGTGTAATTGGGAGCCACCACGGCAATATGTGACAGATCCATCAATGCTCATAAGCCAAGGTATTCCAATATTTACGTTGATAGGTAAACGCTGATTCTGCTGGGAAATGTAGGTAAAGTGAGTGAGAAGACCATGGATTAGATCAAGCAATTTATGACCCTTAGCCCAAAATCAAATCAGTAACTGAGGTTACCAAATTATGATGTGAACATGCATTGTGTTTTCATCAATATGTTTTGCTTGTTCACAAATGTCCTGTTGAAACAGGGTATTGAAAATATAAAGATTAACATGATATCATAAACATGTGTGTTGAGCAATGTGCGCCTCCTTACTGCTACTGTTAACTTGATTACTATACTGATTTTAGGGCACTGGAATGAAACTTTACATTCATTTTTTCATCTTCATGTATTGACATTTATGTATAATTTTGTGTTTACAGTTTGATTAAAAACTTGAAACAAAATTTCTATGTTTTTCAATTATGATAGCTGTGCGCATTTATAATACTGACAAAATACCTAACAAATTTGCAGTGCATTGTGTGTGACTATGATGCAAATAGCACATATATTTCTACATAATATAGTACTAAATATGGTCATAACTTCAATTTGCAGCACATGGTGATTGAATCATTTTGTTAATTCAATCAACTTGAATCGATGAGTTGCCGATTCAATCACTTGCAGTTGCCATGTGTGACCGATTCAATCAGGATTCATATGGTGACAAGAGGTGATTCAACCGACTCAATCACAGTGAGTCGGCATTTTCAAGCGATTCATGAGAATCGATTCAATCAGAGTTGAATCGCTTACAAGTCTGCGTGGGATGGCCATGTAACGCTCGTGTGTGACGGTCGCTGTCGGTCGTCGCGGAGGCCCCAGCTGTGACCTGTCGCTCCCATCCCCACCCCCACACCCTGTCCCCGTCCCATCCCTAGTGCAGGGCGACCGACTCTCAGATCGATACGCGTTCCTCGCGGCTCTGCCAACCGTGCAGCGGAGCTATACTCACAGACATGTGTAGTCGGTGTCTAGCTGACTGTTCGCTCGGAAGTGCAACACCGTACCTATATTTGACGGTATACCTATAATACGGAGAAGCACGTGTTTTGTACACCTGGGTCGGAAACTTTGACATGCAGCACGGCACTTCCGATAATGCAGACATACTCGTACGTGTATAGCGACGGGTGAACGCGAGTATGGAGACGGTTCTGAATATGGGACATGGGCATGCATGAAAAAGATTTGCAAGGCGCATCGCGATGTGCAATTGCCCGTAACAACTTAAATTGAACACAAGCGAATACTATAGCGAATACTATGCCTTGCATTCTTTAGCCATTTGATATATACCTACATATTTAGGTAATTATGATAATTGTACAATGCACGTGAGCATGAACATTAACGTGACAAATAGGCGGACGGAAGGCATGGACTTTTTTATTCATAGGTACTCTCTCGGAAAGTACGTATGTATGTATGGACGTGTCTATGTACGTACAAACCTGTGCACAAATTTTGCGCCAATTATTTACACCAATGCCTATGGATTTCTAAAAGCAGCATGGAATGTGAACTATGCTGGCACCATCGAGGTCTTCGTCGTCTTCACGTTAAACTCTCTGCGTTTGATTATCGTTTCCAAGCTCTGAACCGTTCGATATTCTCAGACCATTTCCTGAACCGTTGCTGTCATACTTCTCGACCATTCGTTATTTTGGGGACTGAACTGCGCTTTACAATATACAGAAATCCCAGCACGACTGCGCCTGAGCTGCAGGACTGGGGTCGGGTGGAGTGTTGTTTGATGACCAAATGCTCCTCCCCCGGCCTGCCGTCGTGGCTCGTGTCGCCGTCAGCGGACCACTATCTGCCAGTCGCGACAGACAGGCGGCTCGCTGGGAACGGGGGCGCCGGCCACACCTGCACAGACGCGCCGCGCCGTGCAATGTGCACTATGCACCGTGCATGCAGCGAATGCTGTGCAGCGCTCTGCTTGGGGTGAGATTGTGCCGCCCCGCTGCCGGCTGGGGATGGGCGGGACCGGAGATTTGTCGTGTCGTGAATCCGGGGATTGTATTGTCGCTCCGATTTCTCTCACGTGGCAGATAATGCCTGCGGTGCACAATGCATGTCGTTCTTGCAATTATCCCGTTATTAGTATAATTCGGTGGCTTACTGGCTCATTATAAAAAGAAAAATTCTTGTGACGTAAATTTCGTGTGACGGAAGGGTGAATAACTTTTTGAGCCAGGAATTTGGGAAAATAGATCCAAATTCCAATTGCACCAACCAATGAGTGGATGGACATGACTTCTATCAAAACAAAGAATGTTATCACCAGCTGGTCGAAGGCACAGAACTGTCGGACTGTTTTTGCTATTTGGTGCTCTCTGCACGGCATCGGACCAATGCTCAGCAGGCTCGTCTCTGTCTTTTAAAAGACAGAGACGGCATTGACCCACAAACTGTGGCTCTGCTGTTGGAAACGCGCGTGCTCTTCAGCTGGTAATCCTGCTGAGAGCTCTCCCATCACAGCCTATCCGTGCTCATCGCTCCCCTCTTCTGTCAGAGCTGCCGGCGTCTCTTCCAGCATCGTCGCGATTAGATCCCGAGCAAACGTCATCACTCTTTGTGAAGACGTATGGCCGCTTAAGTCTGACCAGTGACCACATGAGTCATCCTAAGCTTCTTACTTCCCTCCAGCCTAGATCGCCTTCGTTCGTCAGCTCCTCTGCCCACCTCTCCCTCCCTCCCACAGTCAGCTGACCTTTCCTTCCCTCCCATAGTCAACCCACCTCTCCCTCCTCCGCATCAGCCCAGCTCCCTCGCGTCGTCAGCCCACCTCTCCCTTCCATAGACACTTCTTCCACAGCCAGCCCACCTTCCTCTCATAGCCAGCCCACCTCTCCCTCCCCGCGTCGTCCACCCCGCTCCCTCCCTCCGTCGCCGCCGGCGGAGCCGCCAGGCCGGCCGTTGCACGGGTGACGGCCCGCCGGCCCGTGGCCCGGAGCGGGACTTTTACCTACCCGCCGGCCCGGGACGTTTCCGGTGAAGGCCTCCGTCCGGCACCGACCGCTAATTGTCGGCCATTGTGGTCGGTATATGGTCTAAACGATTGCCGCCTCTGCTCGGACGCCATCCGCCCTGTCCCCGTTCAGCCCTCGGTCCCGCCCACCCGGGCTTCCCTGGTCCAAATCAGCACTTCGTCCCACCTGACGCCCGTCCTGAGCAGGTTCAACACCGATTCTGTCCGCCCTTTCTTAGTCCACGACTCACTCCTGCTCGTCCTACCGTCCAAAACATCGCCCCACCCTTTCTGGTCAGTCTAACTCGCAGTCTAGTCCATCGCATAGCCCGTCAGCACCACACTGCATTCGCCGCCCTCCATCGCCGCCTAGTTTGGTTTCGAGGCCAGCCGCCGCCCCAACTGCTCCATACTCGGTACTTTCCGGGTCCATTCGGCCTGGTCATCCCCGTGCGACTCCCACTGTGACTCTGACTCTGACTCGGGTCATCGGCCGGCGTGCACGTCTCGGGCGGCTGCGGCAGCTGCCAGGCGCCTGCAGCGCGGCTGCAGCCCGGCCCGGCCTGCGGGCAAGGCCGGACGCGCCGCCCGGGCCGCCGCTGTCGGCGCCGCGTGCCTTCACGGCCGACCGCCGGCGCCACGGGCCCGTGTCGGCACGTCGCAGGCCGCGCTGCCGGCCGAGCGGTGCCGCACGTTAGGTTTACGGCCGGGTTTCGCACGGAGCGCACCGGACATGGCCGGCGAGAATTAATCTGGTGGCCAGCCGACGAGACGGGTTTTTGCACAGCCGACAGTTGCTGAAACGCCGCCGGAAGTCGGTGAGAAACTCAACAATTTATGGCGATGATACCGTGGTTTTGTGGGCACGGACGAGCACGGCGATTTTCGGTCAGAACGGGAGTCTGATAGAAGGTTACGTGCGTGAAATGCGCGGTGGATGATATTCAGAGGTAGGTGGCTGGGAATCGTGGAGGTGGGTGAACACGGCTGATGACAACCGTTTTGTGACGGTGTGAACTTTCTGAAACTCAATGGCTTCATCGGACCGAATGCATGCACAATTTTATACGCTACTGCACGATGCAGTGTGCACACTTAGCTGGAAATAGCTGTCTTACATAGCACTTCTGTGATGGATGCTCATGTGATGGATGCTATAGGGTGAATGAATGTGATGTGACCTCCGTGAGCGACGCTGAGAAGATATATGTAGCATACCTACCTGGCGTCGCGAATGCTGTCGTGCCGGGAGGGCCTAGAGGGCCCCTCCTGACACCGGAGGGAGCGTCACGGAAGTGATGACGGAGAGAGGAATGATGAGCGAAACGACCGGTTCCTCTTCGCCTCTCGCCCGGCGTGCTGTTCTAGCTAATGGTTTTGTTTTGCTACCGCCAACCGCTCGCCCGCCCCGCTCCGACGCCGTCCCGCCCCCGTCCCCAACCGTCACCATAACACCGTTAGCGTCGCAACGTTATCTATTGGTCAGAAAAATCGATGAAGGCAACGTTGATGATATTGTTAATATCCTGCAAGGCAAGTCTTGACGAGCTGAGTAAGTGAATTGAGATCAGAGATGTGAGAGGGTAAATAACATTCGTCAGCTGAGAGTTGAGACGGTGCAATGTGACTGCTATGCCTCCCTCAGCAGTCAGCTGATCTGGTGTGACCAGACCTCTAACCACTGTATCTCTCTGCCACAGATCCTGCCGTGTCTGCACACATTCTGCCAGCACTGCCTGCGCCGCCACGTGCCCCCGGAGAGCCTGTCGGTCTCGTGCCCCAGCTGCAAGTGCCACTCGATCCTCCCGCCGGCCGGGGTGAGTACCGGGGAAGATAGGGTGAGACGGGGGAGAAGAAGGTAAGAAGGGTAGGTGTGTACCGGGGGAGATAGGGTGAGACGGGTGAGAAGAAGATAAGAAGGGTAGGTTTGTACCGGGGGAGATAGGGTGCAGAGACTGGCGAGAGGTAGTTGAGAGCGACATAAGATGTGAGAGGAGAGAAGGAAGCGTGCATGAATGGACAGTGAAAAAAATCATCAAACGTTAGGGTGGGTGAAGTAAGTATAAGAGAAGATACCCATCGGCCATCGGGGAGAATATAAGTGCAAGGGAGATAAGATGGGCCTTAAAAGTAGGTACTCATGCTAGCGATGGGCGAGGAACAAACGACGTTATTATTAAAGGTGATCGCTGACCACCATTACATTAAGGGCGTGCAACGTGCATGCCTTCATGGGTGCATGCGTCGGCAATTTCTGCCTCGTAATTTAATTACTGTGAGGTGAGGATGCAAATGCATGCCAATTCATCAGACAGATGCGCCTCGCATGTTCCATTTCGTACACGCCCCATAACGGTGTGGAGCGTGGAATATTCGGCGGATCTCATCGTAAGGCCTGCTTCGCTCCTCACCTCGAAAGGAGCGATGATTGACAACCAGCATAAGTAATGCAAATCCTTTGTCTGTGATTATTACATAACGGATGGGATAGCTATTATTTCAAGGCTAGGTTATTTTTAGTTTGGTTAGGTGTCATGATTTATTGTTGGGGCCTTAGCCGTAGGTGGGAATGGACCTAATCGACCGTGCAACTTCTCACCAATGCACTGAGCCAAAAATAGACGACTTTGCAGCCAATCTAAGAATCTATACACTCCACTGATAAATAAAAGGTTCCGAAACTCGCAGCAATCTTTGATCTTCGCAGCATCCAGATATCTCGTAAAATGACTGCAGCAGAGACTTCAGGGCCCACGATGTTTGTGATTCAGAGTTCGTCACCATTGGGTGTTAACCCTGGTATCACACAGCACAAACTGCTTGATAACACCGTAGAAATCAGAGCTCCGCCTTCGCGGTTGGACTGCCTCGGCCGCCTCTTGTCCAATGTAGCGGCACGACCAGCGATTGCTGGAAACGGCCTTCCTGGTCCGTGTATACAGAGCCTATCGCGCGGCGCGGACGCTTCCAAGCGAGCCGACGCCGGTCGGTCGCCGCGGGGGAACAGGGCGTCGGGGCTCTGTCTGACGCCACAGTTCGGCCGCCGCTGCTGGTGACATTACACTGCAGTCAGGGCGCGGGGGCGGTGTGCTGTGACAGTCCCCGGCTCTGTCACTGACGTGGAGGGTCCGCAGTGGCCGCTGGGCCACACACCGGGCCAGTCGCGGCCTGTCGCCGGCTGACAGAGTGGGACACTGACGAAGACCGAGTGATTGTGTGACTGTGTGACTCGAGCGGTCTGGCGGTGTGACCCGCGATGACCTCTGTCCCACCTGTGGATACAGCCAGCGGGGGGCAGGTGAGTGACCTCAGCGTGCACCCAGACTCGACCCCCGCCGGATCCGAGCCGGACCCCAGCTGGATCCCGCTGGTCGGCCTCCTTTGTCCCCATGCCTCATGCATCAATCGGGACTGGCGCTGATCCCAGCTCAGCGCTCGCTGCGCGCCCATGGACTGACGGTCAGTACCCATATACCAGCGCGGCGCGGAGGCCATCCGTCTAACTTGGACCGGGTCTCGGCATGCGGTACCGTCCCACACATACACACGTCACCCGTCTCTGTCGCCGTCTCCTCTACGGCACGCTCTGAATGACGCGCGGTACGCACTACGCACATCAAGCGCGTGGTGCAGCGGGAGGTGCAACGTGCACGAGATACAGCGATAGCGACCTGGGAGGTGTCGGCAAGGAGTCACTAACCTCAGTGGATTGCCAGTCGCGCCTTGTTCGAGATGGAATATCAATCGAAGTGGCCTACACAAGATGCCTTTTCCATAAAGCAATATGCGTTCACAATGCGATCGTCCTCGTCCTCCATTCGAAGTCGTTTCACCGTTGTGACATTGATATCTTCGACACGCCGTTGCTTAGAAGCTACAGCGATAGCCATAAGATGGCTCATTTGAATACGAACAGCTCCGGCGGCGGGCGCAGTAGCAGTCTACAACTCATTGAGAGATGGTCATCTGGCTACGGCGAATAGACCGACAGCGCGTCTATTTGTCAAGCGCATTACCACGTCACTCGGCTCAGACTCTTCTCACTGATGCAACGTGCGCTAAAATTGCAGCAGCCTGTTACTCCGACTCTACAGTGCCAAATTAAACATGCTCGACGAGCCCCGGACTGCGTGCTACCTCGCGCATATAATTCTTATACCCGCGTAGGCATTAATCTTCTTAATTCTTCCATGCGTACCAATCCTTTTACATATGCTGGCCGCGCGCGACCTGCCCTAAGGGCCGGTGCAGACCACATTCCTCAACCATATTCGCGTCGCTGACCGTCGGCGGCGTCCCTCGGGGTCTGGCACCGCCGCCGTCCTCCGCTACTGCTGCCATCAGCAGCACCTCGCTCCTTCACCGCCCCTGGCGCAACCCAGCGCGGCCCGCCGCCGCTCGGCGTGGCCCAGCTCGGCTCGGCTCCGTGCAGCTATAAAAGGCCCGAATTCAGCCCGGCATGGTCCGGGCCTCTCGCTGGGACTACGGCGCGACGAATACGAAGTGCGCTGCCGTCTGCGAACGATGCATCACGCGGCGAACGCGTCGCAGCGGCGGCAACCGCGGCCGGTAGCGCTATATAGAAGGCCGCGTGATGGTCATGTTCTTTGAGAGTTGATTGAGAGCCGAGAGGGCGTGACTTTGGGTTGGAGGTTGATTAGATAAGGGCAAAAAGGGATCTGCTTATCTGCTGTTTTCATGTCACCGAATAGAATCCCTAGCATCCGAACAATTTATTCTGATCCGATCGCCATCAACGTTCTTTTCTTTATATTAATGACGACACCAGCACATTTCATATGCCAGCACATTTGTTTCATATGATTAATATACACGGATATTTGGCTACGGCCACGAGGGTCTCAGTCAGTTTTCCCGCTTTTCTAACATTGATTTTTAGTGGTGTAATTATATTCCTGCCGCTAGATGGCACCAGTGATCAACGCCTGAAGTTAGGCTGTCCCGCAAGACATTACAATATTGCGCCTTACGCACATACACATGTCCGCATGGTGCGGTGGTGTGCGGCTCGGGCGAAGTGATAATGAATGAAGTTTATAGTGAATATACAAACGTCAAATGATTGCTCAACTTCTATCAATTGGTTTACTCGCGAATCGCCCGCTTTACTTAACAATGCGCTTTCTTTTCGTATTCCATCCAAGAAAGCTGTTGAGCCTTGAACGATATCTAACAAAGCAGCTCGCCACTGTGATTTTCTTGATGTACTGCCCGTCAGGCGTGTTTGGCTTTGTGTCTGTTGTTGCTCTGACTACTAGAGGAGATGTAAGTCTTTTCTCTTGATCAGACAGTGTTAATACGGGCCAATTGGGCTCTTCAACACCGAAGGTCGCTATAGGACTTATGGGGTGGGACGTTGCGTGTCAGCACCAATGACCGTGCGTTTGTTGGTTGTCCTTGTCACGCACTGACAATGGCCACAGGCGCTTCCGTCATCATTTTGTTCATTAGGACTCTCGGAAACAGACAGGCCCGGCCACAGCCCTCACCGCGGGAAGCGATACGACCTTGGTTTATGCAGTCGCGGCGTTGGAACTCGAAAGACACGGTGTGGATCGCAGTGTTGTTGATAAAAGACGGTTCGCTAAAACAATCTGCCAAAACACGCCCGACGTGCTTCCTGCATGCTACGGAAATTCACCCAATGCCATGTGAAATAAACTCAGCCTCGCCTACCGTTTCCCATTTGTTTCTTTCTAAGAACCGTGTCCATGTCGTTCCGCTCTGTGTTTCACCTCACGGGCACTGTCGCGTCCCCCTGTCACCACCAGTTCAGAAGGTCACCGTCACCGTCACCGGTCTGGCGGCATGTCCACTGTCACTGCGACCTTCTGACCCCAGAGGTCACAGGGCGAGGGATGGGGCGGGGCGGGGGAGGGGCGGAAAGGCGGCCGGGCATCGGACGGGAAGGGGGCTCGTGACGTGTAGCAATGGACGTCAATTGTCGGTTGTTCCGGTGGTCTGGAGCTCGGCAGAACAGATGGCGGTGACGCCACTGCGGATCACATTGCCGGAACGCTGTCGGTACGCTGGTCATAGGGACACGTCAGTGGGGGGTCGCCCCCACTCGTCTGTGGGTGACGGTTCGAGGAGCAGCACTCGAGATGACCTACAATGCAGACTGCAGAGGTCAAGGGGCGGGGTAGGCTGCCGCCACTGCCACCACCGTCGGCTAGGCGCCGGTGAGGCGGCGGGATTGGTCACTTTAGCATCAGCCTTTCGACCACGACTGGCGGCCACTATACGATTGAGTTGCTCACTGCTCTCTGTCCTGTTGACCAGGACAGGACCCCCGACTGCGGTCCACCAGCTCACGCCGAGTGTCGTGAGTTTGTTTTGACGCGCCGCGTGCAGGGGAGTCTGGCTGACCGAGTGGGTGCGGGTGGCGTGCTCCTCTCATCTGGCTGAGGGTGCCGGACCGGGTGAGTCACTGCTCTACCGTCATCGCTCAGAGTCAGACTCTCAGGGCCGGGACGTCGAGTGAGGCCTGTGTGGCGCCCTCGGTGCGTGTTTTCGCGGACGTCGGTGGTGGTTGGGCTGCCGGACCGGCTGGTACGAATTAGGGCTGTCTGTTTATGCAGCGCCCTCATTGCAAACTGGGCTCTCCAGGTCGACCTTGCTTGTCGGGGTCAATCAGTTTCCCCGACACGGCGCTGATCTGCGGGTTAATTGGTCCCATGTGAACTGGAGTGAGACGCCAATCCAAACGGACATTAGACGTCACTGGCGGTCGCAGCCGTTAGCCAAAGGGGGGGGGGGCAAAGTCAAACCCGCGGAACATAACATTTATCCGTCAACCGGGGGGGGGGGTGATCGGCTAACTTTTTACGTTGTGTAGCAAAGTCGACGCCACAAAGTGCCGCGCAGTTGGCATTTCTTATGCTACATCCATCTCATTCTTGCGTACAATTTTTGTACTTAGTTTAACCAAAATAAACACTTCCATTTACCGTCCCACGGTGTGTTCACCGGTCGGGCCGCCGCACCGTGGCGACAGATAGGTGCAGCATATAAAACCAAGAGAGCATTTTTAGACTATGGCATTTACCCATGACATAGTTGTGTGGCTGCGGGAGAGAGTAGGTACACCGACCTCTAGAGACCCCCCACAGGTTCCTGACTTTCAAATTTGGCATCTGAGGGCCGCGCGCAGACTCATGCGGGGCTTTGCAACGGCTCTATTGGGGCTCACTCAACCTGCCTAATCCTCAACTGCCAAAAAGACTGTCCCTGGGCCCTGGATACTTCATCGGTCTCTGTCAGCCAAGGACCCACACCAGCTCATGGGGGCCCCGGCGCCGAAATATGAGGGAATCTGCGCGGAACCATCGGGACACGTTAGGCTCTGCAGGAGTTTGCGTGAGTCCTCAGAACTTCAGAAGTCCACCCCTGTATGTTTTCACTTGAGGCCAGTTTAAGGCCCTCAGAGACTAGTACAGGGCCTGCAAAGGCCAGTAGGTTGAGACCATCAGAGACCGAGTTGGGCCCTCAGAGGCTAATGTGGGTCCTTAAGGCCGACATGGGGCCCTCAGAGGTCAGCGTATGCTCTTAAAAGACCGGCATGGGCCGGCGTTGGACCCAGAGGCCAGTAAAGGGCCCTCAAAGGCCAAGATGGGCCATCAGAGGCCGGTACGGGCCCTTAGAGGCCGGCATCGGGTCTTCAACAGCCAGTGCGGGCCCTCATAGGCGCCTAAAGGTTAGTTTTGGGACCCCAGATACAGAGATAAGGCCACCAGAGACCGGTGTGAGGCCCTCAGACGCCGGTTGGGGCCCCTGATACCGGTTTAGGGGCCCTGAGAGGCCAGTGGCCGAGGGCCATCAGAGGTCGATCTGGGCTCTTAGCGGTCAATGTGGGCACTTGACCACCACTGAAGGGCCCTCAGAGTTCAGTGTAGGACGCTCAAAGACCGGTGTGGGAGCTATTAGGTAACAGCTGGGCGTGGGTTTCTTGAGCCTCGTCACAATCGGATAACGGCCAGGGCCCCATACGCTCATGGGGGCCCAACGGTTGTTTGGGAGGGGGAAATGATATGATGCCCCCTTACTTGCCTTTGGGGGGATGGCCCTGATGCCCCCCACCTCCGCACAGCACCAACCCATGAGGTCATACTTAAGTGTCGTAGAACCACGCTCATTTGGCAGGAGGATCTCATGCCAGCCAATGCTGTGGTTATGAGAGCCTCAAGTAAACCCACGCCGATATTCCACATAAGTTAGAGTACCTAATACCTATATCTCACATCCGGCCATACTTGTGAACCGGTGCCAGCGACACTGACCGCCAAATTGACGGAATGTGAAACTGAGCCCATTCATGAGTGAAATTTACTTCCTTTGCTGGTGCAAGAAAGACCTTTCATTAAACAAGAAAATGAAACGTACAAAAAGTTTTTGTAGGACTTTTGTTCGATCTGAAAAGGTGGGGCCAAAAGATAGTATGGCCCCACCTTTCAGCACCAAAGGGGGGGGGGGGCATGGCCCCCGTGGCCCCCCCCCCTGGGACCGCCTATGTTAGACGTCATTTGTGTTTGCGGTTTCCAGATCTGCCCCAGGGCTCAAATTATCCGTGAAGCGTTGGCTCACTCACTGATGTGTATTGCGGCACAGCATCATGGACCAACAATGGTGTAGTTACAGTGTATATCGCACAGCCATAGACCCCTGTATGCCGGATACAGGTGTCTTTGGCACAGCATACACGTAGCTTAATCCTGTTTGCGTCCAGCCTGTGCGCAACATATGACGACACGTATCTGGCTATGTAAGTTTTTTGAAATGATTTATGCAAACACAGTTGAGAGACGATCCAGCGTGGACAAATAAACCTCGGCTAATTAATGTACCAATTAACCCTCGCCGGACCTATTGGTTTTCTACATACGCGCCGGCCGAGGGGGGGGGGGGGGCGGGTACGACCCCCTCGTCGTTTCGCCCCTGGTGGAGCTAGCGCGTCGCGGAAAAAACGAGCGTGTGTGCCGTTACGAGACGCAGAGATTGGTACCCGATTTTAAGGTCCTAGGTCAACCGGTGACCTCTGAGGTCAGGTCAAGTGCCCCAAGGTACGGTTCAGTTTTTGGTGAATAACTTCGCAAAAAACGGCCGCAGAGCGCTGATTTTGGCAGCATCGTGTTCGCCTCGCTCAGGCGCGTCGAATGATATACTTTTTGTCCGGGTCAGGTCAACTTGGGGTGTTGACCTCAGGTCAAGGTCAGGTCAGCACCCCCAGGTCACGAAGTTGGTCGAAAGAGGTCATGTCGCATATCATTCGATTCGGCAGGCCTTCCTGAGTCCATTGGTGGCTTTCCCGACTCGCTAGCTCAATTTCATCAAGAGTTATTGACGAAAAACTAATATGACCTTGATGACGTCATAAATGACGTCACGCAAGGTCAACATTGCAAAAGTGACGCATCTAACCTTGCAAGGAGTGCACCAAATCACGATTCTCTGTGCTTGAGATAGTTAGAGATCGTTCCCGGCGCCAGAATAGCAGTTTTTATTTTTCCCCATTGACTTTTAATGGTGAGGTCACGAAAATGACCTGACCTCATATGACCTTTAGGAAAAATCCGAGATATACAAGTTGTGGGACTCATAATGGATACTAGATCCTGCAAGTTTCATTTCCCTGTGACATCTCCTCTGGCAGTGAGGGCGTTGCGAAGTTGCGACATCTGAAGACCGTGCAGAGGTTCACTTATGACGTCATAGGTCAGTGACCTGACCTGACCCAAAAATGCGGTTGGTGTCAAAAGATCGGGCTTGGATCAAAGGTCAGGTATGCCAAGTTTCAGCTCTCTATCGCCAGCGTGTTCGGAGCTATCGCGAAAAAACCCTATGGGGGGGGGGCGGCACCCGCCCCCCCCCCTCGGCCGGCGAGGGTTAAAGAACTTAGGCTCAGGATAAATGGAGGAGCCTACGTCGCCTGCATTTGAACATTTCGACTTCGTTAGACACGGCATATGATGAGCGATATCATATTTTCTTGTAAATAAACATGCTCACATATTAAGTTTGCGGCTGGCTCACTAAGTCATCCCTTATGATAAACAAAATCTTACATTTGGGAATGGGTCCTGTTCGGTCCTGGCCGTCCCGTTAAATCGTCTATAGATTTTTGGACTTTGCTAAGCTGCATTTTCGCATGCATTTTCGTATATAATGAAACCATTGACCAACCGCGGCGAATGCACGCCTCTGACCTCAGCCGTATATCGAACACCCTGATGTCCACTGACTGACAAGTAACCACCTTCTTTCTCCACCAGGTATCGGGTCTCCAGACGAACCGCCTGCTGGCCGTGGAACCGGACTCGTGTACCGCCTGCGCCGGTACCGGTACCTGTCCCACCTGCGTGGCGGTGGCTGCTGAGGTACGCAGTACGCACGGGTACCGAAGGTGTCCTTGCTTGGTATAATCTTGTTCGTGTTTCGTTTGTTGCAGTCGGTTAGTCTGAACGGCTTTGTCGAACTATATCGGTGTGCGTCGTCTTGCTGCACATGGTACTTCGATGTTTAGACCAGGCGATGTATGTTACCATACACGTCATATTTGTCATGGCGACCCCGTTGTGGATATAATATAAACACCAGACCCCTCACATAACTTCTCAGAAATCCGATGTATCACTCGATAATTTGTTTGTGTAGCTACACGCTGCAACTTAGGCGCAACATGCTGCCTTGATTTGCATAACGTTTGGTAGTCAGAACTGTTTGTAAGCTCAGCTGTGCGCGAATCGAATCGACACGTGGCTTGATTTCGGCACCGTTTCGGCGAGCCGACGATAGCCCGTCTGATCACCGTCGGCACGTGTCAATGGCGGGTGACAGGCTATGCAAACACCGCCGAGATACCGACAGGCCTCTCTGCAAACAATGCTATCCGGATGGATTCCGAACATTTTCTCCGAAGGAGGCACCGCGGCTCCTTCTGCGATATCCGGTCACGAACTGATTGCGCTGATGTATTCGTCATGCTGACATCTGACCCACGCTTGCTATGCTGCTATCTGGACGTGTGCCTTATGACTTCATTATACGCTCTCACTGTGCCCCCGTTCCTCAGGAGTCACGGGACCCGGCGAAGGAGAGCAGCGACTCCGACTCTGACTCTGGCAGTGAGTCGGAGTCGGATGTCACTCAGGACTCCTCCGGACGACAGCGAGGTGCCGACTGGCAGCTCTACTGCTCTAATCATGCTGGTGAGGAGCGAGCTGGAGCTTGATTCACGCTCTTTGTTGCTGACTGTTGCGTGCTTCCAGGTCACGAACACCCGTTCGATTACTAATGTTTCCCGGTAGCCCGTCGCCGTCGCTGCTGTCGCTGCGTGGACCCGTCGGTCGGACTGTCGGTCCGTCGGTCCTTGTTCCGTTGGTCAATCGGTTCGCGGATCCGTCGGTCTGTCGTTTCCCTGTTCCTTCCGTCGGTCGACCCGTCGGCCACGACGCCGATTCGTCGGTCTGCTAGTCTGTCGGTTCGTCGATGCGACAGACCGTTGGTCAATCGGTTCGCGGATCCGTCGGTCGTCATGTCCATTAGTGACACGCAGGCAGCGCGCGGCCGTACGACAGTCGTACTGACTCCCCTCCCCTCCCGCTCGGTCGCCCAGTCGGTCGGTCGGTCGGTCGGTCGGTCGATAGATATCGGGTCCAGTGGTCGGCGTCGGCAGGTCGCTTCGTCTAGCCCTGCTCGGCGCCGGACGGTCGGTCGGGGCGGGGTCACCCAGCCTGCGCGCTGTGACGGCCCGTCACGAGACGGCACGGAACCGTCACGACGCGACGGACGCTGCCCGGCGCTGAATGGGGCGTTTTTACGTGTGCGGTATCCTCTAGGGTTCTCACCGCGAACAGACACAGTGCCGCCTTTGTTTTGCTCTGTTCCGGTATGACAAAGGGAACAAAGAACGGCGCTCTGCAATCTTTTTAGTGTTATGAGAGATAAATGCGCTGGGGTCTGGGAATAGGGTGGCTTTTGTTCTTCGATATAATTGTATTGTACAGTTTTACGGTGCAAATAATTTGTCCAGCTCGTCTCTTTAGTGTTTACTGTTTATGCAGTGTTTTTATGCAAAAAGCAACACATTCTTGGCATAAAAGTATTGTGCCTTTGGCTGCATCTAAAACTTTGATGATCAATAACAGGGCATCGTAATTTTAACTGTCGATACCCTTGCTCCGACTGCCTTGAAGATATTTCCATCGCAACATGCCAAGTCTTCAGCTCATGATGCAATCGTATGCTAACCCAACCAACCCTGCCACCTGACAGAACCCCGGTCTGTGTCCGACAGGTCAAACGCTGCGCTTCTTCTGCCGAGACTGTGAGACGGCCGTGTGCGCCAGCTGCACCGATATCCTGCACGCGCAACACAGCACGTGCAGGCTATCGGAGACGGGAGCCGAGCAGAGGCAGGCGCTGCTGGCGCTGAGACAGCGGGTCAGCAGTCAGGTCAGTGTCGGAGGGAGTGGTAGAGAGGTCAGGTCAGTGTCAGAGCCGAGAGCTGTGGCCGGGTCGCTGTCGGAGACGCCGAGCAGGTACTTACAGGCGCTGCTGGTGCAGTTTAGAGACAGCGGTTTAGCAGTCAGATCAGTGTCTGAGATAGTAGGCTACAGGTCAGGTCACTGTCGGAGACGGAAGCCGAGGTCAGGTCAGTATAAGAGACAAAAGGTAAGAGGTCAGGCCAGTCCGGCAGACATTGTATCAGCGAGGTCAGGTAGTCTAAAAGAGGGAATGTACAGTGTAGCAGCATGTGGATAGGACATCAGTTTTCCTTTTCATTCAGTATATTCATCCAGTTCCGCAATGCCACGTAAAAAACTGAAAAGACACAACACGGTATTATAACCCTCGTTTCCTCAACATTCCTGCGCCACATTCGCAACCAACTGATAACTGACTATAATATCTGACTAGAATGTTTTTGTTCGCACTTCAACATGACAAACTTAGGCAAAAATATCATCTAATCATAAACAAAAGCATACATACCAAAATATTAAAGAAAATACATTACTCACTCCGTCCCATGTCCCTCGGCTCGCTTTTCGTTCAAAACAATAACATTTCTTGCGCAGATGCGGCAAAAAACAGGGCCCACGCGGGCCACGCTGGTTGTCACCTAAACCACTGCAGTAAATTGATGCCAGCGGGAACATGGCTCCCCAAAATTCAACAGAATTTTCTCTTCGGATAACACTAACAGATACGTCGATTACACGAACAAGCATGTGACCATGAAACAGAAGTTGTTCCAAGGATCAAGTCCTTACAGACTACGGTCTCAATGCATCTTACACTTCTCACTGCTGCCCTTTTACGGCATGTGGACCGCTAATCCTACGCCAAGCACCTCTAGTTCGTCGTCCGCTCACTAAGCGTTCAGAGGCTCCCCGACCGGGAATCTCCGTCGTGCGCCCTCATGATCATGACCAGACGATGCACTGGCCTGTCGTATTCGGCTGCGCCGATCCGCACTCGCACCTTACGCACCAAGTCATCCGCACTCGGGTACGTGGTCACTATACGTCCCAGATGCCACTGAGAGCGCGGAAGACTGTCATCGGCCACGGCGACGAGGTCGTCGACCTTCATGTTAGGCTCCTTGTCGATCCATCTCCGTCGCTCCTGCATAGTGGGGACGTACTCGTGCTGCCATCGCGACCAGAATACGTCCGCCAGATGTTGTACGCGCCGCCATCTTCGTCGGGCGTAGACGTCTTCACGGCAGAAGACACCAGGTGGAGGAAGAAGGACCTTGGATTTACATGTGAGTAGCTGTGCTGGAGTGATAGGTTCTACGCTATCAGTGTTAGTCATGCTACAAACAGGAATGGGCCGACTATTGACGACGTTCTCGGCTTCCGCGACAAACGTCCGGAACAGCTCGTCGTCCAGATGATGACTGTGTCCGTCCAGGATACTAGTCAATGCTGTTCTTGTCGACCTGATGAGCCTTTCCCATGAGCCGCCCATGTGGCTCGCGTACGGGACGTTGAAGGAAAACTCAACGAAATCACATTGATCCTTCAGCAGCTCTCGCCTGATCTTCCCCTTCTCCATCTCCATCATGGCTGCTTCCAATGTGCTTTTGCCGCCAATGAAGTTTGTGCCGTTATCACAGAACAGCTTTCTCACAGGGCCACGGCGACACACAAATCGTCTATATGCGTTCAGAAAGGCGTCTGCTGTCATGCTGTTGACAGTTTCCAGGTGGATCCCACGACAACTCAGGCAAGTGAAGAGCAGTATCCACCGTTTGACTTCGCTTCTTCGCTCCTTTACGAAGAATGGGCCAAACGCATCCACTCCACTGTTTTCAAAAGGTTCCGTCGCCTCCAAACGCTCCATAGGCAGGTCTCCCATCTTCTGAGTGCAGGGATTTCCACGTAACCTCTTGCACTTCACGCAGCTGAGGATGATCCTCACAACTGCCGATCTTCCCTGCACGATCCAGAAACCTCTTTGTCTGACTTCATTCAAAGTCATCTCTCTTCCACTGTGGTGCGTTCGTTCATGACACTTACGAACAATCAGGTCTGTAATGTGTCCTCGTTTCGGTAGTATGATCGGGTGAGCTAGCTCCATTGATAAGCTGCTCTTTCGAGCACGTCCTCCTACTCGAAGTAGCCCATCCTGATCCACAAAAGGATCTAGTCCTCGCAGGCTGCCAACGGTTCTCTTTCTTCTGGGGTCACCAGATCGCTCTCCATCAGATGAAAGGGCAGCCACGTCCTCATTGAAGTCTTCTTTCTGGACCTGTCGAAGGATCAACTTTTCTGCGTTCAGCAGATCTTCAGCACACAAGCCTTCCTCGGGTTCATCTCCTTCTGGCTTCGTCGTCTTCGATTTGATCCGATGTCGGAGACGTCTCACAAACTTGATGCAGAGGGCAACAGCTCTACGAGCTCTGAACCAATCAGAGAAGTACAGCAGCCGCTCCCTCAGACTCGCAAACTGTTGTGCAACGGAAGCAGCAGTTGCAAGCGTCGTCATCTTCTTTACCTCTGGGTCGTCATCAGGGACTTCAAACGTACTAGGCGTCCTCTCCTCGTCCTGTTTCCTAAGGAACTCGGGTCCCTTCCACCAGATGTCGTTCTTCTTCAGGTCAGAAGCCCTCTGGCCGCGGGAAGCGTAGTCAGCTGGATTGACTTCAGAGGATACGAATCCCCACTGATCAGGTGATGTGTACTGGCGAATTTGCTGTACACGATTCGCCACGAATACGTGGAAACGTTTGTCTTCGTTTCCGATATAACCCAATACTACCTTGCTGTCACACCAGAAGTATTCTCTCAGGTTCGGAATATTCAGCTCTTGCTTCAGGAACTGGCTGGTTTTTGTCGAAAGAAGTGCCGCTGCCAGCTCCAACCTTGGAACAGTCGTCACGCGTTTCGGCGTTACTCTGGCTTTCCCCAGCACCAGTGACGAATAGAGCTGTCCATCGGTAGTCTTCATTCGCAGATAGCTGCAGGCCCCGAGCCCCTCTAGGCTGGCGTCTGAGAAGTTGTGCAGCTCGTAGGACTCCACCAGACATGAGGATGGAACGTAGCACCTGGGCACTGCAAAATTGGAGAGTGTAGCCAGGTCTGCTTTCCAATCAAGCCAGCACTCTTCATGTACCGGCTCATCCCATCCACCGCCATCACAACAGAGTCGCTTCAGTATCTGCTTTCCCTGCAACGTGAAGGGACACACCAACCCCAGGGGGTCGTATAGGGAACTGACGGTAGACAAAATCCCTCGTCGAGTCACTGGTTTGTCGGGCAGGTCTCCTGTCAAAAGGAGCGTGTCATCTTGAATGTTCCATGAAAGTCCAAGAGCCTGTTCCACTGGTTTGTACTCGTCCACGACGTCCTTGTTCTGAAGATTCTTCGATCGATTTTCTTCGGGGATGCTGGCGATGACATCCGGCTCGTTCGAGGTGAATTGGTGCAACTGGAAACCACCTTTGGAACACAAAATTGTTGCGCTTTCAGCCAGGTCACACGCCGACGTCTTGTCCGGAGTTGATATCAATCCGTCGTCCACATAGAAATCGTGGCGCACGAAGGCTGCAGCTTCTGGGCCACACTCTTCTTCATAGAGCTCAGCTGTCTTATTCAGCGCGAACATCGCACAAGACGGGGATGATGTTGCCCCGAACAGATGCGTAGTCATTCTGAACTCTGTCGGTTCTTCCTGCAGGTTTCCATCCTTCCACCACAGAAAGCGTAGCAGGTTTCGATGTTCTTGGTTCACTTTCACTTGGTTAAACATCCCTCTGATGTCACAAGTGAGAGCCACCGGGAGCTTACGGAATCGAGTCAAGATGCCGCAGAGGTTATTGGCCATGTCCGGTCCCTGCATGAGCTCACTGTTTAGGCTCCGTCCATCGAATTCACAGCTGCAGTCAAAGACCACCCTGATCTTTTGTTTGCGAGGGTGACGGACCCCATGGTGCGGCAGGTACCACACTCCATTGCTGCCGGCTCCACCAAGTTCCTCTTCAGGCACAGGCTCAGCGACTCCGGTCTCCAGCATTTCTGTCATGAACGTGTTGTATTCTGCCTGAAATCCTGGATCCCTTTCAAATCTCTTCTTCAACCCTTGCAGCCTTTGCATTGCAAGTTTCTTATTGTCTGGCAGCACAACCTCTGGGTCCTTCAGTGGAAGTGGCGCTTCCATGTGACCATCTTCTGTGGCGTGCATCTGCGTCTCCATTAGATCCACAAATCTCTTGTCTTGTTGTGAGATCTTCCTCTCTTGAGGTTGGTCCTGAAACCCTGTCTCCAACATTTCAATCAAATGTGACGGCCCAACTTCCCTCGCTCGGGTCCTCAGCGTGAAGTGACACTGCCTACTCGCCGCACCATCGCACGATGCAAAACAGCACGTTCTGTTGCCGCGAGCGAGGCCAACGACACCCCAGCCCATCGCTGTGCGGACTGCCCACGGTGCGTTGTCGTCTCCTGTCAAGATGTCCTGAGGCTTGATGGCCCTGCTGCAGTTCAAGCCAATAAGTAGACCAATCGCCGCCTCCGGGTAGTAGGGAGGCAAACTCTCAGCTACTTCTCTCAGATGAGACCAGTTTGCTGCTGTCTCACGCCTTGGGATCAGTTGTCGATCTACAGGCATGTCTTCACGCGTGTACGTTGTGGGGAGGCTGATCTCACTGCTGGAGTCCAGCGCTTCGATGACCAGTCCCGTCACTGCTTTCGCCTTCACCTCGGTTTTCCCAGTAATCGTACTCAATTCCAGAGAGGTTTCCACTCCGGGTGCTTTGATCTTGTCGCAGACGCTCTCAGTTATGAACGTCCCATCAGACTGTGGATCCAGAATGGCGTAAACCATTTCCTTGTGCTCCGGTGTTGTCCGGTGATGGACCAGTACAGGCACGATCAGTGAATGAAAACATGGGGTTCCATCATCTGCATCGCTGGGCGGTGATCTGATTTCAGTTTTCAATGTTGTAGCCGTTTGTGTTTCGACTGACACCGAGCGTCCGGGAGTCCCTCTTGATGACCTGAAATCATCATCATGTAGGAGTGTCGGGTGAGCACCGTGGCACTTTCCACATTCTCTTCTCCTCTTGCACTCCTTCCAGATGTGGCCTATACGCAGGCAGCCACGGCACACTCCATGCTTGCGAATCACAGCATGCTTCTCTGGCAGGGCCATCTTTGCGAAGACCTCACATGAGTCCAGTGGATGCCTCTCTACGCACAGGACACACTTCCACCTGTAGCTGTCAGGAGCTGATTGGCTACTGCTGGTTGCTTGGTAGCTGGGATCAGTTCTTCTGAAATTCCTGTCTGACTTCCTTTCAGCTACTGCACCAGTCGAAGAGGCGAATGCTCCAGCTCTGTCTCTTGTTTTCTTCAGTTTGTCTTGATCTGTCTCCAGCGATACTGGTCCACAGGCGACTCGAGCCTCTTTGGTCAAGAAGTTGACAAACACTTCTAAGCCTGGGTACTCTGACTTGTCACGTTCATAGATGTGCTCATCTACAACCCTCCTCCAGCGATCTACACTGGCGGATCCAGGGGGGGGCATTAGGGGCATATGCCCCCCCCGACAGGAGCCTGGGGAGGGCATTCAGTACAAGTATGCCCCCCCCCCGTTCAGACTTACACTTCTTACGCCTATAACGAGGAACTAAATAAAAATGGATTAGAAATCCTTCCTAGTAACTACTTTTGTGATCAGAGTCGTTTTAGTAGCCTCAATTTAGTTGTCATTGCTTTATTTTGTAAGTATGTTGCTTCTTAGTTCTTACCACAGGGGAGTCATGCCGCTTCAACACTTTTGACCGTATTGTCTAACGATGGCACTCATATTGCGCGAACCAGGTATCGGCCGCCGCCTATGCTTGAGAATAGGGACGGTTAGAATATGATTTACCTTTATCAGTATGGCCGCAGCCAGTGCAGCGTAACCGGGGGGGGGGGGGCACAAGGGGCGCGTGCCGCCTCATTAGATGCATGGTGCCCTATGGGCCCGAGAGGCCCTGCAGTGCCAATTGGCCGCTCAGGGTCCAAGCATGCCTTATTTCGACTGAGATAAGACCCGCAGGACTCGTGAGAGCACCTCACGGAGTCACGGCCTCCTGAGTCGCCACACATCACACATCTCCATAAGGGCCCCACTCCGGCTTCTGAGGGCCCTGTGATGACCTCTGAGTGACCTTGCTGACCCATTAAGCGTCAGCTCAGCTTTAATTAGGGTCCTGACCCATACCCGCATGGAACGGCTCCACACCAGTGCCTCTGAGGGCCCATAACGGCGCCTGTGAGGGTCTCACACTGGCGCCTTTGAGGGCCCAACACCGCCAATCTGAGGGACTAACACCAATATTTCTTAAGGCCCTACATCGGCGGCCGCTCTGAGGGCCCCACACTGGCGCCTCTGAAGGTCTTACACAGGCGCATCTGACGGCTACCTACCTGCAACTCTGTGGGCCCCACACTGGTGACTCTGAGGGCTCCCACGCCTGAGAGTACCACGCCGGTCTCCTGGATCCCACAGGGCTCCTGAAGGCCTCTGCTGGCCCTTGCTGGTCTCTTGAAGACCCCTTGCCCCCATGCATGTGTCTCTGAGGAGTGAGGACTCCCACAACGATGCCTTTGAAAGTCTTCACCGGCGACTGAGAGGGCACCACACAGACACGTCTGAGGGCCCTACACCGCCACCTCTGACACACCAGTGTCTCCTGAGGTCCCACATAGGCGACTCTGAGGGTCCCACACTGGCGCCTCTGGGGCCCCACACCAATGCCTCTGGCAGTCAGCCACCGGTAACACCGGTGACTCTGAGGGCCCCACCGGCGTCTGAGAGTACCATGCCGATCTCTAAGGACTCCACAGGGCTCCTGAAGATACTGCCGGCCCTCACTTGCCGGCCTGTGAAGGCCCATTGTTGGCATCATACGGCCCGTTACCGGCCTCTGAGGGCCCTTTGTCGGTCTCTGAGAGGTCCTACTGGGTTATTAAGCATTCGCATTTCGCACCAACCACTCCAAGGGCCCCACACACAGCCATCTGTGAATGGTGTGGGCTTAGCGCCACACCAGTGTCTGAGGCACCACAACGGCGTCCATGTGAGGGCCTCACACCAGCACCTTAGAGGGCCCACACCGGCTCCTTTGTGGTTCCTGCACCAGTGCCTCTGAGGGCCCCACACCACTGCCTCTGGGGAACCCACACCGATACCTTTGATGGTCCCACGCCAGTACCTCTTAAGGTTCCACACCGGCGACCCTGGGTCGGCTCTTTACCTACACCAGTCATTCTGAGGGCCCCACCGGCCCCACCAATTTTCGTCGATTTCTGGCGCTGCCCGGGTGTTTGTCCCAAAAGCCTCCTCCTCCTGGATCTGCCAATGGGGGTCAGGTGTCCTACCATTTCTGTTTTTTTTTGTTTTTTAGAAAAAAAACTCGTGTCAGGGCTATGACGAAAAATAAGTGGCCTAAATCCGATGAGAAAACAGGATTTGGGGGTACCCTAGGTTTGGCTCCGTGACCTGGTATGCCCCCCCCGCGCTGACACCCTGGATCCGCCAGTGGCGATCTACAAGATATCGTGGAAGTCTTTTCAGCAGCTGGGTAATATCATCGATGTTCCCAAGATTGTTGAGTCCTGGTACTGTCTGAGCTGCCACCAGACAACCTTCCAGGAAATCTGCCAGCTCACGAAGGGCCTTGCCATCTCCAGGCCGAACATGTGGCCAGCTGTGGAGCCGCTGCCTATAGGCATTTGCTGTGACAAAGTCGTTTCCATACCTTTCAATCAGTTTCTGCTTTGCCTTAGAGTAGGCATCCTCACTTCTCAACTGGAGAAGTCCTTGAATTGCACGTTTAGCACTTCCACCTGTGTAGGTTGCAAGATAGTGCAGTCTTTCTGTGCTCTCAGTAGTCCTTGACTCAATGTAACATTCAAATGACTTGAGCCACATTGCGAACTGCTCAACGTCACCCTTAAATACCTCAGGTTCAAGAACAGGCAGCTGGTTCTGTGACTTTGATATGATATGTGCCAGTCCTGTCAAAATTCCTTCGGCCTGAGCATTGCCATCTGAGTTCTTCTCTTGTGTTTTCACATGTGTCTTCACTTGTGTGTCCTTTTGATACTCATCTGGCTCATCTTCATTCAGAAGTTCTTGTTCAAACTTTTCGCTGATATCCTCTTGTGCGTTTTGAATGTCAAGCTGCACTTGTAACTCCAACTCCTTTTCTCTCAGCTCCAGATCCTGTCTTTCCTTCAGAAGTTCTTGTCTTTTCTTCACGGCCATCAGTTGCGCCTTCACTTCTGCCTTCTTTCTCTCATCCTGGAGACGCAGCATCATGAGGTTTGCTCTCATTGAACTTGATGTCGTACTAGCTCCTGCCACAGAACCTTCAAACTTTGTTTCATGATCAGTCAATGCAAGTTCCTTTTGCAAAGCATCCACACCCTCTTTCATCTTGTTCAACTCTACTCCTATTTCTGCATGTCTTGACAGATGCTCCTCCTTTCTTTCTGCAGGAAGCAGAGCTTGCAAATCGATAGCTGTTTGCATGAGCGTCACATATCCATGAAGCCACTGTCTCACCTTCTTTATCATTGTTTTGTGGAGAACTTCATCTGCCTTGACCCTTTCGGACACATCTTCTTCTAACAGTTCAGCTCCTGTCTTCTTCAATTCCTTTAGAAGAACATTATAGCTCTTCTCCTTGGTTTCTAACTGGTATGCAGCACCTTTCGGATTTAATGTGACCTTTCTCCCACTCCTTCTAGCGAGCAGTGCTGCACCACCCTCCTTCGATTCACCTTCCAGACCTTCCATCTTCTTACTTTCATCCATTTCAAAGCAGTTTCAAACAAAAAATAAAATAAAAGAAAAGTAAACACTACAGGTACAGGTTCATGGGTCGTTGGGTGAACTGAAATAATATGAGGCAAATAAAGTTCTACTCAGTGTATAGAATGTTAGTTCGGGTCATTTCACTACCTACAGGTTCAAGGAATTGGTCCCAACGTTCATCTAGTTTTGTTCGGATTGGGGGATTTTTTACTGTAGCAGCATGTGGATAGGACATCAGTTTTCCTTTTCATTCAGTATATTCATCCAGTTCCGCAATGCCACGTAAAAAACTGAAAAGACACAACACGGTATTATAACCCTCGTTTCCTCAACATTCCTGCGCCACATTCGCAACCAACTGATAACTGACTATAATATCTGACTAGAATGTTTTTGTTCGCACTTCAACATGACAAACTTAGGCAAAAATATCATCTAATCATAAACAAAAGCATACATACCAAAATATTAAAGAAAATACATTACTCACTCCGTCCCATGTCCCTCGGCTCGCTTTTCGTTCAAAACAATAACATTTCTTGCGCAGATGCGGCAAAAAACAGGGCCCACGCGGGCCACGCTGGTTGTCACCTAAACCACTGCAGTAAATTGATGCCAGCGGGAACATACAGCCTGAGGTCAGTCTCTTAGACGGAACCTAATATGTTAGATTAATCTCATCTGGGATACCACGGTTCGGTAAATGCCCGGTTTGCAATGTTTATCTGAAATTTTGCACCGTAGGGAGACCACGTCTATGTATGTCCTCTGTTGCACCGCCGTGTCCACATGTAACTCCCCTGTGTCCCAATGTTTCTCTAAGTATCATGTAATCTCGTGTCGTTTGGTGCTCTATGCAGCCCGGTGTAAGTCCCACGTCTCCGTGTTGCCCTGGTGCTCCACGTAACCTCCGTGTAACTTCTCTCTGTCCCCCTCTCCCCCTCAGATGGACGTGGAGCGGCGCCGTCGCGCGCTGCTCTCCGCCGCCGGCGGCCAGCTCCACCAGGCGCGCCTGCAGGCTGAACAGGACCTGCAGGCGTACTGCGACTCGCTGGTGCAGGCGGTCCACAGGCGGAAGGAGGCGCTCACCGGCCTGCTGGCGCAAATATACAGGGACAGAGTCAGTGATATAGGTGGGTACCGAACGAAACAGGGACTTAGCTGACGACGGAAATATGACTGACGACGTAAATGGTACGGCTTGTGCCGCTCCGCCCGGGTAGATAGGCTGACACTCATTACATCTTAGATAAACGGCCATTGCCTGCGGCACCTCTGACCTCTTACTCATCACAGAATGGATGCTTATAAGATCTTCCATTGCAGGATAGAGCTCTTCTTGAGCCCCACCGCACGGGACGGCAATGATTGAATCTTTCTATCTCGCTGCGGTACTTATCCGATCTTTCCATCACAGTAGGTACGGGCCCGATTGGAGCCTCCCATCACAGGACAGGTATTACACATAAACGCTCTCACAAAATCATCAAACGGCAGACCCTCCCTAATCCCATCACATGGCGAGGTTCGCTCCCCTGTGCATCCCTCGCTCATCCAAGGTCAGGGCTAGCCCTGCTGATATTCGTCGGAACATGTGGTATGTACATTCCACCGTGACGCTTCGTCGCCCATGCTGCACTGCCGCCGCCACTGTCCGACCGTGAACCAACCAACCGTCGAACCATGAACCGAGCGACCGTCCGACCGCCCGTCCGATCGTTTGACTCTCGACCATTGCACCGAATAACTGACCACTCGACCATCAGAACGACTGACCGACCGACCAACCGTCCCATGTCAGACCATCGGACTGACCAACCGACCTCGTTCCAATCAACCTACCAACCGACCAACCGTCCAACCGACCGTCTGTCCGTCCGTCCGTCCGTCCGACCGACCGACCTTGCGACTGGTGCTCATGTGCAGTGGACGGCAACAGTTCCGTTCTCGTTCGCTGACAAGTGTGCACTGTATGCACGCTGTTCAGTGCACAGTGGATGGCAGTGGTGTGAGGGAGCGTCCCAGGAGAACATGTTTGCAGGGGGAGGGTTGGCGTCGGTAACTGTGTGATTCACTGCGCTTAATCCGTGTATCCGTGCATTGCTATTGCTTCATCTTCTCGATCGCCGATGCGTTGTGTTGTGTACTTCTGTGGAGCCCCACGCATGTGCCTTAAACCCACAAGCCGGTAACCCAATGTTTGCCATATGCGCTCCTTATCTCACTTCCAGTATTTGTTCCCTCACACCTGCTGCGTTTATGTCTATAAGCGTTGTAGTACCCCAAACAGCCATTGACCTCTGCCTTTTCCCGGTGCAGAGCACCAGCTGGCCCGCCTGGACTCGTTCCTGACGGAGCTGGACTCCTGTGAGCGGCACATGGAGCGGGCGCTGGACGCTGGTACCGACACAGAGGTGCTGCTGCTCAACAAACAGGTCACCGTCCGGGTGGGCGGTCAGCAGCTGCTGCAGCAGCGACAGCAAGCCGACGCCGAACGCGCCGGGGAGCTGAGGTTAGTCAGGGCTAGACGAGGTCAGATGGGGTCAGATAGGTTCAGTCTGGGGAGCACGGAGTCAGGTGGGGCCTGTTCGGAGCCAAGCGAGACCAAACGAGAGCAGATAGGGTCAGAACAAATAAGGTAGGTCAGAATGATGCAGTGAGGGTCAAGGCAGTCGAACGTGGTCCAACAGCAGTGGCGATCACGCCGGGTAGCTAATGCCCGTCCTAAGGTCAACCAGAGGTCGAACGGGGCTAGACTAGGTCAGACTTCTAGAAGGTCAATCGGGGTCATGTGAGATCAGACTAGGGTCAGAAGTAGCTAGACGAGGTTAGACGTGATAGGACGAGGTCTAATAGACTCGGACAGAAAAAAACTTCCAGATGGTATTAAATAGGGATCGTGATGTGCCAAGAGGTCCCTAATGGGACGGACGGGGCCTTGGGGCCAGACTGGATCAAATAAGGATTTGAAATGACACATATGGCATACGAACCGGGCATTACTGAAGAACGGACAATAGCCAGGGCTAGATAAGGTCGGGTGGACTGATGGTTAACGGCAGGATCGTGCATGCATGGTCTTTACGGGTCTGACAGTGGGCCAGTGAGGTCAAAGATCGGACGGATTGAGATTTAAAGGTATAGGCTGACGGACAAACGATCATTAGGTCAAATGCAAATCAAGTATATAATTGATCAGGAGCAGTGAAGCAGCGAGAATGATTAGGGCCACTGGTGGTCAAAGATCTCAGGACTGATGATAATGGCAGCAAGTAACGCGACTATTTTGTGGTCACCAGGTTCTAAACGGGATAATTGGCAACCGTGGGTACGACGTGTGAACTCTCCAATTGATTAAATCCCGCTGTGAAATTGACAGCCTCAGCGCCGCCGTGACATCTTCATTCACTTGCCGGGACCGTTTTCTCTCAATGAGCCTGCAATCCGTGACGCTGTCAATGTCCGTGCCGACATTATGGCCGGCCTAAATCACGTATTTATGCCTCTCCATCACACTTAATTACGGGGATGGTCATACGGGACTCGTAAACACTGCTCTCGACACTGAGAGCTCGGTCAGAGAGTGGGCTGTAAAAGGGTGTGTGCAGACACGCTGGCTCACTAGGAGGGAAGGGCCGATGGTCGGAATGCTTGGAATAGACCCGGACTCGGCCTACTCAGTCGCCGTTCAGCGCTGGCGAGGTAGATTCCGATGTAGGATGAACTCGACTATCGTTACGTTTGGAGAGGTTTGCTCTACGGGATACTGATGTTGTCTGGCAGCTACTGAGTGTGTTAGAAATGTGAGGATGTGCTGAATAACGGAATATTCGTGCGGGAAACCCTGCTGGGTGCCAGGTGGCTAACCCTCAGCGCCCTCTGCTCGGTCGGCAGAAACTGCACTGGTACAAGCGCCACCTAGTGTGCTTCACGCGTCATCCTTTCATCGACGCTAAGGAAGTTGGATGTTTCTAGGTTCCAGTTGATCTAATATCTGAGCCACAGCTGCCTTTCATTACCTCCCGAACGCTGTCAGATGTGTCCCCTTTTTATCAGGCCTTACATCACCGTCGCAGCCTACTCAGTCATCCCATGTCGTTAGCTTTGTTCCTGACCTGACGCTGCCTCCCGTGTCTGCGGCAGGTTCGAGGCGTCCAACACGGACCGACTGGAGGCACAGTTGGCCTCCTTCGGCTCGTTCCGCGCCGGTCCCGAGCCTCCCGAGCCGGCGGCACTGGCACCTCAGTCGGAGACGGACGGCGGGGCCACTGGCCGGCCGCCGGGGGACCAGCTTCTGCTGGATATACCGGCGCGACTCAGTCACAGCGGCGGTCACAGTCCGAGCCAGACACACAGTCACAGTCCGAGCCAGTCACACAGTCACAGTCCTAGCCAGTCTCACAGTCACAGTCCGGGACAAACACACAGTCACAGTCCGGGCCAGTCTCACAGCCATAGTCCGGGACGAACACACAGTCACAGTCCGAGCCTGGCTCATAGGCAAAGTCCCAGCCAAATCCACGGCCCCAGTCCCAGTCAACTCCACAGGCACAGTCTCAGTCACGCCCCGGGCCAGCTCCACAGTCAAGGTCACAGTCCGGCACAGATCCACCGGCACAGCGTCAGTCACAGTCCGGGCCAGCTGCGTGTGCAGAGACACAGTCCCTCACAGGTCCACAGGCACAGTGTGAGTCACAGTCCGCAGCTCCACAGCCACAGTCCGAGTCAGAGTCACAGTCAGGGCTCGAGTCACAGCCCCAGCCCCGGACAGAGCAACGGTCACTGCCAGGTGGGTGACTCTGAGAACTAAACATAATTACTCCTTGATGATCGATGTAGGCCAAATAAACGATGTTGCATTACATTTAGACTGCATTGTCTGTTACTTGCATATTTTTTTCAACTAGAGAACATATTTAGCTTCAGAAGCTAAAGCGTGCACTATTCCGACAATCATCATGTCTCGCTACTTTTGACCCTTCACATGCTATGTAGCTAAACGGTACTCTGCTGACCTCTTGCCCCCCCCCCCTCCGTCAGCTGCCCTCCTCAGACGTCTCCAGCGAGCGGTCGTCTGCCGAGAGGGTGCCCGCTCGCCGCTCTCTCTCGGGCAGCGCCGCCTCTCCCTCAGTGGTCAGCACCGGCTCCCGCGGCTCGGGGGCCAGCCAACCGTCGAGCCGGCGCAGCTCGCGTCGCTCCGTGCCGCCGCCCCTGCCGCCGGCTGAGGATGACCTGGTGCTGTCCATTGGAGAGAAAGGACGCGGGAGAGGAGAGTTCAGCAACCCGCAGGTGGGTTTGGGGACAGGGGTGGAGAGAGGGGTGGAGAGATAAAGAGAGAGAGGGAGAGAGAGGGAGAGAGAGAGAGAGAGAGAGGGAGAGAGAGAGAGAGAGGAGGGGGATACAGAGAGACAGGGAGAGAGGACGGCGACGGGGAGAATGCAGCAACCCTCAGGCAGCAACCCTCAGGCAGCAACCCTCAGGCAACCCTCATCTCCCTGTCCCTTGGCCTCCCAGCCAAGGGACAGGGAGAGAGAAAGGGAGAGGGCCGCGGGAGGGAGGAGAGTGCAACAGCCGTAAGTGAGCTATGAAGCAGAGGGATAGAGTTAGTGAGGACCGACCTGGACGACATCTACATTCTGCGTAAGGGGCGCTGCTAACGGCGGCTGACTCGGCGAGTCCACAGAGGTCGCCTTGTGTACCCACTCTATAAGCCCAATGTCTACGAAGTCGGCAACCTCCGTTCCGTCGTTTCCATCCTCAGGATACTGAAATCCTTCTCCTCCACGCCGCAACCCCAATCCGGGCTGGACAGGCACCTTTATCTCATGCGGGCTGCTCCCTTGGAGCGGCACCGCTGCTCCCGAGGGAGCGCACCCCGTAGCCGGGTGCAGAGAGTGCTTGGGGGGGGGGGGGGCTGGTTGGCCTATCCATTCGGACGGGCTCAGCCCCGGCGACTCTCAAGGGTGTCCGCCCAGACCAATGTCTCCCCCTAATTCCTATCATCCTTCCGGCTCTGAAATGATCTTGTCAGACCGAAAGGGCCTAACCCAACAAAACAAACAAGAAGTCGGCAAGACCCGTCCTGGGCCGTCGTTTCTTTCCTCAGGACAGTGAAATCTTTCTCGTCCACGTCGCAACCCTTGGTCCGGGCTGGACAGGCAACTTTATTCCATGTGGGCGGCTCCCATTGGAGTGCACCGCTGCTCCTAAAGGAGCCCACCCGTGGCCGGGTGCAGTGAGTGCTGGGGGGGGGGGGGGGGGCTGGTCGGCCTGTCCTAAAAAATGGGCTCAGCCCCGATGACTCACTAGGGTGTCTGCCCAGACCAATGTCTTCCCCTAATTCCTTTCATCCTCCATCCCGGCTCTGCAATGGTCTCAATAGACCGAAGGGGCCTTACCCAAAAAAAAAAAAACGTTATCAACACCAGTCGGCCGGCAGACTTAGCCCTATTCCGGGCGGGGGGGGGGGGGCGGGTGATTCGGCCCCCCTCAGGTTTTTCTTGTGCCATTGCCAAACGCCGTAAGACTGAAAGCTCCTAAACATTCATTGCGCACATTTTGACAAAAAAGTTGCCGGGTCAGGTCAGGTCAGGTCGACAGAGGTGGTTTGTTGACCCCACCTCAGAAAAGTTTGCGATCCCGCCTGAGCTAGAGTTTTTGACTGATCGATCAGTTTTTTCTCTTCAGGCTTTAGTTAGGGTACCAATATGTGCAATTTGTATAGCTCAGAATTTTTAGATCTGTAATCTGAGGTCAGGCCAGACTCGTGACTTTTACATTGCAAGCCAATTGAAAAATATTGAAATGCCTCCTGCTTCGTGTAAACGTGTCAAAACCACCCAATTCTGTCGGTATTATGGAAGATAATCTCATCGGTGATGATCCTAGTGCCGCTTATTGACAGGGACACCGGGAAAGATCATCTGAGGTCATGTGACGTCATAAATAGTTTTTTTTTTGTCAATAAATTACGACACGATGGTGCTAAAGACTTGCAAGTGATACCAAATTGCTCGCCTGGTCAAGGCGCGTCGTTTGGTATGCAGCATGACCATACCCCACAACCTCATTGGTGAATGACCTGACCTTGACCTCGGGTCAAATTTCAAATTGACCTGTGAAGGCTATCACATACGTATTTCGCATCGCCTGGACGAGAGCAACAAAAATGTATTATTTTATGTCTCTTATGTTTCTTAGTTCAAAAATTTTATAAGTAACTAATGCCAAAGCATTTTATCCTTGATGACCTCTGGTGACCTCAATATTGACCTGACCCGAAAATGTTTCATGTAAAATCTGTAGATCTCTAAACGACCTATCAAATGCCGTTTGCCGTTTGTCGGTCCGATGTCGCTCCATCTTCTCTAGTGTAAAAGAGAGACTGTTTTCAAATTGGCTGGAAGCAACATATTAATTGTAGTTAACGATCGGTGAAATAACATGTCTTTATTGACTGCAAATAATTTTGAAAACTTATTCGATGCGAGCGTGTTTGCATGCTCGAGAGTCTCGGACATGGTTTGTCTGTAAACTATGACCGTCCAGGGTAAATCGACACAGATGCATTCCCGTCTATTTCTCCAACGGTTTAAAGGTAGTGTGCCAGCTTTCCTGGACCGTATGGAGTTAATGGCCCAGATAAGGAGAATCGGATTTTTAGAACTTATCCATACCTTCAAAACTCATGGAAACGTCTTAGATTCTTCAAATTTTGAGTACCCCAGTGCGAAATTCGCCCCGACGGGTTGTCGGTCGTACCCCAACCACATTTCACACCACTATGAACAATAAATGCACACACTGAAATCGCTATTACCGATATGCTCATCCAATCAAGTTTCGATAAACCCGTTCATCATCAGCTCCTGCGGTTTCGAACACGCCTGTTAGGTGGTGCGGTAGACCGCGCCCAAAGCCAGGGCCCCGGTAACGTGAGGTAGCCGAGTCAGGGCAGCGCCTGCGCTGACCCAAGCCGGAGCCGCGCGTCCTCCCGGTGTCATGTGATAGCCCGGGGCTGCCCGCGGGGATGCGGTAGACCGCGCCCAAAGCTGCGGCCCCGGCTTGGGTCAGCGCACGCTGCCCCGACTCGGCTACCTCACGTTACCGGGGCCCTGGCTTTGGGCGCGGCTTCTGCTCATACTTTGTGGTGCGGTGGTGGTGCGTCGGGCTGCGCGCTCTGACTTCGGCCAAGAAAAATGCGTCAGCTGATCATTGTCATTTCTGCCACTTGCGTATGGTGAAATGGGGTCATAACTTATGAGACGGCTTTTTCATATCAATTATTTTACATAAAATCATATTTCAAACCATAAATAATGTTCGACAGCCAAATAAAAGAAACAATACCAATACAGGCTTACAGTTTAAGGCTCGACATTGTGTTGTCTACGATTAGACAGCTGATAACTCATTCCCTACGTCGTATGGTCGTAACACTATAATGACCTTTGCTTATTGTCACATGTGCGCCGCATTCGCGATTGTTGCCGACGCCTGTTTGCAGGTGAGCCCACTACAGTTGTTATACATATCTAAAAACCGATAAACTTTTAGGCGAAAAAGGCACTATTCCAGGCCCATTTTTGATTTTTTTGCGATATTAGGGTAAGTGGCTCCTATGACGCACACTTCCTAAAAGCGCACACCAAGAACCTTTTTTAATGTAGTTCCTTCAGCAGAAGCCAGGAACGAAAAAATCAGCTGTCAATCACTTCCAGCGACATTTGTGCTGCGTGTGGACGGCGGTGGGGTGTTTTCGGCTCAAAAGGTGAGTAGTTATGGCGGATATTGTGATTGAGGTGCAATGTTTCTTCAGCAAAAAAGTGCCTGAAGCAATAATGCATGTTTTAAGACGCATGCACTTCTCGCGTAAACCTGAATAGGCCGGAAAGATCGATGGGCACTGACCGGATGGCAATGAAACGGGGCTCAGTTTAGGCATGCATGCTTTACCCAGAATGCGTCAGTGCTGACGGGAGGGGGCTGAATGTCAGGTGTGCGTGTTTAGGGCAACTGGTTCTGCAATGACGCACACTTTCAGTGCCGCAAATGCGCACAGTACATCTGATGATTAGGGGAAGTTGGGGCAATGCCGGAGTTGGGGCAAAGCCGAAATTCGGGATATTTCGAAAACCGTAAGACATGGATGCCACCTGTCAGTGATGCTCTGAAGCTTAAGTGACTACAATTATCGCATGTTTGTTACGAGTCGTCATTCGGAATACTTCGACTGTGAGGGCGCCAAGAGCGTTTTCAAGGTACATTTCCCGTGTACTACATGCGCCTTTGAAGCTGCATTTCTTACTCATTATGCTACCGTTTGTCTGGCCAATTCGGTCAAGTAATCTTTAGCATGTCTTTGCATAAGTGTGCTGCCTATTTGAAATTTATACAGCACGTTGAAAAGTTATGGGCCTGCAAATGAAAGTATGGCTGGCTGGGGTAATGCCGAAAACGTGCGATTACGCACGTGTTAAAAGCACGCTACGTGGACTTTACTGCTGTAGAATAGCAACGCGTATTTTTAGTCACACAAATTACACTTTCAACCGACACAACGGCCTGTTACCTATAAGGAATGATTTACCTGGCATTTTCTTATTATATCACACAATTATAACTTCCAGTGTGCACCGCGTCCTCAAGCTCTTAAAACGCGTGTCAGCTTTGATGAATTCTGGATAAAGTTTGAGATAAAATGGCAAAACATCAATGTCGGCATTCCCCGTAGATCATTTCTCCCATTTTCGGCTTTCCCCGCAGTCCGGGGCAACGCCGAAAAAGTCACTTCTTTGATATTTTTAGTTTGTGCGCTTAACGGTATGCGAATTCATCAAATGCGCCTGGTATGTTTGAAAGGCAAAAGACTGGCCTCTCGAATGACTTCAATAAGAATAGCTTATGTTGTCTACCTTGCGTGCTACGGGCGTCAGAAAAAAAGTCTTCGGCGTTCCCCCAACTTCCCCTATCTAGCATTCTTTCTTACAAGGAGCAGCTTATATCACGATGAATTGACATGTTAGGCATTGGCACAGTATAGAATGCGGCATTGAGCTCCACTCCCGGCGGTGGAGCTGGCAAAACGGCGGTGGAGCTGGACGCCGGGCCCGCGCGCTCGGCTGGTGACGCCGGACCCGGGCGCTCGGCTGGTGACGCCGGGCCCGGGAGCTCGGCAGGTGACGCCGGGCCCGGGCGCTCGGCTGGTGACGCCGGGCCCGGGAGCTCGGCAGGTGACGCCGGGCCCGGGCGCTCGGCATGTGAAGCCGGGCCCGGGCGCTCGACTGGTGACGCCGGGCCCGGGAGCTCGGCAGGTGACGCCGGGCCCGGGCGCTCGGCTGGTGACGCCGGGCCCGGGAGCTCGGCAGGTGACGCCGGGCCCGGGCGCTCGGCATGTGAAGCCGGGCCCGGGCGTTCGACTGGTGACGCCGGGCCCGGGAGCTCGGCTGGTGACGCCGGACCCGGGCACTCGGCTGGTGACGCCGGACCCGGGCGCTCGGCTGGTGACGCCGCGCCCGGGAGCTCGGCAGGTGACGCCGGGCCCGGGAGCTCGGCAGGTGACGCCGGGCCCGGGCGCTCGACTGGTGACGCCGGACCCGGGCGCTCGGCTGGTGACGCCGGGCCCGGGAGCTCGGCAGGTGACGCCGGGCTCGGGCGCTCGGCAAGTGACGCCAGGCCCGGGCGCTCGGCTGGTGACGCCGGGCCCGGGAGCTCGGCCGATGGAACATCTCGTGCTGACTCCGTATCCATGCGGGACGACGAAGAACTAGATAGAAGTCTGCATGACGTGATGCCAACCCCTCGCGTGCAGAGCAAAGGTAAGCGAAGGGCAGTTAATAGAGATGCTGTGCTGGTAAAGAGGGCATTGTTTGAGTCCGACGGTAACAAGGAAAAAACAAAGAAAACAGCCAAACATGGACACGTGAAAATAAAACAGGTACCTAAAGCCCAATGAAGACCAGTCATCAGGAAGTGAGACGACATGCATATACTGCTGCATGAAGTTCTCACGATCGTGTGAAGAGTGGATACAATGTCAAGTGTGCACTGGCTGGGCATGCGTGCCATGCACTGACGCTGAAACAAAACAGACAAGTTTCACTTGTGACCTCTGCCGACAGTAGATACTGAGTCAATGAAAAGGTTTCGAGTTCATGATGTGTTCATGATGCGTACATGTTCATGGTGTGTTTCATGATGTGACGAGTTCAAAGTTCATGATGTGCTCATGGTGTTCAACTTTAAAATAAAGTGATTTGAGCAATACCTCGACATGTTTATTAAACCTAAAACCTGTTGGAATTGTTCTTGTGCGCATTTGAGGCAGCTGAATGTGCGTCATAAGAGCACCGGTGCTCTATTAGCGCACGTCGGACGTTGGTGGATGTTTTGCCTTATATGTCATAAATGATGAAGGAACGCTGGAACGTAAAAGTCAAATCAAGAAAGCAAATGCTTATGAAAACTGCTTGTGACCATTTTGTTAGCAAAACAGGTTTCAGTAAGTCTCAAAAGCAGTTTTGCTACTAGGTGTGCGTGATAGGAGCCACTTACCCTAGGTAAAAACAGAAGCTTCTTATCCTAGGAAAAATAAAATGGGAAATCTTTCAAAGGTGGCACACTACCTTTAACCATTAGGTGAAAAGCAAGGCCTGAGTCGGTGAAACCTTAACAGAGTGTCTATGCTGTGACCGGAAATGACCAGTGACGCTAGCAATTTACATTGAATAGCGCAGCCACTGGTTTGCTCGACTTGAAATCTCATGGACGAACTTAGAATTAACGATCAACCGACCGACCGACGCGGGCCCGGCTGCTGACTATATACAGAGATGCCAATGTGTTGCGTTTTGTTCGTTCTTAAATTCGTTTTGAGATTCGCTTACGACGTTTTGCTAAGTGGAATTGTCGGTCGGAATGGTTGGTCGGACATACATTTCAAATAGTTTACCGTCCTTCAGAGTCACGATGAAATTTATTTCCTTTACTCCTTTCACTATCAAAGTCATAATGCAACTTTTGGTTGGATGAAAACGTTATGAACGCCCTGTGCTTCGGCCATGGCATTTAAAAATGATCCTTTTATCTAAAAAGATCTACGCATTGCCAAACACCGATCATTCGACGATGGCGTGGCTGTCAAAGCTGCTAGAAACAGAGAATTTCGGTTCTTCGGAGTTTCCCAAGGACCACTGCCGTTTTCAACGGCCTTGCAATTGATGATTCCATTTGAGTCAATGTGTCCGGAAATGCCCAGTGTGTCCTTTGAGCCCACAATTTGAACTTAAGTATAGGTGCTCGTTCACTTAGTGCTTCCGGTCACTCACTTTTTGTGTACCTTCGACTGGTTGAAAATATATCTGTCAATCTCCTAATGGTGTCATATTTTATGTTCAAGCGAAGTTTTGCACTTAAGTTTTTAGTCAACCAACTACATGCGCATAAGCTATGGTATGGTATAAAGGAGATTTCATTTAAAATGGCTCTTACTGGGCTACTTCTGGATAACTTAAGGAGACCTGACACACTCGGTGAATAGGTAACTGCTAGTTTACAAATATCACTCTGTAGGTACTTTTATTTTGCCGTTTTTCTGTTTTAATGAACCGGTAAAAATGGCGCCTGCAAATTTCTACTGCATTTTCATGTGATCATCACGCTATAAATTGCTGGCTCAGCTCATTTCACATCCACTCATACAATAAGATGCCTCCGCAGCTAGCTTGTCTTCCAGTAATGCCAGTTTGAATGCACAGACGACCCATCAGTTTGCGGGAACGACTCCTGTTGATCTCCCGACCTGACTCGACTCAAGTCTCTGATCTTGGTGTGTCGGGTCGGTGGCAACCAGTACCACCCCCGCAGACTGGGCGGTCAAAGCGGCTGGTTTCGCGCGCCGGCGGCCTCTATAGGAGCTGGCCGTCATCTGCCGCTGGTCCCGGCGGAGGCGCGCGCTATGAATGCCCGCCGTGCCAATGAGGCCGCCGGTGGAGCCGCGTCCACACCGTGCACCAGTGCCGGCGAGCTGACTGACGTCAAACAACGGCTGCCTCCCCACTCAGGCCTGAAAAGGCCCGCAAAGGCCAGAGAAGCCGCACACCGGCCGCGCTACACCGAGCGCCCACACGCCAGTAATTCCAACCGGTGCGTTGCAGGCGGCTCCGCACCGAACTACACAAAAACGCGGATACGGTACTACTTTAAATATCAATAGAGCTCGGTCAATCGGAGTTGAGTGCAATCAAACCGTAGCAATAATGCTATATGTAAGGCGAGTGACGGTGGCAGCTTGCATGAGACACATTTGAATTATTTAACCATCTCATGTGTGCGGCGATTGCCAGCTTCTAACGTCTAAGGGGGGGGGGGGGTCGGTTGGACCCCCCTGCCGTTTGGCCCCTGATCGAGCTAGGGCTTCGCGGAAAAAAACAAGCGTGTTGCTCGTGACGAGAGGAAGCCAATGATACCCAATTTTAAGGTCCTAGATCATTTGTTGACCTTCCAGGTCAGGTCAATGACCCAAAAGTCGGGAAAATCGGGACCTGATAGAAAGTCGTAAAGTGTCGCTGCTATGGGGTTTTTCGGGGCATGCTGATCACGAATATCGTGTTAGTTTTGATCACAGATGATGTCTTAAAGCATTTAGACCAGGTCGGGTCAGGTCAGGTCAGCCAGTAGGGGTCGTGACGGGATTTTGTAAGACGTGTCAACCGCCTCTGACAGCTTCGTAACATGTTAAGAAGGCACCAAAACTACTTCGTAAATGTTCAAATGGTTGCTAAATTCGAATTCAGCTAAAAAAATAGCCTAGAAACATGTAAAACTCGAAAAAAGTGAACCGAGGTCACCAAAGGTCAATGACCTGACCTGATCTTCAGGAGACCTTGGCATCCACCCTAATGTATGGGAGCAACATCAAATCACATGTTTGAACGTTTGAAACCACGAAAAGCTTGCAAACGCGCGGCTAATGCGAGCCGACATACGCCGAATCGCGATTCCGGCCAAACATAGCCTCGAGAAATAGGTCACAGGTCAAAGGTCATTTGGGTCAGGGTCATGAAATTTTCAGAGTAGGTGTAAAATTGACCAACTCGAGGGTACTGAAAGTTTGGTCGCGATCGGCCGCTTTTTGCGCGAGTTATCCGCGAAAAACCATGGGGGGGGGTGTCCATCCGACCCCCTACACAGTACACATGCGAGGGTTAAAACGAATTTCAATTGAAGCGACACGTTTTCTTATAGCTGAAGAAGAAATTGACAAACTTACTGTGGGACAGGAAACGGAACTGAAGTTGCACGGAAAGCAGTCTTTGATGATTGCTTCTTGTTTGCTATCGCACCGCTGTTTGTATTTCTGGATTATACGGTTACATCCGAACAAGCAGTGTCCCACCTTTACCGTCCTTTCGAAGCTGGCAAATCACCAGACTCTGTGCTGTGATTTGCGGTCGTGGTCAGACATTTTTTTATTAATGAGTATATCCCGAATGCCTGACGGAAGTTGTAATTGCGTAAGTGGGATCGTCCCCCACCAGTTCAGGAAAGCCAATAGAGTATCGAGAGGTCAATGATGTAGGCACCTACACAAACCAAGCCGTAGACCTCTGTGTACCAAGGCATACAGACTACAGAGGTCTAAGACCATAGTTAAGTTATAAAAGATTTTTTTTTTCAATCTTTTTCGCGACTGGTTTTCACAGGAAATAGCGTATGTAAGTACTTACCTATGTGCGCAATAATGCTCTGTTTGACACGGAACCAAACTTATAGTGTCTACTTTAGTTCGATTTGGAAACTATACTGGCGAGAGGCTAAATACGGTACCAGCAGAATTACTTTAGAAACTCTCCAAGGGAGAGTGCGGTGCTGGTGTTCAAGGAGAGCAACTTGTACTCGATATTCTATTTCTGTTCAGCTCTGTCAATAGTTCTAAAAAGAACAACGATCGTCAGACAAAACTGGCAAGGATTCTACGGAGTTCTGACGCCCTCGCACTGATTGTTGTCGGTTCAGTTGAATTGGATGAAATCTCTTCGTCCACACACTAACTATGCCCAGATCCATTTGCATTAGACCAAAACTTCAGCTCGCTTACCCCGATGCTGTGTCGTTTCGTTATCCACACGTTTTGTTTGGGTGTTTGGTGGGGTCAAACCGGGTTAGGCTGGACTGGCACGGATAAAACCGTCCTGCGACCTCGAAGACCAAAATTTGGTTTCGCCGGCCGTACTGCATATGTGGGGTCACAGCAATGGCAGTGATGAAGAGGACACGTGACTCATAATAAAAATGCTTATTTTTGAGGTAAGAGTCTAGATACGGTATAGGGTAACTACCAAACTGAACGAGTTGGAGTGTTGTGACACGTTTGTTAAAAAAAAATGGGCTCAATTACCTATCAATCAAAATTCGATGGAACAGGTCGTCATGGCTATTCGACAACGAAGCAGACCTGCCAAGATTGTAACTTTCGTTTTAGCTAGCTCGCTTAGCATTATTGTAGAAGTTTTGATGTCATGACTGGATCCACATACAATAAATTTTGTACGTTTGTTCCAGTCGACGTCTTGGTAATGCGTCCTCAGGTAGTTTATGCGCTCATTTCAGTTTACGAGGTCAGGCTGAGGGAAATTAAATTACCTTGAACTCAGTGACAAGGCACAATCGAAGTTGATCGACGCGCACTGCTCATTCAGACGCAATTTCGGTTGCCATGCCAAAACACCGCTCCAGATAGCTGAGGTCAGATTTCTCATGCTGCATTCTACCATCTCCATAAAATGACTTTGAATGGAAGTCATTTTTAGATATGTACCAAGTTCGCCAAATGTCACCACTGATAAGTACCAGCGAAATCGTCTTCGGTCGTCTCAATGCGCATGGTTTATATTACGATCACACAATCCATTGATACGCTTCTAGTGATCCAGGTCAATACACCCCCTCCGATTAGACGGTTTCGTTCTGCGGCGACATTTTGGTAGTCGTCCCGGTGAGTGGGTCCGCCGAATTGTTCTGGATCGATCCGTGGGGGTCAGTGGTGGAGCAATGAGTCCGTGGACCCAGCGTGTTCGTGACGGTGCGTGGCGAGCGGCGACCGCCGCGGAGTGACGTCTAATTAGTCCAGCTCGTGACGGAACGGGCGGCAATCTGGGCAAACCGCTGACCTTTGACAATTGAATGGTTCCGATGAATTGGACTATTCTTATGTTGCAATAACGAGGTAATCAATCTAATGTAATGAATGCAGCTGTCTTCAGTGAAATGTAATATATCTACTATACTATTTGTGAAATGAAACTCTGTGTTTCTGTCTGTGTGTTTGCACCGTGCAGAGGGGTGCTTTGACGCCGTGCACAGGTCAAACGGTGCGGTCGAGGGGGCTGAAATTTTCGCAGCGTGTTGATGACGTCACGGGCACGTGCAGTGTCGAGGTTCGAGTCCCGGGGGGGTGGATGGTTCGCACGTGGCACGCGCTGGAAAAAGGTGTTTTTTCTCCAAATTTTGCTCGGATCTCAAGGCATCGGCAGCCGGGTTCAATCGCCTTTGACAATAAAATGCATGACGATCGGCGGCGGGTGCCTCTCATTTGCAGATTGGCAGCTTATTTATTTTGATAAGCAGAGGCGAATGAAGGTGTTGATTTTCGGTAAATAAAGACAGTTTTCACTGCGCTAACACAAATGCGCCGCGTTTGCCGTTATGCGCCACGTTTGTCTAAAGGCCCCATTTTTTGTCGCAAATTGCACAGCTTTGTCAAATATTGTCCGATAAAGGTGCAATTCGGTAGAAGGATGCATGACAAAAGGACAGAAACAAATTCACCACTTTTGTCGCAATGCGCCACATTCGTCACAAGGCGCTATTTCCACCAAATATGATTAAGAATAATGGAATTACACGAGTAGGAGCACGTTTAGAAACTCTTTTTTAGTTCATCAGTTTATATGATAATCTGTGACCTCACATGACCCAGTGGTAGTGGTATTATGGGTAGTGGTAAGGGTAGTAGTAGGGATAGGGGTAGTAGTAGTAGTAGGGTAGTGGTAGAGGTAGTACATACATACATACACATACACATTTATGGTAGTGGTAGTGGTAGTGGTAGAAGTAGTGGTATAGTAGTAGTGGTATGGGTATTAGTAGGGGTAGTGGTAGTTGTAGGGGTAGTGGTAGTGGTAGGGGTAGTAGTAGTGGTAGTGGTAGAAGTAGGGGTAGTGGTAGGGGTAGTAGTAGGGTAGTGGTAGGGGTAGTGGTAGTGGTAGGGGTAGTAGTAGTGGTAGGGGTAGAAGTATGGGTAGTGGTAGGGGTAGGGGTAGTGGTAGGGTAGTGGTAGGGGTAGTACTAGGGGTAGTGGTAGGGGTAGTGGTAGGGGTAGGGGTAGTAGAAGTGTGGTCCAGGCCGATCCAATGTGACGAGGTGACCTATACGACCTGGCCTGACCAGGGTAGTAGTAGGGATAGGGGTAGTAGTAGTAGTAGGGTAGTGGTAGAGGTAGTACATACATACATACACATACACATTTATGGTAGTGGTAGTGGTAGTGGTAGAAGTAGTGGTATAGTAGTAGTGGTATGGGTATTAGTAGGGGTAGTGGTAGTTGTAGGGGTAGTGGTAGTGGTAGGGGTAGTAGTAGTGGTAGTGGTAGAAGTAGGGGTAGTGGTAGGGGTAGTAGTAGGGTAGTGGTAGGGGTAGTGGTAGTGGTAGGGGTAGTAGTAGTGGTAGGGGTAGAAGTATGGGTAGTGGTAGGGGTAGGGGTAGTGGTAGGGTAGTGGTAGGGGTAGTACTAGGGGTAGTGGTAGGGGTAGTGGTAGGGGTAGGGGTAGTAGAAGTGTGGTCCAGGCCGATCCAATGTGACGAGGTGACCTATACGACCTGGCCTGACCGAAGGTGACCTGGCCTGACCCAGTGTGACCAGGGATGACCACCTTGACCTGACTTGACTCCGTATGACCCAAATTCCATACAACTAAGCCCTCAGAATAGTTCTTATATTCAAAATTTCCTTCTGCGCGTTTCCGTCCATATCTCTGCTTCCAGACGACCGATCAGTTTAAATCAAACACCATTCGAAAGCAAATTGACTGCTGCCGCATTTTATGGCTACGCCGCGAAGCAAGTGGCGCAGCCGCTTGTGTAATGCTATTTATTGTTGTGAATACGCATGCTTTTGGATAAATCAGCATGCTAAAATGCACAGCGAACTAAGCAACCAAATGCCGTCGTCCGTCGACATGCCCGTATCTGTCGCTCCAGGACCTAACTAAACATACCCATTGCACAGTCCTCACTGTGCTAAAAAAAATCCCAATGCATGGTAGGTATCCTGAATAACTCGAAGACTATGGTATCGGTCACTCGGATATTACAACACCGAGACGCGCGAGGCTCTTCCTTTACACAGATTAGGCTCATCAATCATCATTGTGCCCACCACTGCTGTGCCAAAGCCCTGTCAACGCACTCTTGCCTGCACAAATGAATAGATAAAAGAAACAAAAAAGGTGCATAGGAAAGACATGATATTGCCATATGGCGGCGGAACAAGGGGGGGGGGGGGCACCGGGGCATCGTGCCCCCTTTGATTTTGACATTTTAACATTAGCCCTATGGGCGTTGCATGGAGAGAATGGGACCAAAAGTCGGCAGTGCATGGCAGTCTTCGCCCCTTAATTGAAGGTGTTCCGCCGCTACTGGATATTGCGGAACATGGTTGCAAGCCAAAGAGCGTGTGGTTTTCTGCAAAATACTAACCAATAATCACACATACAAACATAACCAAGGGTCAAATGCGGACATCGATGCGGACAGGTAACTCATTGTATGAAATGCGGACACAAATGCACATTTGCCAGATGCAGATAAATGAATTCAGCAGACATGAAAAATTACAACTAGCATTTGTTCTCTTACAAATAAAGATAGTTATTACTGACGATGTGTTTTTGGCGCAGCGGTGGGACAAGTGGCCAGTCGGCTCACCCTCGACTGGCTCCCGTCTGGTGCATCAGCTGGATCACGCTCAGCTGGTGACCACAACAGTGCGACCTATTACACCTGCCACTATCCAAATGCACATTGCACAAGGAAATGTACTAGTATAACTATTCTATTTTCTACTTTTATTACTATGTGCTAGATCTGAAGGCTCAAATGCAAAGTAAATAATCTAAATTAGCAACATCAGCCTGAAGCCACACGTGGAACTCGCGCCATAATTGCCGCAGCGACCAAAATGTCTACAATATATCAATTTTCTAGCCACAGTAATCAATTTAATGTGCACTGCCAACTGCTCATCATTGTCAGTGGCACAATAATAAAAAATTCTGACCTTTCACCTTTCATTTTACGGCAAATAAATCAGTGCCGGCTCATCCTCGGCAACTCCCTCGTGGCAAAATGTCGCTGATACAATCACCGCATCGGGGTTCGCCGCAAACGCCTATTTTTGTGAGGTACTCGTCCGATCGCCGCAACTAAATCGAAACAAGTCACAACAACCATAACAACACATCACAAATTCATGTTCCACCCAGTTTGGCGGCAATGCACGAAGCTATACTTATTTGGCCCAAAAACAAACTTTTGCTTTTTGCTGCCACACTGGGCTTATGATTTGTCTAATAATAGGCCTAATCGAAATAATGGAGCCCCCGTCGACTGATGCCATAGCCCTCCAGTTATTCTCGGATTTGTCGAAAAAAGAATACCTACCAGGCAGTGACGAGGGCTGTACCGTTTCAGAGAGGTCTTAGAACACGCACAATCTAAGAATTACGCACAATCTGAACTATATATCCCCATTGTACGTTTTTGCTTAGCTCTTATAATGCTCACTTCTGTGTTCAATTCTAGAGCAAGAATGTTTTTCTAGATGTTTTATTTACGTCATATGCAAGAGATCGAGCACAATCAATGTTGACATTTTAACTGCAACAGATTTTGTGGCCTTGTTTAAGTAATTTATTTTTTGTCTTTATTTAGCCTCCAAAAATATTCATCAATCCATATGGCGCCGACAGGTGCTACCTTTGGGCCGGCTGTCGGAGTCTCGGTGATGTCGGCGATCGGTATGTCTGGCCGAGCCGTCAGCCGTACCCGTTTTAGCCGCGTGCCCCCAGACCACGCCCGATTGGTATCGCATCGATCACCGGATTCCGGGAGCCCCCATCTCCCCGGTGGCCTGTGGAGCAGCACGGCCGGCCGGTGTACCGCGGGGGCTCGGTGCGACTCAGAGCTGTGCTGTGCAGCGTGTGCTGAGCGAGGCGCGCGTTCTTAGTGCAGATCCTGCACCAACGGCCGCTTCATCCTCACTTGCACGATTCCCCCTCCCTCTGCCGATTTCTTTTCTCTCTTTCATAGCTCCCTCTCCCTCTCTTCCCCTTCTTTCTTTCCCTCTTTCTCACTCTCTTCCTCTCTCCCATTTCTCGTTTCATTCTGTGACCTCTTGTTTCCTCCCTATGCCTGTCTGTCTTTCTGTACCACCAGTTCTTTCATGACTGTCTATCCCTGTCTTTGTTGCTCTCCTCATCTGCAGCACGCAGTCGTTTAAGGAAGCTACTACCGCACACGTGCCAGTCCACGTGACCAATCCCCGTGGCGCGGCACGTGTCGCCCACCGTGCCGGCGCCAATCCAGAGTCACTGCCCGATACTGGCGCTACGCGCTCCTGTTTGGTGACCCAAAATTCATCATTTGTGTATGCGATATCCTGAGCATGAAAATACATGACTCAACAATTTTGGCTCGAGACTAATGCGCACAGGGTGAGTGGTTTATATCAAACGCGATGACGGCTAATCACTGGGGAGATGTTTGTTTCTCACTTTTTATTACGGTTTGGCTCCACGCACGGCGGTTGATTGGCGTCGTACGCTTGTGAATGTATCCGATTGATTTGATCCATGTAGTGTTGCTCAGTAACGCTCAGCTTAGTGCGCTCATTGTTCCGGAAGACGAGTTTCCCAGCCGATGCGGTTGAAAGACAACATAAGCTTGCTTTGTTTCTCAGGATGCCGACGGCGCGGCGCAGTGTCAGTCCGCGACCACCGGTTTTGCAGCGCAATATCATTCGCGAGTCCATGCCTATCCCATTGCGGCACAGTATCCTCCACAAGTCCACATGTGCTGCTGCCCAGTATTAGCCAATCAATGGGTATTGCGGTGCAGTATCCGCGAGTCTGTGCGTATTGCGGTGCAGTATCCTTCCAGGCGCCTACCGCTGCTGCCACCTGGGGGCGGAGATGTAACATTGCCGCATGCAGCGCATACAGGTAACAATGCGATACTGAACATGCGACGGCTCTTTCATCTTTAGCTACCAACTGACATGCCAAGGCACTGTTAGTTCTTCTTTCAAACTGCTCCAGGAATATGACATGGAATCTTGCCCTTGGATTATAAAAAAGCAATTCAGATTCCATTGCGATTTCAATCTTCACGCACTTGCAACTGATAAAAGGTTAGTTACCATTGTCCGTGACAACCACAATATCTAATATAGATATCCTAGGTATTTTATCTATTTTGTTTATACGGTGGCAACTGGCATGCCGCAAAATACTTTCCATAGGTAGGGGAGAGTGGGGAAAGATGCCCAGGGTTTGACTATGTCATATATTATTCAAAAATGACGATCGGAAAGCCAAAACTTGGAGTTTCAACGGAAGCCGACATCATTTTTCTCCAAACATATCACACTTTCGTGCCTGAAATATGATAACTTTTTTTGCTATTAAGCATTTTCCTGAAGAAGTGAAAGGGGGCATCTTACCCCACAGGGTGGGAAAGACGCCCCCTGGCGTTGGGTAAGATGCCCCCTGCACTATAAGTGACATAAATAGGCACGGGAATCGCCTGAACGAATCAGTAGTCCCTTCGAGCCTGCAGTAGGCACCAAGCGTCATCGTAAGGGCCCTCAAAAGTAGTCGTAAGGGGCTTCAGAGGTCATCGTTAGGGCCATCATAGTCCAGCGTGGCCAAACAAGCCTCCGTGGTGGCGTTCGGAGACCACTGTGGGGCCCTTATAGGTCTTTATGATGCTTGAGGGCCCTCGAGCCCATCGTGGGGACCTCAGATGCCAGCGCGGCCCGTGGAGTCAACGTGGGAGCCCTCAAAAGATGTCGTGAGGGGCCCTGGAGCCAATAATGGGGCCCACAGAGGCCGTCGTGAGGGCTCTCAGAGTCAGATGCCGCCCAAAAAGTCGCTGTGTGGGCCGAGAGACCGGCATGGGGAGCACCCGACCGTACTGGACTCTCAGTAGTCCCAGATCGGCTTTCGTCTCTCATCACAAGTATGTAATAAATGATTTGACGGTCTGCTTGAAGGACAGCCTACGGATTTAGGGGGGCGTCTTTCCCCATCAGGACAGGGGGCATCTTACCCCAAGGTACCGAAGTAACATTAAATCAGCACCATTTGTTAGCCATAAAACTACACCCTGAAGCAAACTGTTTGGGACACAGTACACGCATGTTAATGTATCACGACTATAGCAAGGGACGCAAAAATTATCTACCTTCTTTGATATTTACAATGTTTTGACGCCAAAATATTTTTTGAAAGCAGCAAATAAAAAACATGCTATCACCAGCCAGCCGTTGCCCAACTGAGCTTCGCAAATTTTTGTGCAGTTAACAAGGCAGGCTTCCGCTTTACGCTAAGAATATTAATTTCCAGGTTCGACTCTTTGTTTCCCCGCTAGAGGGGGTGGGGCGTCTTTTCCACCCTGGGCATCTTACCCCACTCTCCCCTATCTTTAAAATGCTTTCGAGATTAGTGACGTCACGACACACACAAGTTTCTAAAATGTTTTTATTTAATAAGTTTTATGTATAGATATTGTACAGGAATAAAAACAGCACTTTTTGATTCGTCGTGAAAAACTGCATCAGATCAACACCTTTTCTAGTATTCTTTTCTGAATAAAAACAGCACCTTTCGATTTGTCGTGAAAAACTGCATCAGGTTAGCAGCTTTTCTTTTCTTTTTTTTTTAACTAATTTTAAAAATTTGACATCGCTTGACGTGACTTTGTCCTGACCTTGACCTGTACCTCATCCAGATATAGTCCATATCACTAATTGAATATATTCATCGAGTTCTAGGAAAAGCATGACCCATAAAACGTGTATCGCACATAGGTAACCTATTCAGTAGTTCATCTTTGTTGACCTTATCTGACCTTGACCTTGACCTTGTTATGACCTTTGTTGCCATGCATCTTGTCTTGGTAACCTAGCATCGCGTTCTGGGTGATCTGCAGTCTCAGTTCATTTTCGCCAATTGTGCACCAAAGTCAGTAATGTGGGAACATGCTGTTTAAGTTTCTCAGTGCTAGTACGAGGATCATATTAAACCATTTTAGTTTAGTGACCTTATTCTCGTAGGTTAAAAAAGTAAAAGCAAATCACTTTTTATTGATGTTTCGGGCACAGCTCTTCATTAGCAAGTTAAAAAATCACATTTTTCAAATTTGCTATTTTGATGAAGAGCTGTGCTTTTAATCAGTGGCGGATCCAGGGGGGGGGGGGGCAAAATGGGCATTTGCCCCTCCCAAACGGCATAATTTTAACATTGCGCCTATGGACGAGGCATGGAAAGAATCGATAAATTATTATGATTTGCCCTCCCCCCCCAAAAAAATCTGAGCTGGATCTGCCTCTGCTTAAAATATCACTAAAAAGTGATTTGCTTTAACTCTTTTCAACCGACGAGGAAAGGGATACTACTAAAAAATGTGGAAACATGCAGTTTTACCCTTGACATGTCCTTGACCTGACCTGTGACCTAATTAGCAAAAACGTTGTGCTCCAAAGACCCGTCTTGTTAAGAGCTTTCGGGTGTCGTTTTCTCCGTCTTTCCACAGCCATCCGTCCGGAAGTTAGACAGAGGCAGAATCTGCCCCCCCCCCCCGCCGCCCAGGGTGCGTTCGACTGAACAGCCCAGTGGGGTGCGGGTTAATTTCAGGATACAAAAGGCATCCTTGCCATACCACAACATAGGACTTATGTTCAAAGGCAAAAATCAGAGCTCGGGTCCCACCGGGCCTATACAAAACGACGGCCATGCTCTACAAGTCTCCTCGAACTGATATTAGCAGCTGCCCACTTTTTCGTTTGAAATTTGTTTCCTATCATGAACGCCGGTACCGTACTTGAAATGTCAATTCCACAGAATTTAATTAGATCTTTTTGAAGCACACAGGACACTGAAAGAGCTTGTGAAAGGTCATATTTGTCGGCGTATGAAGCAGTAGGTCATAAAGCAATAAACACCTGCTCTGTCCGTTTTATTGCATTTCATCGTAATTTTGCTGCACCCTTTGTGTTAGGTATTCTACCCACGTTTGTATTATATAAGCCTTGTCCTTTCATGGCCTGTAAGACGTCTTCATTGGATATCCATTTCAGTAGGATAGTTTAATTATGTGTAGTGACGATCTCTTCACTTTACCACTAATAACTGCTCCATTTATTGTCCAACTTCACGTAACGTCGCACATCTACCACCTAATCAAACATCATTGGCATGAATGCAGTATATCCCAGTCAGATGCTAAAGATCGTACAGCCACGATGCAAGGGAGGAAATGTTTGGGTTTTCTTCCTAGGAACGATACTGTGTGTCAGTTACAAAATAACGGTGCCCTGTTTGCTTCCCTCTGGTTTCCTGCTCAGCTTGTTTTTCAGTCTCGTGGGCCAGCCGTCATATTTCGTTGGTCCGCATTTGTACCCGATGACCCCTCTCGAGGCGCGGCCTTCGGTTTGGTGGCCGGCCGGGCGGGGAGATGACCCATGGCAACAGACGGCTGTGGTTAAGGGCCGGATCTGACGTGGGCGGTGGGGACCGAGTGCTCTGGCCCTCTTGTGTAGCCTTACGGCCCCACCCTGACCCTTCTGGGTGATCCTTCGGCCCCGCCCTGACCCTACAAGGTGATCCTAGGACCCGCTGTGACCCTACTTGGTGGTCTTACTGTCTCACCATGACTCTACTGAATGATCCCATACGACCCCGCTCTGGTCCTACTGGACAATACTGTAGACCCCGCCGCTCCAACCAAATTATACGAGTTCACATGGCCGTACATAATGGGAAGGAGGCGGGTGATAGGCATGAACCTACCTTAAACCGGACTGGGGAAATGCATTCAGATTGTTGGCTTCTGACCATGCTCGCCTCTCGCAGTTCATTGGTTCTGATTCCTGTGACTGTCAGTAGCCTCTGAGCGACCCCTATTCAGCTCTCGCAGTTCAAAGGTTTACGTTATGACCTGTCTGTAGCCTCTGACCGACCCCCTCTCGCCTTCCACAGGGCGTGTGTTACGTGGCTGCAGCGGACCGCCTTCTGGTTGCCGACTCCAACAACCAGTGTGTGCAGGTGTTCTCGGCCGAGGGAGAGTGTAAACTCAGGTAATTGACCACCATAGCCCCAAAATAGCCCTGTGGGGTGCTGGAACGTAGCGAGTATTTTTTTGCACTTATACCTGAGATAATTTGGTAGGTATACGCTTGGAGGGTGCCGTAACTTTTTTACTCTGTCTATGCGAAAGTAAAACAAGAATTTTCTAGATCCGTATCCCCAACGTTATTCAAGACACATTTCGTGCTTTGTTCGTGCTCCAGCGTTTCCGAAAAGGCGAAATGCTTTGCTCCGAGAGGTACTCAGCTATTCACACAAACACAGTTGCTCATTTATATAATGTCGCGCTATGGATGCATATTGCGCTAATAAATTGTGCTCTGAGCTTCATCTGAAAATCCTATTGCTGGCATTACGTGTAATCCGTTAATGGATAATGACGTTTCATAAGAATGTGTGCTGTATGCAAATTCTCGTGAAGTAGTCTATGTACATATAATGTCTATATAAATGTTTGGAATAGTCGGACGTGTTTCAAAGTGCTCCACTATTTTAGTTTATTTACCGTAAACAGCTCAGATAATGCTGTGAAATATGTATTAAAATGTTCACATTTTATCGTATATTATTTCTGGTGTGTAAATGTTTCTCAGAAAGTACGTGTAGGACTACTATAGTCGTTTAAAAAAGGATTATTTTCCTTAATTTTTTGGAAAGTATCTCGGCTCCATCAATGTCAACTTCCCTTGATTTTTTCTCTGGTGGCACGTGCTTTATAAGTTAGGATCTAGGAATCGCAGGATTTAGGTAGGTACTAAAAAGCGACTAGCGATTGCGTCAAGGCATTATGCACAATTCTACGGACGACGACTCGGATTGCTTTGTCGAAGGCTATGACCCAAAAAGCAGCGAATGGATCATTGCAGGAAAAAGAAAAAAGGAACAAGAAAATGAATGACAAAAATGAAAAGGCTGCAAAGGTAAACAATGCCTCAAACTTATGTGGCTCTTGTCAGATGGAAATGGGCGCCAAAGACCGATCACTGGAGTGTGAGGTGTGCTTGTTAAGATACCATGTTGTTTGCCAAGGAGTATCGGACAAACTGTACGAAGCCCTTGGGGACGAGGCAGACAGTTGTGCATGGTTCTGTCGGGCGTGCAAGGAAGGAGCTAAGCAGCTGAGACTCGAGATCATAGCGATGAAGCGAGAGCAGCTGTCGATCAAAGCCGATCTCAAAAGCCTCGCATCTACATGCGAGCAGAACTGTGCTGAGATTGCCGCATTGAAAGCTAATATTTCACAGACTAGCCAGAAGCTTGAAGCGTGTCAAAAAGAGCTGCAGGATAGAATCAACGCCATCGAGGTCAGTTCCAGTGTTACTCAAGCTGCCCTCCAAGTAAAGCTGGAAAAAAAGATTGAAACAAGTGGAGCAAAGCTGTGGGTCGGCATCAGCGGAGATGAGCAGTCCAAGCTATGCTCAAGCAGCAAGAGCAAACATGTCAGCATTGGAAACCAGACTGGAGGAACTGGCCGTGACTGTAAAGTCAAGCCTAGTAAAGAAGGACACAACCGATACCAGAGCCCTGAAGAAAGGACTGACTGAACTAGAAGACATTGAAAACAGAAAACTAAACTTGGTTGTTTTCAACCTCCCCGAGACCGGCAGCAGCGAGGGAGACATTGCAGCATTCAAAGAAATGATCAAGTCTGAGTTCAAGTTATCTGTGAAGTTACAGGAGGCCACAAGACTTGGAAAGATGAAAGACACAGGCTCCAGAATACTTAGAGTGAAACTCGAGACACTGAGTGAAAAGAAGCTGATCTTGGCTAAAGCGAAGGATCTGCGAACAAGCCGTGATGAAGCATATACTAGTGTCTTTATCCGTCCAGATCTTACAAAATGCCAACTTGAGGCTTCAAAAAACTTGCGAGCACTATTGCAGGAAAAACGCCTAGCTTTCCCAGAAAAGAAATGGATGATAAAACGGAACGAAGTGGTCATGGTTCCATCACTGCAAAGCTAAACATCCAAGATGGCACGAAAACAACCGGGCCCCCAGCACATTCAAGTGCGTTAAAAGTGTTTTATGCGAACATCGATAATTCTATCATGAGTAAATATGACTCTATTTTGGCACTCATTGCACTTGAGGACTACGATGTTCTTGCGTTATCAGAAATGAAGCCCAAAGTTGGATTGATACCTGAACATACTGTTATGGAAGTGCCTGGGTATGACCTTTTTACTAGCAAATTTTCTGCCGAAGGTACAAGGGGTACGGGAATTTACGTCAAGAAAAACTTACTGGCCAAGCAAGTGTATCCTACGGTGGGCGGCAACTTTCAAGATTGTACCTGGATTTCAATTGGTGCCCAGGTTGGGGTCAGTATGCTCGTTGGGGTGATCTATAGAAGTGGGTCACCAAATAGAGCTATTCCTTTGGATCATGATCTCCACAAAATGTTTGGTTGGGCGGCATCCTCAAATCATTCCCACAAAGTCATAGTTGGGGACTTCAACCACCCAGAAATATTTTGGACCCCGGACCCCGAAGTTCCAGAAGGTGTCAGCCAGAACAGCCCAGCCCGGAAGTTTATAGAATGCATACACGACACCTACCTTCTACAACATATAACGGAGCCAACAAGATACAGGGATGGACAGCGAGCTACTCTCGACGACCTACTCTTTACAAATGAGCGGGAGTTGGTTGAGCAGCTCAGCATTGGTGACCCGGTTGGAGCAAGCGACCATGTCAGCATCTCATTTGTTATGTCGTTTGCACCAAAGGCTCCAGCAAGAAAGAGTGCGGTGCTGAACTACCATAAAGCCAATTATGAAGATATGAGGGAAGCACTTAACATGGATTGGCAAGGATTGTTTGAAGGTAAATCTGTGCAGGAGATGGCAGATAAACTTGAACAAACGATCGCGGATCTGATAGAAGAGCATGTGCCCAAGGTTGATCCTAACAAAAAATCGAAAAGGGGATATCCCCTCTGGATGAATCGAAATGCTCTGAGAATGGTGAAGAAGAAACAGCACGCCTGGATTCGTTTTTTGAACACTAAAGATGTCTCTGATTACCAGAGCTATGTTAAGGCAAGAAACGAAGCTACTCACGCGACAAGGAAAGCAAGGCGGGAATTTGAGTCGAAACTGGCTAAAGAAGTAAAAGGTAACCATAAAGTGTTTTGGAACTACGTCAACCGCCGTAGGAAGTCGAGATGCGGTGTATCTGACTTACGCAGTGCTAATGGAGAACTCACGAGTAATGACAAGCACAAAGCTGACATATTGAACCAGCAATACGCGAGCGTGTTTACAAAGGAGGACGTATCATCAATTCCAACAATAGCATCGAAGCCCTTGGAGTCAGAGATGGAAGTTACAATAACTGTTCAGAGAGTTAATGCCATGTTGAAGACACTTAAGGTCGATAAATCACCAGGCCCGGACAAGTTACACCCTCGTGTATTACAGGAACTTGCGGACCAGCTTGCGCCACCTATCACGGCATTATTTAGAAAAAGCGTTGAAACTGGGGAAATTCCCCTGCAGTGGAAGCTGGCGATCGTCACACCGATCTTTAAGAAGGGTGACAAAAGTGACCCTGCAAATTACCGACCAGTTTCATTGACATCAATACTATGTAAGCTTTTGGAGAGGATAATTGGCGAAGACATCATTACTCACCTGAAGGCAAATAACTTTATCGCTCATCAACAGCATGGCTTCATCACGGGAAAATCCACGGTCACAAACCTACTGGAAGCACTTGATGTTTGGACAGAAGCGCTTAGTCACAAGTTACCTGTGGATGTTGTATTTTTAGACTATGCCAAAGCCTTCGACACTGTGCCCCATGAACGGCTTCTGGCCCAGGTCAAGGCTCTGGGAGTCGATGACGTAACATGCCGATGGATAAGGAGCTTCCTCACTGGCAGACAGCAGAGGGTGAAAGTAAATGGATCGCTCTCAGATTGGGGGAATGTAACGAGCGGGGTGCCACAGGGCTCAGTCCTTGGACCTCTCTTGTTCTCTATGTTTGTTTGTGACATTCCTGACCTGTTAAATTGTTTCATTTCCATGTTTGCCGACGATACGAAAGTCTATCAAGTCGTCAACGAGTCTGATGATTCAAATGGCTTACAAGAGGACATAAACTCTATACAGGATTGGGCAAGAACAATGCAGATGCTATTCCATCCACTGAAGTGCAAGGTCATGCATCTAGGATCAACTAATCCTGAAAAAGAATATACTATGACTACTATAGACGGAGACAATCACACTCTGGAAGCAGTCAGTGAAGAAAAAGACCTAGGAGTTACTATTGACAAGACACTATCATTCTCAAAACATGTCATGAACCAGGTTAACAAGGCCAATAGAATTCTCGGAGTCATCAAACATACCTTTGCAAACATTGACAGTGATGTCTTTCAAGCCTTGTACAAGAGCATCGTGAGACCCCATCTTGAGTATGCCGCTGTTATATGGAGCCCCAAATTTAAGAAGGATAAAGACGCACTCGAGCAGGTGCAACGGCGGGCAACGAGACTGGTGAAGGGGCTGTCTCACCTGTCATACTCAGATCGTCTCAGAAGCCTCAATTTGCCTACCCTTGAATTCCGAAGGCAAAGATCAGATATTATCGAGACATTCAAAATCTTAAAAGGCTTCGACACGGTGAACTACCAAAGAGAGTGCTCGTGTTGTCGCAACAGCATGTTCAAGAACTCTCTTAGCCGTACCACCCGAAGTCATGGTCAAAAGCTGCAGGTCCAGCATCAGTTGGGACCTAGGAAAGCCTTCTTCGCGGCACGAGTGACTCGGGCGTGGAACAAGCTGTCTAGGAACACTATTGAAGCACCAAATGTCGATGTTTTTAAGTTCAGACTTGGGAAAGAATGGAAGGACCACCCCGACAAGTTTAACTACAACTTCTCCTACTAATGCTCAAGAGTGGCTACTCATCGTATTAACAACAGTAGCTACTGTCACTAACAACAGTGATCGTCATTTTATGGCGACAACAAGCATGGCAGCCAACTCGTCTTCATCAGAAGAGGAGGAGGCGCCTCTTGAGTAAAGGGTCTTATTACTCGAAAGGGTATCTAATGACCTTTACTTAAGGTAAATACTTAAGGTAAATGTACATACCTACTTCTTTTCCCTGCTCGCAGTGTGTATACCAATTTTATCAAATCTTACGTTCACTGTCGCACACTTTGGATTCTTGATCTTTTAATTTGCTGGGCGTCTTCCATACTTCATGTTCAATTTGTTAAATCAGAAAGTGTTTCAATCCTCAAATTAGGAGGTGTCCATTTCAGTGCCAGTATTGGCGCCCGTGTCACTATCAGTCGAGGACAGTGACTTATGCCGCACGCTGGCGTCCGCTGCAGGTTCGGAGTGCGGGGCCGGGCGGCGGGCCAGATGCAGAGACCCTGCGGCGTCGCGTCCACCCCCGACGGCAACTACGTCGTCTCCGACTACGAGAACCGCTGTCTGTGCGTGTTCGACCCGCTGGGGAAGCTGGTGCGGCGCATCGGACACGGAAAACTGCAGGGTGAGTACACGAGCCACAGGGTGAGACGGGACGGGCTGCTGTGCAACCCATGGAGTTCGGGCTGACGGACCAGCGAGCGAAGTCCCTTGGATCCGACTTGGCGGTTGGACAGACTGCGATAAACCACTGAGCACCCCGCGAGGTCTGACCTGCGGCGGAGTCGTCCTGCCCCGAGTTTGGAGCTGAAAACTCAGCTCTGCCCGAGGGCTGGTCTGTCTCAGGGCTGACAGGGCGCGACCTGCCCCGCTTAGTCGCGATGTGTCCCTACACGACGACCTCGCATGGTTGCTGACTAAGTACTCACAGGAAAACTCCGAAAATAGCCGCGCTGTGGCCACCGTTTGGGACATGGATCCTGCCAACGACCCGGGGTCGGATTCGATGGGAGCCGGCTCAGTCATAGTCCACTACGACATATAGGGCCCGATGGCAACAGATGGTACAAACTTAGCCGATTGGCTAATGTATGTGACAGTAATCGTAAAACATTAGTAGAATTCGAAATAATACCAAGAACATCTCAATCCTGGAGATCCTGCTTGAGAGCTTGTTGTGCTTGAAATACGAGTATCGCATATTATTCTCATAAGCATATTATCTTCATGATGATTACATGATGCATTACTTCATGATGTAGGTACCCCACTGCAGAACAAAATTGTATTTTTTAGAATACTGTATCACTTGTAAGTTTATTGGTCTCGAGTTGTGCCTATTTTGGTGTGATTATTGTACCGATAATTGATTATTGTATCGATGCTCCTCTTCAGGGGCATCGAGGACCATAACAGACGGAGAGGAATTCACCGACTTAATCTGCTCATTGTAGATCCGGAATGTTTGATATACCTATAGATCGTCTTTTCACCGATATGGAGGTTCGACGTCCGTAGGTCTTGGTCATCGGCGTTCCTATTTGTGATTGCACTGGCAAATTTAAGCAAATGCAAGCTGGCATTCCCGCGTGCCTCATATGAGACTATTTTGACGAAATAATGCGACACTTTTCTTGGGTTGATGGCTGCCTTGCCTCTCACGATCACCATTGATGATCATGTTTCCAGAAACATTAATCGTATCGTGAGTTAAAATTGCACTGGATCATGGTGGAGAGGAAGTCGTTAGGTTTTTCGTTTTTCATGTTTGAATTAAATCAAAATCCATGTTTGTTACACCATGCTCACTTGTTTGCTGCTGTCCCAATGCTATGAAACATCTGTTTAGCGTCATTGAGCTTAACATTTTTGATGGGGCCCTTATACTTAGAAGTGATATTATCTCTGCTATTCGGAGGCAGCGCGCTGGCTGCAGCTCGTTGGCATGGAACCGGCCAAATAAGGTGCAAAGTCCACCCGCTGCTGGCTGGACGCGGGGACCGCGGCCGACGGCGCTAATCTGATGATGATGCTCGAATGACGACCAGGTTTGAGTGTTTGTCCTGCGCGACATTTGGCTCGTGTCAGCGACATGACTGGTCGGTGAACACAAGGCCAGCGCGGCGGCGGCGGCCGGGCGATGTCCGCGACTCGGTACACATCTGCCGGTGCCGGCGTCCCTCACTGTGCATACAGTGCACACTGCAGTGTGCACTGCAGCTGACAGAACTGGGTGTGCGTAACTGACGGTACCGACGTCATAGCTGGACACAACCGACAGACAGGACCGACGACCGGTATCATCAGTTCCTAAAACCGATATGATCGATCCGATCCTCACAGATCTTGGTCCGCCGATTCATCCGAGACCGCGCGGACCGGCGAGGTCGCCAACCGTGGCCGGCGTAGAGTCGTAGTCTCACGGACGTACCGGTGACGCCACTCGTAAGAGGGCTGGTCGACAAACAGCCGGTCAGCTTGTCAAATAAACAGCCCCACCAGCTGACCTTCACGGCGGCACGGCCGCACAGCAGCACAGCTACACAGCTACACCAGCTAACCTTCACAGCGGCACAGCTACACAGCTATAACAGCTGACCTTCGCAGCGGCACAGCATCGGCACGGAGCCACAGCGGAACGGCAGCACAGCTACACAGCGGCACTGTGGCACGGCGGCACAGCGTGGTGGCGGTAGATTGTAGCGGCAGCATAGCCACATAGCTACACGGCAGCACAGCGGCAGAGTTACACGGCGGTACGGTGGCACGGCTACAAGGTGACTTAGCTACACACAGCGGCAAGGCGGCACGGCAGCGGCGGCACAGTAGCGGCACGGAGGCATTCGGCACAGCGCGGTGGCCCAACTGTCTCCCCGAGCCTGCACGACGGTCTCAACGCCAACAATTAGTGTCTAGATTTATCGCTGTGGATGGTACAAGCAATCGATTTGAAGTCAACCCTTTCATGATGTACCAATAATGCTGCAATGGTATTTACTGCTACAACTATGTCATTTATTGATCTCGTAGCAAATTGATTTAACTTATGTAACAAATTGTAATCTAAGGACGAATCCTCATTTCCTCGTTTTCGGTATCTATGAATAATTATCGGGTGTTACGCGCAATAGTTTGACGATGAGCCGAGCCTAACGATCACTCGGCCTGTTACTGAATGATGAACTCGACCCAATTCATTGCAGCTCTGGCAGCCAATATCATTAGGGCGGTACGCTGGCAGAATATCCGCTGTTCTAAATCGGGCTCGATGATGCGCGCTGTTTAGTGTTTACATCTTGCTGAGAACTACGCGAACTACGCGATAGCAATGCTTCGTGTAATAGGCGTAGGTGCGGGACACTTCAGTATGATTTGACATCTGTGTTATTTGCTTCCAAATAAATGATAACATTTGAGACAAATAGTGTTTCAACGGTATGGAAAAGAAACGATAACATTGAAAGAACCTTTATATCTTATAGGTACATATATGCCACATTTATGTTACGCATTGGTATGTATTATGCACATTGCACGGGACATGATAAATGCATTTTGGGGTATTGCTATCAACAATAGTAGTACATTAAATTGATTACCATCCTTAACGGGTAAATCCCTTTTCGGGGAGGTATCTACTACAGCTGCTCACACTTATTGATGGGACACGGCGTCGCAGGGCTCAGCGGCGGCCGGAGGCCTATCGTCGTTGGAATTACGTCAGCAGGGAAGTACCTTGATCCACCTGGTACAGGCGTATCCTGAACCCCTACAGCTGTCACTGTGTCACAGGCACGCCCGTCACCGGCTGTCTCGTGCCCGTCAGCATGCTCGACGCGTCTTCACGAGGCCTTATAGGTTCGAAGCTGCACCGCGTGCAACATGCGAGAAACGAACAATGCGGTTTTTATTTAGTGCAACAGACAGCTGGTGAAACGATTTTATTCGTCAGTTCATCTCTGCAACCTAGGGCTGACTGAAGCCGACATTGACAATTAGGGTTACGCCATAAAGTGACCGATTCTCAAATCATGCTCAGTTTTCATGCATACGTCAGATGATGTGTGATTGAAGTTGGTCAATATTTGTGTGGTCGTTTGACTGATTCGTTTATTCAATGGATGTAGCGGCGTAGCCATTAGGCAATGAACAGGCTGTAGTTAGCAAAAAATAATGAAATAATACCAGAATAGTAAAAGGTCCGGCATACGTAAGATCTGAATATGCTATTACTAGCAGCGTTTCTGACGCCGATATGTCGTCTGGCGGCGGGAAGTCCACGACTGGGTGCGTGGGTCGTCTCCGAGTACCCGTCCGTGTCACCAGGCGCCTGTCGCGCCTGTTTACAGAGTCCCTGCGCCGAACAGCGCCCTTTGGGGTGGGTAGACTCGGCCCGGTGGTAACAAGTGGCCGGCGCCGACCCAGACTGTTCAGTCTGAGACTGAGATAGAGACTAGGGTTCCCTGGAGACGATGGCAGACCGTTGACAGACCGTCGAGCCACAAGACGACGGGTCGTCGAGACAGTGGGCCTTTGAGAAGGCGCTGGGTTGGGTCTTCGAGGCAATGTGAGAGGACGTGTCAAAAATGATGATATTTGTAGCCTCCTGAGACGGTTATTGGCATCGGGATTAGTTTATTATGCCGAAAATGTCAATTGTTAGATAAGTGCAACTTTGAAATAGTACCTTTGTACAGAACTTCGCCTAACTTAGCCCAAAATGGACCCGTTTCTTCTAGTTTCTAGGTCTGTGGGTGTGGCGTACTTTGTTGAAACAACAAGTATGCCTCTGTCTTTGCATTTCTTTCCGGAGGCCTCATCCATTTTCCGGTGTGAGCAACGGGTGCAACGGCTTCTCAGGAAACATTTGTCTACGTTCTATGGAAATCTGGCTTTCTGCACGCCGTTTTTATTTTCCGGTGTGCTATTATTCCCGACCCATTGTTCAAACTAAAGCTCAAGGTGCATCTCATTTCCAAGCTGTGGTACTCCATCTCTCTCTCTCTCTCCCTCTCTCTCTCTCTCTCTCTCTCTCTCTCTCTCTCGCCTCTCGCTGTCTCGCTCTCTCCTGTATGTATGCGTGTCTGTGTGTGTTTGTGCGGTGTTTCTCGCGCCTGTGCCGGTCACATGTCCTTGTCCTCGTTCCCGACCCCGTCTCCTCCTGATCACTGATCAGCCTATACCATTCTCAGACGGGAATAGTCCCGAACTGTGACGTCACCGTACTGTGTGCGCCCCTCCCTCCCACCCCCGGCCGGTCGGCCAGGGGGCGGTCAGAAAGGTCAAAGGTCACTGTACGCGGCCGGCACCCCGCATGGCAACATGACCTGTCGGTCGGACCGCGGGCAGTGGCCGTCTCGCTCTGCAGGCCAGACGGCAATAATGTTTGGACTTGAGCCCCCCTCCCCCTTCCCATCCCACCCGGTGCGGGGTACTCGGAAAGCTAACATTTGGCTCAGATTGAGTTGACTAATGACTATTCTAGAAGTTATTCATTAGAAAATAATCTATAGGACCTGCACACGCCTTTGAATGATTTCCCGTTCTTCAATTATTTGATGTCTGGCAACATAGAAAAATGCATGGTTATTGGGTTTGGTATAGAGCGCTTCTGTTGAAACTGACGTTTGCTTTATCATTGTGCCATCATTTGCTTTTGGTTAGTTTATTTACGTTACGTATATTTTTATTGTTTGCATTAAAACACGGCACTTGGGCACAAGGCACAATCAACAGATGCCATCGTTGGATGACACAATGCCGAAACTTCACGGAAATTTTAATGATTGATCAACATGGCATTCAAATAGGCTAGAACCGGAGTCTACATATAGGCTTGTTTCGCTGTCGCCTTGTCGTAGGTAAAGTTGTTAGCAGACGGCGGTGGATATGTTGTTGGCTAACTGTGAACAAGTCGGTCGGAAACTTTGCCTAAGAACCTCAATCATTGAGCAGACAGTTGGATGGCTTTGCAAGCTATTTGAGGCAAGCTCGCCCCCGCGAGAACACGATGTGCTAAATGTGTGGCACTTGCGCAGCGTTTCATTGAAGTCTTGTTTATGTTTTTGCTTTGTTCTAAGTAAAACCGGCTCTAAAAAATACTTCTCCCATTAGCGCTTTTGACACTCAGTATTATAGTTAGAATGAATATGCTGATGCAGACTTGTAAGCGATTCAACTCTGATTGAATCGATTCTCATGAATCGCTTGAAAATGCCGACTCACTGTGATTGAGTCGGTTGAATCACCTCTTGTCACCATATGAATCCTGATTGAATTGGTCACACATGGCAACTGCAAGTGATTGAATCGGCAACTCATCGATTCAAGTTGATTGAATTAACAAAATGATTCAATCACCATGTGCTGGAAATTAAAGCTATGACCATATTTAGTACTACATTATGTAGAAATATATGTGGTATTTGCATCATAGTCACACACAATGCACTGCAAATTTTTTAGGTATTTTGTCAGTATTATAAATGCGCACAGCTATCATAATTGAAAAAAACACAAAAATTTTGTTTTAAGTTTTTAACCAAACTGTAAACACCAAATTATGCATAAATGTCAACGCATGAAGATGAAAAATGCATGTAAAGTTTCTTTCCATTGCCCTAAAATCAGTATAGTAATCAAGTTAACAGTAGCAGTAAGCAGGCGCACATTGCTCAACAGTCAACACACATGTTTTAGATATCATGTTAATCTTTATATTTTCAATACCCTGTTTCATCAGGACATTTGTGAGCAAGCAAAACATATTGATGAATACACAATTCATGTTCACATTATAATTTGGTAACCTTAGTTACTGATTTGATTTTGGACTAAGGGTCATAAATTGCTTGATCTAGTCCATGGTCTTCTCACTCACTTTACATTTCCCAGCAGAATCAGCGTTTACCTATCAACGTAAATATCAATATTGGAATACCTTGGCTTATGAGCATTGATGGATCTGTCACATATTGCCGTGGTGGCTCCTAATTACACAAAAGTAAAGACACAATGGCAAAAAGTAGATACATACCCTACTAGGTATTAAAAAACAACCACCTTCCCATCACCTCCACCATCACCCAAAAACTATTGTTTTCATAGCTCAACAAACAATCTTTATCTGTTTGGTGTTCTTCACCTTCCAGTTTTGAGGACCGCTAATAGTTTTGCATTCGATGCTAAATTCGGATTAGAGATTTGCTAGACTGCTCGCAATATTTGCCACATGGAAACCACGCAAAATACGCTTTTATGTCGCAGCCGCGTCAATATACGCTGCAACTACCTAGTGCTGGGCCCTGTTCATGAACCCCGGCGGTCGCTGCGGCCGCTGCGGTCGCTGCGGCCAGCCGGGTTGTTACGTCACAAAAATGGGCGGGGCTCATGTAGTATGACGAATGTATGACGTCACCTTGCTGCGGCCGCTGCGATCTCTGCGGCCGCAATCCAGCGACCGCAAGAAAACTAAAAACCGAGCCTCAAGAAAACTAATTGCACTGAACTTGGCGCATTGAAGTCAAATAGGCGCAGGTCGTGTTGTCATGGAGACAATTTTGTAAACAAATTATCTACCGGTGTGCTTCAGTTGTAAACAATTGTCGGAAACTATTTCGGCAGCAGACGCTGTTCATGGAACGCTGCTGCGGCCGAGTGAGTGATGACGTTTCAAAAATGGGCGGAGCTTAGAGCCTGCGGCCGGCCGCAGCGGCCGCAGACTTCATGAACAGGGCCCTGGGCTAATGTTCTGTGCAATTTTGCATGTTTCCTTTTGCAAGCGCCAAGCTAATAAATGAATTTTTATAAGTCCTCTGGTAGCTTCATTTGTAACAGAACTTGTGTTTTCTGTACTTAAATTATCATCTTTACACCGTATTTATATAAATAGCTACAACTTTGTTGAGTTCAGTATAGATTTAGTACTTTTCTATGTTTTTTTGGTATTCTCCTAGTGTATTTGGTTGGTATCTGTTTGGTATCAGTTTTCAAAAATGTTTTAAATTGATATCACATATGTATATATTTTATATAACATCTTGATTGAATCGCGTTGAGTTAAATCATGAGTTGAGTCATTCCCTGAATCACTGATAATGGGATGAGTCGTGATTGAGTTGAATCACAAGGTCCATGAGTCGTGATTGAATCGCTTGGAAAATCAGACTGTTTGATTGAGTTATGATTGAATCGGTCATTTCATCAAGTGAGCCGTGATTGAATTGATTGATTTTTTTGAATCGTTTACAAGTCTGTGCTGATGATGTAAAAAATGCGTTGCCTCAAATTATAGGTACGGTTTCGTGCGTAGCCGTCATCATCAAAATTGAATATTCATGTAACTAATAAAAGAAAGCATCTAGTATTGCCAAAGGTTTCATCTTTCTTTAACCTAGCAACCTGGCAATCCAATTAATAGCGAATATCACATTTCTAAATATACATATTGTTCTTCTTATAGCATGTATCCATGGTGCTACAAAACCTCACCTTAGCCAGAAAACTGCCTCACTTTGCCCACACCCAGTCGAAGATGAGCGTCGCATCGTTATCTCAATGTCGCGTGGTTCACTGCCGAGCATTTTCAATGGTCGTCTGTCTTTACAGTTCAGAGTAGCAAATCAGGCAAGCTGAAAGTTGAAAACGGCAACGCATTGCGGCACATTCATCTGTGATCTGATCGGAATGAATTGTAATAATAATATTGAACGAGTGGAGGCAGGGGGTGGGGACAGTTATCACATATCTCCCGCGACCCTTGATAGTGTGATACGGTGTACTCACTCCCTAGGAGACTCTTGTTTTATTTATGCATACAACATCCACAAACATATCATGGCTTTTCAGTTGAGGTGAATATGAGGTGAATATGCCGTGACTCGTTGACAGCCACAGCTGGCACAGTCTCACTGGAACGTAGCGAGGAAGCTTCCCGTCTCCAGCGCTGGACCATTGGACAGCGGCCACTTTCCGTCTCCAGACGATATACCCTAGCTTCAGATGTCCTCCCGCTTCTCTAGAACAGTCCCTCCTTCTTTAACGGACTTATTCCTTTTTCGGAAAATCTTACCTTCTCCCAAGGGCCGATATCTTTTTCCACAGACCCCTTATCTTATCTTCATAAGAGTCCAACTCCAGAGAGACCCGGCCATGGACCTAACGAATTGGTCTTGAAGAGCGGCGCCCACCGACCTGACTGGGTCTGAGGTACGGCACCCACCGACCTGACTGGGTCTGGGTGCGGACTCGCCGACCAGGTCTGGGTGCGGCGCTCGCCGACCTGACGGCTCTGAAGAGCGGAGAGCGAGCGCTCCGGTCCGCGATGCGCGATGTTTGGACGGATCTGCGGCTTTTTGCGAGCCCGCCGGTGTTTTGCCTCGCAACTGGCGCCCGGACACTTGACAAACGGTCGCGTGGACGCGGCTGAGTGGTGTCGGACCGACGCAGCGTCGTCACGCGCCGGTTACAGCACCGACATATGTCCGGGCGGCGCCGCCAGTGGCGACAGGACGATCTGGCGGGGACGGGCAGCGCGAGCGACACCGGCCGCCGCGCCGGGCGCGCACGGCCCACGGCGTCCCTTTCGAACGGCTCCACTCCGGCCACTGCACCGCCGCCTTACGACCGGCGTGATCTCTCTGTCTGCGGCAGTATCACCCACGACTGGCCGGGTTTATCGGCGATCCAGCGGCCCTTACCTGGCCTATTATCTCCCGTGTCACGCTGTAGGCGCCCACGGAGGCCCTACCAGCTCCGTCCGACGGCGGCGGTAACCGGGTGCCGATTGGCTCTCTCGACTCAAGTGAGCGGCGAGCTCTCAGCCCGGCCCGGAGCCATCATCGCAATCCAGTTGTCTCTGATGGAGACACAACAGAGACGGCCGTCCTGACCTTGACCGGTAATTGTGATCATCTACGAGACGACAGGCGCTCTCACTTCCCGATTACTGGGCCATCTCGTTACCTTGTGCATACATCCACCTAAAATGGTCACTTCTTAGCGCAGTCACCGATCGCTGTCGATTTGCCAATTTCTAACGGCAGACTGTGTCTTCTCATTCACTGTTGAACCCCACCCCTCAGGCATGACACCTTGGTTTTTGCCTTATCCTTCCCATGTTGGTAGAAAGACCTCTATCTGCATCTCTTTCCAGCTCCTGCCGTCGCCTGCCGTGCCTCACCCTTTCCACTAGGTAGGAAACCCGTGAGAAAAACCCACCCGCCTGAGAGAAAACTTAGCTGAACGCGTCGACACTTATGCCGGGAGCCGGGACCGCTATTTCTGTCCGGTCTGTGCTACGATATTAATGAAATTGCCGTCCGCGCTGAGCGGCAGCCGCTACGAGTTCGTACATGCGTCAGCCGCGACGGTTCCGGAAAGAGTACATCCGCCAGGCATTGTGTGGTGTGCTGTGCGCTCCATAAGCGGGCATTGTGTGTGTCTGCGTTTGTGTGTGTCTGGGCGCATACATCACGGCGAACAGCATTGTCTTATATGGCTTCATACAGAGGGACGGCCACAATCGGGTCTATACGTGTTTACTGTTTATCATACAAGTGTTCAACAAGTGTTCACGCGGTTGCGCAAAGTGAACCTAGTGAAGACTATTCATATGGCATGAATTGCTCGTTAAACTGATATTGATATAATTAATTCATATACCTATATACATTTATCTGCAATTTATTAAATAAAATGGTGGCATACCTACTTCAAGTATGCCAACTTCAAGGAGATCGGCTCACAATACTTTGATGCTCATTCTGGGCAATCGTGCACACGACAAATTAATGCGAGAACAATTTATGCTTGCGTTCACTGAATGACGAATAGAAAGCTAGGTGGTCAAACGCATATTATTTTTAGTTGCAACCAAAGCTTGAAGGGAACACTGTTTGAATATGAGTGTTCCACACAATTCCATTTTAATCGTTTGATGAACAGTCGTGCTCAGTGTTCATTTCCCAATGCTGGCTAATGTAATCCGAATAGAATGGGTTTTGTGTACCGCAAGGCAATCGCCTTTTTCTGAGCGTAACCTTTGCACAAATGCGACCTCATTTAGATGTGAAAAGAAGTCTTATCGCCAACTGATGCACTTACATGGGACACAGCGAATAGCTCATTCACAGTAATTCATGAATGGTGCAAGTGGATTATACATAGTGGTGTCAATTACGGAAAATCGGAATACCGATACCAAACCAAATACCAACCAAAACTGTGGGGAAATACCGAAACCAAACCAACTTGGGAAAATGAGGGAAATACCAACTTTTTACTGATTTCTTAGCCTCTTAAACATTAGTGAGGGTTAATGATACCAACAAAATACCAAACACATTACGATTAAAATACCAAATACCAAGTTGGTATCGGTTTGGTATCGGTATACCAAAAAGTTGGTATCCGATTGACATCTCTAATTATACAGAACGATTTTATGATCTGCGATTCTGTACGCCAATGTGTTTTTCCCTATACTTGTCTATATGACACCGCACTCACAGGTAATAGTCTGATGATGGGGGTAACCTTTGCAGTTAACATACACGTCCTCAGTAACAGGTAGAGGTGGCAAAACTGGAAAATTTTGGGACCCGGACCCGGACCCGGTCTGACTGGCACATTTCTGGAACCGGTCAGACCCGGTCTAAGTCAGCGTTGGAACCAGATGGACCCGTTCCAGAAATTCATTATGAAAATTGTGTACAGTTGTAGGTATAGCAAGAAGAAAATAGTTTCTATCCAATTGGGCAAACTTGTGTTGCAAAGTAAAAAACGCATGCCATGGTCATTTCACTTCGCTTCACAGTTTGTATTTTAGAACCAGATTCAGATCATATTTAAGAATATAAGAAGCAAGTAAACCAATGAATTTCATGCTAACCTAAGCCACTTTTACTACAGCTGCCAAAAATGATGTGAACTGGGGATCCATGGTGATGGAGCAGTGCTGGTGCCTTCACCAGGGTCAGAACTCAGAACCTGACATCAACATGGAACAGAATAACCATACTGATACATACCTTTTTCTAATATTCTTGGTAAAAGATATTCGTTTTTAGAATTAAATTCATTAGTCCTTGCAAATATTATCAACTATACAAGGCCCCAAACGAGAAAACATTCAAAATCAAAATAGAAACATCAAAACTTTGTGAGGTCCGCCAGAAATGTCGACACGATAGCAACGCAAGGACAAAACAGGCGTTAAATCACTGCAAAATTTTGTTGGGGTTTAAGTACTACATCTCCTCCATGACAAAATCGTAATCAATAAACTTTTAAGCACTGCAACTTGCAAGGTTCCGATCATGACTTAAGTGCCAATTTATTAACGTAGAAAACAAACTACATTTTGTTGTTAGTACCTAGATATAGAATAAATACCAAGGGCTCTGAGACTTACCTGATTTCTTCCCAAACGTGTTCCAAAATTGTAACTTTTTTGCAGTAGATTAGCGTGCGTAAGGCATAGCATATATGACGCTCAAATGCGCCATTTTCACGTCAACACGGAATCATTGGCCTTGGAGAAGGGCATTGGTAATGACTCAGTTTTTTTGCCAGCTGCTGCCGTATGGTGGCGCTAGTAAAGCGCTATATGTATAATGCACTCTGCTAGCGCCACCATGCGGCGCCAGTTGGCTAAAAATCTGATCAATACTACGGTTTCTGGAGAATGCCTTGGATTCATTTTTAGCTTTATGGATTTATGCAAGGGCATGTTGGTTTTATGAGTTGTCTTCTGGCCGTGATAGAAATAATTTCAAAGCTGTTTGAGTTATGAAATGCTTTTGAATATCAAACATGAACTCGGATTTCTGGTGGGCATAGTGACTTTGGTATGTCAATGTCATTGAAATGGCAGGTAAGAACTAAGAATGCCACTGGTCAGCCTTGCTTCAATTGGATTTGTGTCCATTTATAAATGGATTTCAATCATACCTACTTACCTACATATGTCATTGGTATTTGATTTCTACAGCTCAAAATATTGTTAGGTGTGGTACAGCAAACTGAATGGAAGTGATGCGTACAAACATTTGGAGAAATATTTTCTGGATTGCCAGCACTTAGAACTTGTATATTTTGTTGTAGGTGACAAGATTAGAAATTGAAGCAAGACTGACCAGTATGCTACAGAATAGGTAGCCCAATCTGCAGGAATATTAAAATTCAAAAGTGGAACTGGGACTTATGGACTGGAAACTGCATCAATTATGTTTTCCAAAGCATAAAAGATATTAACATTTACCATAAAGCACAGGGGAATGATAGGACCCGGTTGAACCCGGCCAAAAATTTTGGGGGACCCGGTCTGGACCCATCCGGGTCCAGACCGGGTCCATAGACCGGGTCCCCGGGTCCACATTTTGCCACCTCTAGTAACAGGACCGCATGACATTCACTCTGTACGGTATATGCAGACAGATGAATACACCCTGAATGCGGCGTATAGGTATTTACCTACTGTTGGCCGACGGAGGCCTGCTATCGTCGGCACACTGGGCGAGCGGGGGCGGGGGCGTCGGTGGCGGCGTCTCCCCGCCCCTGTCGATGGACAGACTGGGTCACTGGATCGCCGATCCTGGCGGCCGATCTAGGACAAGCCGGTTGTTGCCAGGCACCCCTGCGCCAGAGGGCGGCGAGAGCCGTGGTGGCTGGACGCCGATTGAGGGAAAGGGAAGAGGACGGTTATGGAATGGACAATGGGCATTCCAGTGATTGCATACTCTGAAAACTATCTCCTTCGGTCCTAGCTGCACTGACGTCAACCGGACGAAGTTTACCAGCTTCTAAAGTTGCACTCAGCTTAGAGATCTTCTCGACTTAGACTCACTGGTGATCCGCATTCAGGGAACGCCAGGCTCACCCGGTGACAATTACCGTATTGGGTTCCCTGGAACGGCCGCCTCCTGCGGACCACTGTTGACGCCGGGCTGCGTCTCGGAGTTCTCAGAGAGGGCGTGTCGGAGGTCCCGGCGGCACCCTGTGTTCTCTGCCCACATCCGGCGCGCACCCCTCGCCGTCACGTCGCCCCGCGGCGCACGTAACGCCGCCGTTACGGTCAGCAGTACCGTCACGGCTGGCTGCAGCACGGACGGCACGCTGGGGTCGAAGGTCTGCTGGGGGTGAGGGGGAGGGGGACACCCAGAGACGGAGATGCCGGGAGGGGTGCCGCCCAGAACCAGACGCTGTCTGTGGCTGGTTGTAGTCCGTTTATCGGCCTAACTTTGTAGACACGTCGATCAGGACCTAAACGGTTTTGGTCTGGGTCAGTGATCTCTTCGCATAAATATAACTCAATTTGTAAGACTAGCCTCCATCAGATTGACATGTTCCTGTTGCCATGGCATACATTTGTCATAATGGGTCTTCTTTTCCAGCATTTGGGATGAATATAGCGAGATAAAAGTTTTTTTTTTGTTGCCTTTTTTGTAGGCGACCTGACGCGCGCTACCAAAGAAGTGCACTGCAGCATATCTGAAATGTTACTGAGCTATTTTGATCATATCCTGGACGTTTTTGCTATAACACTCACCGAAGCCACACAGCCACTCAATGGGTTACGCAGAGTGGAGTTGGGACGCCTCTTACGTGGCTCTCCGAGTTCTATCCCCACCGATGACCCTCAGTAATGCTGAGTGATGGGGGTAAACCTCTAGTGATGCTGACCCCCTCGGTGTTACACGGCAGACGTATGTATTTACTGGTTACTCTGACGGTCGTGAAGGACCGTGCCGTGGCGGGCCGTCGGACCTGTGTCCGGCTACACTGATCCTAGCGAGACGTGTCTGCCGCTCACCGGCTGAGCCCATCCTAATGGCACGCCCACACGGCCGCCGGACTGCAATTACCCCCTCATATCCTCCAGAAATGGAAAGGAGCCGCCGCTGCAGAACGGCTGCTCTGAATATAGCCATTGGCAAAACAGACACGGCTGACGTTACCACTAACCATGAGATCAAGTGGACGAAAATAATGCTGTTTTATCAAACAATTCTGTATGGCTGTGTGTGGCGTGGTATAACCATACTTGGCATCCTTTGGCTCCCATTCAATAGATATTTGGATGCGATAGCTAAGTCCCTGTCATGGTGCCACCCTGCTCTCCGTGGGTGGCACTGTGTTTTTTTTTTGCCCGCCTTGGGATCGGTGGCCGTGGTTCGTGACCCGGATCCATTCTGTGACCTGCCCGCTGTGTTGCTTTTTTCCCGCGACTCGGGATCGGTGGCCGCGGTCCGTGACCTGGCCGCGGTCTGTGACTTGGCCGTGGTCCGTGACCTGGCCGTGGTCCGTGACCTCGCCGCTGTATTTTTTTTTGCCCGCCTCGGAAGCGGTGGCCGCGGTCCGTGAACTCGCCGCCCCTCATCGCTATCGCCCGCCATCGTCAATCGACCGGCGATTTGGTAACTGTTGACCGGCGATTTGGTAACTGTTGACTGGCGCTCATCGGCCGGCGCCGGATGTTGCCCAAAACGTCCACCAATATGCCGGCTGTTGAACTTTGGCCGCTGACGCTAACAGACAATCAGCTGACGCTCGATTGGTAGCCCATACCCCCTTGGTGACCGCTGACCTCTTTGAGCTACTGCATCGCTTAAGCCGGTGTCTTACTTTGGTTCGTTCTTTTTTTACTCTTTATCCGCTTGTTTATAGCGATTCCTGGATTCCCTGTCTAATTTTAAAAACTGTTTCATCCTTCCAATTGCAATGAGTGCATCATCAAGATACACTTACAGCATACATAACATAGGTCATCAACATTTCTATCGCCATTCTGAGCGTCTCTGTCCTGTGTGCTCCTATGTCTTCGACCATCCGCGTGACCCCCTCGTTTCTGCTCCTCAGGTCCGAAGGGCGTGACCACCGACCGTCGCGGTAATCTTCTGGTGGTGGATAACCGGGGCTCTGCGGTGGTCACTTTCTCCACCGGGGGTCGCCTGCTGGCCCGGTTCGGCAGCCGGGGCACGGCTCAGCACCAGTTCGCGGGACCGCACTACGTGGCCGTCGACAGCCAGGACCGCGTGGTGGTCACCGACTTCCACAACCACTCCGTCAAGGTGGGTCACGGGTCGGTGCGGCCGGTTACGTTGGTCACGGGGCCAGGTGTATGGTCATTGGTCACGGGTCAATGGGGATTAGAGTTTCACTTAGTTTATAGGGGGGACGTTCACTTGATCAGTAGGTGGACCACAGAGTCAAGGCTCAAAGAGAATTATTTCGGGTGTAGGGGTCACGGGGTCCAAGAACGCTGTCATGGGGTCAGATAGGCTGGTTACGGGGAAGAAGAGCTATTTTCTACGGAACATAGTTGAGTAATGAAGGCAACCAGGATGAGGATTAGGGGGGGGGGGGGGGTTCACATGAAATACCAACTCACAATTATGTCAACCATGGTCTTAATTCTACGTGAGTAGGCAATACCCATTAGCTTGATAATAAAAACCCAGGATTATCTGTGCTTCTGAGACCGGAGGACGCCCGTCAGACAGATGGATCCGGTTCATGACTCGTACAGAATGGACACCACCTAAATCCACAGCGGCGTTTCTGCGAATGACCGTGTCGCGTTCCAGTTGGGTGGTGAAGTTCACAAATGGCGTCATATTTTTGCTGGTTAAGGTTTGAAAATAAACTCAGACTGGCGCTAAAACTATGATTGTTCAAAACCATGCAGCGTGACTACGTCAAACTTTTGGAGACGGTCTTTTACAAGTTGAATCCATAATGTTTGTTATCAGACCCTGGCTATTCATTTTGAAATGAGTTATGCATGATTCATGAACTTTCTCTTTAGATCATGGTACTATAATTTCATTCAACTGGTGACAATGCTCCAACTTATACCCCTAAATCAGAACACCAACATTCTATGCTCGTTATGCAAGCACATCCACGTAAGGGCTGTCGAGTAAATCCCGCACCACTTATTGTGAAGCATCTGCCCAGTAGACCATGCGCTGTAGTGCAATCTAATTGTTCTTCTCCGAGCAATGAACGCTGAGTTGATCCATATGCAGGGAAAGGCTGGACGAACGGACATTTGACCGACACCATCTCACCAAATGACCAAAGGAAGGATGCCAACTGCAGCTAATGATAATCAGGTTAAGTACATAAACGTTCCCTTTTTGCAGCGCCCTTCCGTTATATAACCCATCACATATATTAACCTGGGACGGGCCTGGACTCTGTGGCAGACCAGCCGCGGCGGTGAGCCGGAAACGCCGCTCGCGCTAAATGTCGCTGGTCAGACGTCGGGTGGGCGGCGGGAGACGGACCGTGTCCGACTGCCAGGGCCCGGACATCACTCGCCGCGAGAGTTTTGCGGGTCACAACACGGCACGTGGACGGGCTGATTGGAATTATGGCGCACAGCTGCTTAGCAAACGTCATCGTAACAAGCCTTGGATTTAGCAAACGATCTAAAGTTCCAATGGGTGGCCAATATAAGCACTTTCTTGATTTAGAAAACAGAACAAAAACGGCTAGAACTGGTAAATTGGGTGTGATACGAGTATGAGGAAAACATCGCATTGGTTCTATATGATGCTTCTCAACAGAATGTGGAACAAATCAACCAGTCATGGAATATCTAAGACAGTTTTTGAAGCATCTTTGGCGTATGTAAAACGATCACAATTCATTTTGCTGTAAGATGCACATTGCAAATTGCACAATTTAGCTCGGCTCAAGCCGCACAGCTGCAAACTCGTCTTGCGGCTCGGTGGCATCACCCCGTGCGGCTGCCGTCGGAGCAGAGGTAGGCTGTACCGCATCACTCCGGTGCGTGGCGGCACAGCCTATCTGCTCACCACTCCGGCGGCCGCTCGTCGGCGCGGCGCCTCAAGACTATGTACATACAGTCCGCCCGCCAGCCGTCTGCTGTCCAGAGAATGAATGTGTTTGGTGAGGGTGACGTCATGTTTACAGTTTACCCTGCCATGATAACACGGAGTCAACGTGATGAGTGAAGTGAACCCATATTGTGGCATACCGGCAGAAATTCTAGACTAATGGGTTCATAAAGTCCGTTACAGTCCAGACGGCAGGTCAGACGCTGTTGCTGTGCAAGTGGCAAACATGGAAATGAGCAAACAGACATCCAGTTGGCACCAGGCACCAGACAGAGTAGATATGGAAAATGCCAACGGATGCCTTCCACGGCGTCCATGAGCAATACTAAATCTAGGCAGCGTGGGTCAGACATGGCTGTGTCAGTTTCTCGTATCAGTCGGTGCTTTACACAAATCGCCATGGTGATGCAAACACTCATAAGCTCAGCTATCAACTGTTCTTAACAACTGGTATCTCTTACAGCCGGTATGTTGTGCATAAATGTAATACTAGAGGAATGTCAGTTCTTATTGAGATGACCGACAACTTCTGGGCAATTGAGGATTTCCAGAGGCCATACCTACCATCCCGGATGCAATACATTTGACGTGAAAGCAGCATTTTGTGTCGCAACATTGGCGTTTATTAACGGAAATGGTTCACTTCCATAAAACATTATTAGATATTGTATTTGCTATGAATGCTTGACGCATCAAACTCGGAACTTCGGATAAGCACGATTATGAACTCGGGCGATTTCACATCTTAATATCTTACTTTCTAACGTTGAAAGGAAGTCATTTAGCCAATCAGTTAATCGACTGGAATTTCTGGAAATAACTGCAGGTCTGTCTTTTCGTTCTCCGTGCTAACTGACCAGTGACCATTGACAAATTGTGTCACTGATAAATTACCTACCTATATCTGTTTAAATATGAAGAGGATTGCTTGGAGCTAAACGGCTTGGATCAGTGACCAATGACCATGAAAAGAAGTCAGAATACTTCAAAATGTGAAATGTACGCTAAGAAACAGGATGTTAAATGTTGTCACTTGTCACTCTCAGGTTCAACTTCTAAATGTTATAATCAACAAGCCAGTTTGGTTTATTCGACGCTGTGTTAGATGTTGACTGGCAGCTTTTGCAAACAAATCACAGCATGCTTCCTTCCATGAGCTGAATGCCAGTCCATTCAGCCCGTTCAGTCTGCCTTGTTCCTCCTGGTCCTGTTGTCTACCCAACCGATTTTGCTGGCTGTATCCTACCCGTTTTCTAACTCTATTTTTTAAATAACGTGTTCTATTCGCCAGGTGTTCAATGCGGACGGTAAACACCTGTTCAGTTTTGGCGGGAACGGCGAGGCCCCTGGTCAGTTTAACGCGCCAACCGGAGTCACCACGGACCGCTACGACAACATTCTGGTGGCCGACTGGGGAAACAGCCGTATACAGGTGCGTTATAACTGGGGAAACAGCTGCATACAGGTGCGTCAGAACTGGGGAAACATCCGCATACAGGTGCGTTATAACTTGGAAACAGGCGCATTCAGATGTGTTAAAACTGGGGAAACAGCCGTATACAGGTGCGTTATAACTGGGGAAACAGCCGCATACAGGTGCGTCAGAACTGGGGAAACATCCGCATACAGGTGCGTTATAACTTGGAAACAGGCGCATTCAGATGTGTTAAAACTGGGGAAACAGCCGTAAACAGGTGCGTTATAATAGGGAAACAACCGTAAACAGGTGTGTTAGAACATAGAACTGGGGAAACAGGCATAGTGGGACAAGGGCAACAGTCGAATGCAGTGATGGGCGATTAAAACTTCTTTAGCAGTTGTGTACACAGGTCATTTTAAAGATGGCATTCGCGTATGCGCCTTCATTGAGCGACGAACCGCCTCTGTACTAGAGTTCTGCACGGCTGCAATTTTCCACAGCCTAGCCGCCCCGCAGCCGTGGCTCCACAGCCACAGCCGCCCACAGCCATGGCAAACTGTGGGCAGCCAGCCGTCAGCCGGCCGTGGATACTTTCAATGAAATGCAGCCAAATAGTATATAATAAGTTGTTTTTAGTTGAAACATATAGCCAAAAGCACATTGCAATGGGCTATAGATTCTCAAGCTCATGAAGCATCATAGGTTAAGTGGTTGTGTATCTGGCTTTAGGCCGAAGGCCTGAAGCCTGATGCGCAACGCATGCCTACACAAGCCCTTGCAAGGGGTTAAGAAAGATGGGTTGGTAGGTACCTACATCAACAGAAAACATAAACAACGAACCAGAATAGAAGCACTAGCAGTGTAGACATCTAATGCCAAATCCTGAAGCATGGTTGTGGGACAGAACAACAGACCCTGATGCTTTTCATTATCAATGTTAGGTATGGAAAATGAAACTGAAGTTGATGGACTGTCAAACAGTGATTGTCTAGTCAAAACTCTTGCTTCTTTCTTACCTTGCATATTTTCTGGGGAATGATATGCCAGGCTTGAAGCAGCCTTCTGAGCAAGTCTAAAACTAATTTGATATGCAAGGCATCAAAACACTAGTGAGCATCCAAGAAATAAAAACATTCATCTATTTTGATTTTTCCAAATAATGCTCTTCGCTCAAATCCCCAAGGACGTGCGAGCCACAATTGCCTCTTTCATTCAAAAGTTTTACTTGAGTTTTTAATGACGTCAATAGCAAAGAAGTGACGATAAATTGTTTTGTTTCACTACAAACAGCCATAAAAATTATAATTAATAAATAATGATGCTAATTGCTAAACAATTAAAAAATTGCTCTTAAACAAAGATTGGGTATCAAATTTTTACATTTTCAGAAGAAGACGTCATTTTATTAGTAAAGTCAACAGCTCGCGTAAGAAATATTGTGTTCAGGGTTTTCACCGGCATGTGAATTACCTACGTGTTCAGGGTTTTCACCATCATGTGAATTAACCGTAAGTAAGGTTCATGCTCACTTATAATCTAATGCCATTGGCTTCGTTGATCAGCATTTTCTGTTAGCGGTCACTCACACACCAGTTAGAACATAAAGCGCCAGTTTCATATTATGCAATTGGACTTGCCGAAATAAGAGTTATTTTAGATAATATTTTCTTAAGCCTTTACCTGCCTTTTCCTAGGCGTGATTTCTTTTTCTATTACCTGAAAGAATTATTGAACGCTCGTCTTCAATAGCTGTAAGGTGCTCTCCTAAAGACCAGGTGAGATTGATTTGAGAGGGATGTGACAATGCAACATGTTGCATTTTCTGAAACCAGGGGCGGATCCAGGAAAACTCCAAGGGGAGGGTCATGAATCGAAGTGGTGCCCCTACCTATACCCAAAATTAAAAACTCAACGGATTTCGTCCACTTCATTTTGGTGGTGCCCCCATTTTCAGTTTTTATTTTTATTTTTTATTTTTAGTCAGTATCTTAACCCGCGCCCCGCTGGGGGGGGGGGGCAGAATCTGCCCCCCTCCCGTTTTTCGCCAATAACTTCTAAACGCGTTACGCCAGCGACGTCAAACTTTCAGTACCTTATCATACATCAATTTGACACGTTCCCTGAAAATTTGAGCAAAATCTGTCGGAAAATTTTTGAGAAATTGACGTTTTAGTGACGTCATGTTCGCCATTTTCGCCTCAAAAACGGCAAAATTTCAAACGCCGCTAACATCTTCATTTTTAAAGGAATCAAGACGTAACAAAAAAGGTTATACGTGATTCTACTTTGTCTATCAAATGGCTATCTCGTTTTTTTGAAAATTTTGGATTTTGGCCAAAATTTTTCCAAAAAACTGACTTTTTTGGGAAAATATTTATAAAATCCAAAATTTTGAGTTTATCGAAAAAACCGGAATATATGTCAAAGACGTGGTCTATGTGCACCTACATACCAATTTTTAGAAGAATCGGTTCAAAAATGTGGGAGTTATTCAAAATTTTATGACGTCACGACACACAAAAATTTTGAAAAATGATTTTTTTGGAAGTTCTAGACCTCGTACGGAAACAAAAATAGCACCATTCGATTCGCCGTGAAAAACTGCATCGAATAGACACCTTTTTAGGCCTTAACAACCAACTTCAAAATTTGACCTCACTTGACCTGACCTTGACCTGACCTCGACCTGAAATTCATCCAGAGGTGGTCCATATCACTTATTGAGTGTGCCTATTGAATTCCATGAGTAAAATGACCCATAAAACATGTGTCGCACATGCCCTTTTCTATATTTTGTTTTTGGTGACCTGACCTGACCTTGACTTTGACCTTTGAATGACATTGTGTGCAATGAATATTGTCTTGGTAGTCTAAGAACACGTTTTGGGCAATCAGTCTCAGTCCATTCTTCGGCAACTACGGTGCAAGGCCGATACTGTAGAAACTTGTATTTTGTACCCTTGACCTGACCTTGACCTGACCTCTGACCTACTTAAGCAAAAAAATTTGGGCTCTTAAGATCCGCCTTGTTGAGAGCTTTCGATTGCCGTTTTCCCCGTCTTTCTACGACCATCGGTTCGGAAGTTAGACAGGGGGGGCAGAATCTGCCCCCCCCCCCCCAGCAGGGCGCGTATGGCTGAATAGCCCAGCGGGGCGCGGGTTAACTCTTAGCCACAACCACATTTACCAATTGTAAGCAAGTATATATGAATGTGCTATGTGTATATATGTTGTGGACGCTGAGTAGTGAGTACTTACCAGGAACGTTATCAGGTAAGCAAATCGTTGTCAGTCCGACGAACTTGACCCTGGCGTCCAAAGGGTCTGTCCTTGACACTTCAGGCTTGTCAGGGGCACCAAAGTCCTTCCAGGGACACCACAAACCTGTCAGGGGCACCTACGGCCTTGTAGGGGCGCCACAGGCCCGCCAGGAAGCAGGGGCACCACAGTTCTAGCAAGTATACACGACAGGCCTGTCAGGGGCACAACGGGCCTGTTGGGTCCATGAGCACCCCTAGGGGCAGGGGCACCACAGTCCTTCCAGGGGCACCGCAGGCCTGTGAGGGGCACCAGCGGCCTAGCAGGGGCACCAGTCAACACAGGCCTGCCAGGGGCACCACAGACCTGTCAGGGGCACCAGAGGCCTGCCAGGAGCACCACCGACCTCGCAGCGGTAACTTGGCCTGTCAGGGCCCAGGGGCACCACGGGCCTGTCGAGAGGCACTTCAGGCTTTTCAGGGGCACCATAGTCCTCTCCGGGCGCAGGGGTAGCAGGGGCACCAGAGGCCTGCCAGGGGCACTACAGGCCGAGCAAGGGCACCACTGGTCAATCAGGGGCACCACGAGCCTGTCATAGCCAGGCATCTCAGGCTTGTTAAGGCCCAGGGGAACCACAGGTCTGTGAGGAGCACTAGCGACCTAGCAGGGGCACCAGTCAACACAGGTCTGCCAGGCGCGCCACAGACCTGCCAGGGGCACCACAGACCTGCCAGGGGCACCAGAGGTCTGCCAGGGGCACCACCGGCCTCGCAGGGGCACCTTGGGCCTGTCAGGGGCACCACGGGCCTGCCGAGGGGCACTTCAGACTTTTCAGGGGCACCAGTCCTCTCCGGGCGCAGGGTACCAGCGGCCTAGCAAGGGCACCAGAGGCCTGCCAGGGGCACCAGCGGCCTAGCAAGGGCACCAGAGGCCTGCCAGGGGCACCAGCGGCCTAACAAGGGCACCATGGGCCTGTCAGGGGCACCTCAGGCTTGTCAGGGCCCAGGGACACCACACTCCTTCCAAGGGCACCGCAAGCCTGTCAGGGGCACCAGAGGCCTGCCAGGGGCACCACAGGCCTAGCAAGGGCACCACTGGCCTGTCAGGGGCACCTCAGGCTTGTCAGGGCCCAGGGGCACCACAGTCCTTCCAGGGGCATTACAAGCCTGTCAGGGGCACCAGAGGCCTAGCAAGGGCACCACAGGCCTGCCATGGACACCACAGGCCTGCCAGGGGCACCACCGGCCTTGCAGGGGCGCCTCAGGCCTGTCAGGGGCACCACGTGCCTGCCGGGGACACTTCAGGCTTGTCAGGGGCGTTACAGTCCTCTCAGGGCCCAGGGGCACCGCACCAGGCCCGTGGTGTCCCTGCTAGGCCTGTGGTGCCCCTGGCAGGTCTTTGGGCCCCCGGGCCTCAAGGGGGAGGGGGGCATGACCCATGTGACCCCCCCTTGGATCCGCCACTGTCTGAAACTGTCAAGCTCTTGATGATGAAGGAACAATTGGTACCTTTAATTAGTATTCTGTACCAGAGTGCAAACTCCCCTAAAGCAAATGGTAAAACCATTACAGGTGTTCAAAGGCTTCACCACTTTCAATGTTGCTGGGCATCCTTTGCATGATTTTTACAGGCTAGACTGGTTATCAGAATGTAAGATTAAGGATTTAAAATTTGATATTTGAGTACTTAAGATTGAGCTTGAAATCTCACAGCCGTGGCCACAGCCGTAGCCGTGTTCTTGGAGATACTTGCAGCCGCCCCGGCCCACAGCCGAGGGGCTGCAGCCAGCCGCGGCTGCAGCCGGCCGGTGCAGACCTCTACTCTGTACCTACCAGACTTCCGGAGGGCTGACCCGGCCACCCTGCCCTAACGACCTGGCGGGCGCTAATGGGCCGTCAGACGGCGCCAGGCGCTCTGTTTTATCTGCATTTTGATGGGCTTGTCCAGCCGCGGCTCGAGATGAGAACCGTGTCGCTCCGGCGTGGCGCGGCGTCGCACCTCCGGTCCTATGACGCGGCTGTTTTGACGCCGCGCTGTGCGAGGCTGTGGGGCCCGGGGCGGCGGGGCCCGGGGCGATGGGGCCCGGGGCGGTGGGGTCTGCGGCGGTGCGCCTGAGGAGGTGGCCACAATACGCCACCAACGTCGGGACCGCAGGCGCCACTCTGGCGGGCAGACGCGCCCCGCACTGGCGCGGCCGTGTATACAGATATATGTGCGTCGTCATGCCAGGCCCCAGCGAACCGTGGTAGTCGGGTCACTGTGAAACGAGCCGCCCGTTCTTCCTGTTATTTTGTTTGATATTTCGGTTTAAATCATGTGTGGCTGATGGTACTTAGCGTCACGACATGATATCTAGGCAAAGAGCATCCGAACGAAATCATTAGGATTTTAGCGGTGTCGCTGTTGTGAGAATCCATCACCTTGCGTCCCATTTACAATGGTTTGTGTGGAGTTGATGATTGGTTTGTATGGAGCCTGTTCTCCGTCCTAGCTTACCCGCCCAGTGCATAATTGCGTTTCGTTCCGTTCAACTTGCTTTTTCGTTTGTTGTTTCTCTGCTCTGGTTATGCACCTGACGCCTTCGCCCTATTACAGGTGTTCGACAACACGGGTCGGTACCTGTCCACCGTTAACACCGGCGCCACTCCGCTCTACGGACCGCAGGGCCTGGCCATGTCGCCGCAGGGGCACGTCATTGTCGCCGACACGGGCAACCACGCCATCAAGTTCTACACCTACCACCCTTTGGCAGCGTAACACCCGTGACCTGTGCCTCCCGTGCCGTGCCGTCCCGTGCCGTGCTGCGCTGTGCCGCGCTGTGCCTCATGTGCCGTGCCGTGCCTCATGCGCCGTGCCGCTCCGAGCCTACCATACCACGCCGTTCTTGCCCTTGACGGCCGGTGGCTGAACGTTGCCCGGCGCGCCTGGTCCGTCCCCAAAGGTCGAACCCCGATACCTGTACCCGGGGAAGGCGGCTGGCGGGGTGCGCCGGTCCGTTCCCCGTCCACCCGACGGCGTACCCTGAGGCTGTTTACGGCGACCGTGTTTGTGTGGCAACCACTGCAATCCTGCGGCGGACCACTAATATCTCCGCCTGCATAAGGTAGTCGCTGCGGGCGCCTGGTGCTTTATTACGAACGGAAGCGCAGGGGGAGAACGTACTTACATCGGCAGTCAGCGCAGAGTGCGCCGTGCTATTTATCAGACAGGGAAAAGTTCCCCGCGAATGCTTGCTGTCGATGTATAATACGGGGTTAGGTCTGGAGCCTGTCCGAGCTACGCTGTCAGCCGTACTTAGGAACTGATTATTATTGCAGTGGTCCTGATGGCTGCTTGGACCGCGGTCCGTTTATATCCAGCCGAGCCCGTGCGCCGTTCGACGCACCGCTGAGTGTGGAAAACAGCCCGCTCCTGCTGATGTAACCGTCCTATATTACTGCACTGATGAACGGTGCCCCTGTGCGGTGTCATAAACGATAACAGGTGGCAATGGCACGTGTCAGGGGCGAGGGACAGCGCGGCCCACCGGGACGGCGACCCTTCTGTGCCTTCTGGGTGTGACGGGGAGAGGCGAGGTGACGGGCCCTCTTGTGCTGCTGGACTGGTGAAATGATGTGAAAATGTTACATCGTGCAGCGCTGGTGCTCGAAGACGTTACGAATTATGGGATGGTATTTATCGAACGTAATTTACTTGTGCTTTTGTTAAAATAATTAAATACTAAAACAAGGGCTTCTGTATGTTTTTTAGATTTTCGTGCGCTGTAGTGTTGATGTTTTATGTGAATATTGGACAACCACATGTCACGATGGGCGGTGCTAGTTGCTACTTATGGCCTGCTGCGTTTGCTAATATTACTTTACTTTTGTGGTAGGTTTCTGTTATCCAGTGGCATTATTGCAATAGCCCCTAGCGACCGGCCGAAGTGCTGCTTCTTTGGCCAGTTGTTGGTTTCACTGAGCTGTGTGGCGCGGGGTATGGAGCCAGTCTGACTGGGATGGGGGGGGGGGGGGGCGCTGGGCTGAACCGGGTGATGCCTGCCTGTCTGTGAGTGTGTGGACGTCCGCGGGTCTCCTCAGCTGCGCCGAATGAGTCACAAGTTCTGGGTGCCGGGTCACTCGCACTCCAAGTACCGTACATTTGCAGCACGCCTAGCTTAGGGCGCCGCGTCTGCGGCCCTCGCCGGCCCGTCATGGGCCGCCGTCGGTCCAGAGCCGTTTTTGGATACAATATACGCTGTGTCACTGCGTGGGTCTGTTGCTTGTTCCAGCTTGATAAATGCGGATAATTTTTGACTCCTGTGTTTGTATGCGTCTGTTCCCAAAAGCTATCTAAATCTAAATATGTTATTTATACAAGATTTACATATTCTACGTGGGAATTTGTTTTTTGTTGCATATAATATTCAAATTTATGTTCATGAACAACGTCACAACATTGAGCTGGCCTTACGTCATGTAATAACTGCGGTAGTAGCTTGCGATATACCGAACGCCCGCCACGTGCGTTGTGCGCGCCTGGTGTGACTAGATTTACACGGCATGAGATTGAAAGCACATTTGTTGATCTTATGAACGTCGCACGGAGCTGTCGTCAAAATACATCTGATGTAACCAGTCATTGGTCCCACACATGTAAGTACGTACATGTCAGCTGATGCAATTCTGTTATGATTATAATACGTACTTTGAAATGTGTCCATCCCCGACGCATTATCAGTCACCTGCAATGATTTCCATTCCAAAGGTTCGATCATTTTACTTACATTAATTACGTTATACTCGCCCTGCAGCTGTGATGTAAGGTGTGTGAGAATTATGCAGTTGTTTAGATCTGAATCTCATCCACGGGGTCTGGTCTGAGACAAACAGAGCCCACGTGTAGCGTCGGGCCTCCGTCACGCCCGGCCGCCGTGGCCTGTGACTTCTGGATCGTGTCAGTCACGATAACACGATCAATATCACACGTTGGCAGCCACCGATAGGGTGGCGTGAGCTCCACCCAACCAGCCAACCAGCGACAATGGACAGGCGTTATGGATGCATGAAATGATGCAAACATATAACTGATGCGGAGTTTTCTTGAATATGAGCGTAACTCAAAGGATCAGAATAAATGACGATTCGTAAATTCCATGGTTTTAATGCAATGGTGAAAATAAATATTTTTAGCCAATTAATACTACAAGTATCGTTCGCTATTTATTGTTGCCACATTACGATCTCTCTGCAGGTCTATTGATACTGTAACTACGACATAATGCTAATTGATATAAGGTAATTTACTGATACAACATGCGGTTAAAATATGCCAAACAATAACTGAGGTCTTTTGTGGTATGCAAAAAGAACATGGTCATTAGACCATTTTGTAGGTACATAAGCTCCCCTAATTTCCGTCCGAAGAACTCGGAAGATAATAAGCACCTTTAATTGGCCAGATCAATGCGCTTCTCGGTTGATATTTGGTTGATTTCATTATAAGTTAATAGCATAGGTAGTAGGTACATACCCACATCCGGACTGAGACCAAACGCATATGTAGCTGCAATTGCTATTAGCTTTGTAGCTGCTCTCCTAGATACAGCGGCAGCAAGTTTTTTTTCTAGAAAAGTCGCATGTTCAGCATTTGTTATCTCGCTGAAGACGTGAACCATTGCCGGAGAAAAACAGCATCTGGGGCTCCCGGCCGGCCAGCTCATTGTCGTAATGCTGAAATGGATACCCGCACCACCTGGAAATTTGAACGATCGTCTCTGCAGGTCTATTGATACTGTAACTACGACAAAATGCTGCAGCTAATATCCCGGAAATGTGCGACTTTTTCGATAATCCCGGGAAGTTATTTGATGAAGCAGAGATGAGATAAGCGGAAGCTAGAAAAAGAAAAGCAATACTTTTCTTGTGGCCAAGGTCGTTAGATGGGTCTTTATCGTATCTTATGCACGTATTTGTATATCTAAACAGTCTAAGGCCACAAACCTCGCGCTCCGCCAGTCCACGACACGCTCATCTTTTCTGCCCATGGATCTCTCGTCTCTTCTGTTGGTTCATTCCTTTAACCCATGATCCTGGTGGTCCTCCAGCCTCGTAAACCCACGACCACCAATCCTTTCTGTCCACAATCCTCCCGTCCCTACAACTCGAGATACTGCTTCAGCCCACGGTTTCTTGACTTGTTCGTCCCTTATCCCATAGTCCTGCCCTCTTATGTACAAGTCTACAATCCTACCGACTCATTGAACCCACGACTTTATTCTTTCGTCCCACCCCGTCCCGTCCCACGATCCTTCACGGTGTTTGGAGACGGCGCCACGCCAGTTCCGTGGGAGGAACAGAATTACTGCGGTTCGGTCTGTCTCCGCCACAGACATAGCTCACTGGGCGTTCACTCACATAGCTCACTGGGCGTCACTCGCATAGCTCACGGGCCGTCACTCGTGGTAGTCTGGCCAGGCGGTGGCTCTCAGACCTGAAGAGTCCGTCTGTGGACTCATTGACCCGAGGGAGGGGGCCGCTGCCGCCTCTGCCGGGAGGTAGTCCAGATGTTTTGGAAAAGTCTGGTCTTTAACCGTCTGCTTGATAGTAAAACTGCATGATGCATATGTATCATACTGTGTTGGTGGTGACTGGTCTTAAAGTTACTACACATGAGCGAAGAAGCTTCTGCGTTTTACTGAATTAAAAGTTTCAAACTAGCAGACGGCTTCCAATAGTTAAGGTAACAATGCATTTAATTGTTAATTGTATGCTCGGCATCTTACTTCGGCATTGAAGATCTTGCCCATTTCCATTTTAATAAGGTCACTCAAACTAAAATGGACTAACTGAAGTGTAAGCTTGGGCACGGCATGAAACGGCATGGGCTTGGGCATGAAAGAATGATTCAGCTTTCCTTTTAGCATCGACGCAAACAAACAAGCTAAGCAAGCCTCAAGCGCAAGTCCTCACTACCAATGCCGATAGTTTCGTTCGAACACATATATTTTTAAGGCATTCATCTAACAAGCCACTTGACCTACACTGTGAGCAGAACGAAAGTGAACTTTCCCACTTCAATTACCCTCGCGGGCCCGGGGTGTTTTGCCCCCCCCCCCCGACGAATATAAGTGATAGCTCGCGCTTAGGGATGGGAAGGCGAAACTTAATTAGGTATTCCCATCAATTTGACATCGTCTGGAGTAGGTAAAACACAAACTTGGACCTATAACTTTTTATGACGGCACAGGGTCGATTTTTCTAGACCCGTGCAAGGTAAATTTCGACCTCACAGACTTGAACTTCAAATAGCTGCCAAAAATAGTTTTAGAGTTAAAGACAAATTATGAGCATAGTTGTGTAGCATGTGACCTAGGGAAAAATACACGAATAATTTTGCTAGCCTGAGGTCAGAGGTTAGGTCAACGACCCCGAACTGGGTTGTAAGTTTTTTTTTTCTCAACAAAAATGGCCCAAGAGCTAAGGCAGTGGTATCAACACATTCTTCTTGTCAAGACGCGTCGAATGATATATATTTTATTTGGAAAAGGTCAAGGCTTATGTTGACCTCACGTGACCTTGAATGACCTCTAGTTGACCTTAGCATGCATGCTTGGCCTTATATGAAGTAGATATTCAGAGCCGGTGATGACGAACTTGGCATCCATTTTGTTCTACACTGTAAACACCCATGTCAAAAACCAGCACCCTGTACCTGCTTATTTTAAGCAGGCTAACTGGGTGCTAAGTTTTAGCACCCTTTTCGAAAAATAGCTCCCTGTGCCGGCTTATTTTAAGCACCCTAAATGGTTGCAGCCATTTAGGGTGCTTAAAATAAGCCGGCACAGGGAGCTATTTTTCGAAAAGGGTGCTAAAATTTAGTACCCATTTAGCCTGCTTAAAATAAGCAGGTATAGGGTGCTGGTTTTTGACATGGGTGCTAAACTTTTTTTACAGTGTAAGCATTCGTTTAGAGTCTCAGGATAGCAAAAATGACTTGATTATCATGGCTGACTTGAATCAGTGGAAAGGCCTCAAACAAGGATAATCTTGCGTGAGCTTGGCCTTGCGGCAGTCTTGTATCGTAACGTGAACCATAAACAGATGCCTGATAAGCTTCAAGCTGTTTCAAAACATTTTGGAATCTACAAGTATACGGAATATACGAAATAGTGCAAAGTTTGAGGTCAATTTTGGGTATGACCTTGACCTTCACCTTTGAGTATATCGTCGGATTCCTCAGTTTCTCTACTTTCGTTTCCTACCCGTTTTAGCCGGTTAAACCGGCTAAAACGGGTCGAAGGTCGAAAAACTGCGGCAGTTTTTCGACCTTCGACCCGTCCCTCCAACCGGTGTTGGAGCAAATAATTGACCGAATATCAATGCAAACGGAAAATAATCGATCAACAATGATCAATATTTTACCTGCATGGCCATTCCTTGCATCCATGTGCAATTTCAAGCTTCAGCCAATGATCCACTGTGGGTACCTTCCATAGGCGTAGGAACAGGGGGGGCCAGGTGGGCAAGTGCCCACCCACTTTTCGAGGTGGGGGGGCCAACCATGTGTTTTGGCCCACCCACTTTTTACTCGAGGCCCCTCGTCTCGATTTGAGAGGACGTCGTCACCTTCCAGAATAAACAAACTCGGTAAAAATAAGTTCCACGAATCCCCACGCACGGGCTCCAAGGGGCCGTGATGGATCCAAGGAGGCCCTCTGTTCATACTTGTCAGTCGAAGCCCCTGAGACTGATGGCCTGAGAGGCCCTAGTGGATCTGAGGAGGCCCCAATATCCACACTGGTCTGGGGAGGCCCCTGACACTGGCGGTCTGGGAGGCCCCTCTATCCACACTAGTCAGAGGTCTGAGACTGGTGGTCTGGGAGACCCCTCCATTCACACTAGTCAGAATAGGCCCCTGACACTGGCGGTCTAGCCGAGGCCCCCTACCCTCACTAGTCAGAGGAGGCCCCTCTATCCTCAATAGTCAGAAGAGGCCCCTGAGACTGATGGTCTGGGAGGCCTATCCATCTACACTGTAGTCAGAGGAGGCCCCTGAGACTGATGACCTGAGAAGCCCTTATAATCACACCAGGCAGAAGAGGTCCATGAGACTGATGGACTGAGAGGCCCTTCTATTCATACTGGCCACAGGAGACCCCCAAAACTTTCGGTCTGGGAGGTCCCTCAATCTGGCACCAGTCAACTCAGAAGAGTCCCCTGAGACTGATGGCCTGGAGTGGGAAGCCCTTAGATTCACACTAAGCAGAGGAGGCCCCTAAGACTGATGGTATGAGAGGCCCTCATATTCATACCAGTCAGAAGAGGCCCCCGAGGCTGATGACTGTGAGGCCCTTCTGTTCATATAACTGGCCACTGGAGGCCCCTGAAACCGGTGGTCTGGGAGGGCCCTCTATCCACACTAGTCAGAAGAGGCCCCTGAGACCGATGGTCTGAGAGGCTCTTATATTCATACTGGCCACAAGAGGCCCCTGAGACTGATAGTCAGAGAGGTCCACTCCTAATGAATCTGAGGGGGCCCTCTATCCACATTTACACTTTTCTAGGGAGGCCCCCGAGACTGATGGTCTGAGAGGCCCTTTTATTTATACTGTCCACAGGAGCCCCCTGAGATTAATGGTCTGAGACTTGAGAGGCTCTTCTATTTATACTAACCAGAGGAGGCCCCTAGGATTGATGGTCTAATAGGCCCTTCTATTTATACTAGCCAGAGGAGGCCCATGAGACTGATGGTCTGAGAGGCCCTTCTATTCAAATTAGGCAGATGAGGCCCCTGAGAATGATAGTCCGAAGAGCCATGCGGCGGCAACTGGCCGTGGCCATATTTCGGCTCGGTAGGGCCCCACAGAGCTCATGAGAGCACCTCAAGGGCTCCTAAGTAGACACGCTTGTCCCCATAAGGGTGCCACGCCGGCTTCTGAAGGCTCCTTGTAGGCATCTAAGGGCCCTTTCCGGCCTCTAACGGCTCCACCCGCCTGTGATGGCTCCACACCAGTGTTTATGAGCGCCACACAGCGGCGCCTTTTAGGGTCATACTAGTGTCTCTTAGCCTCTTAGGGCCCTATATCGGTGGCTCTGGGGGCCCCACACCGGCGCCGGCTGTGGGCCACCACACCTGTGCATCTCAAGGCTCTATAGGTACATCTGAAGGACCCACACCGACACCTCTGAGGGCCCCACACCAGTATGTCGGAGCTCTGAAGGCCCCACACCGGTAACTCTGAGGACTCACCCGCTCCTGAGAGCGTCATGTTGATGTCTAACGGCTCCACAAGGCCACTAAAGGCACCACACAAGCTCTCATTGAGCTCTAATGTCCATGTACCGGCCTCTGAGGGATTTAAGCCAGCGCATTCACAGCTTCACACCAGCAATTGTAAGGGTTTCACACTGAAGTATCTGAGGGTTCCACACCGGTGTCTTTAAGGGCCACATACCGGCATCTCTGAGGGCCCCATACCGGCGTCTCCGAGGGTCCACATCTGGCGGGCTCCCATCAGCGACTGAAGGTCCCCCACTGTCGACTCCGAGAGCCCCATCTGCGTCTGGGAGCACCATGCCGTCTCTAAGAACCACAGCGGCTCCTACGTACGAAAGATGAGCGTCTGCATGCCAAAGGGGAGCGGTTTTGAGACAGTAGGGCACCTACGTGCAATAGAGGGGCGCCTATGAAGCCCATAGGGGCGCCTCAATGCGAAATAGGGGCGCCTCTGAGGCCTACAAGGCGTCCACAGCCTCGCACCTAAAATATTATTCGCGACCGAGCCTTAAAGGGACCCTCCCACCTTCAAAAAAAGTTAATGAATTGGCATGAAAGTGATGTCGCTCGGTTCAGAAAGAGCAAAAACGAATATCTACCAAATTTCATCGAAAAATATTCACCGGTTTTCAAGATATTAGACTTTTACTTTTGTTTACTTTTTGGGATCTCCGCTGTTCCTAGCGACTTTATTTAAAAGTGCGGCATTTGTTGCGCGCAAAGCAGCATATACCACCGCGTGCTACAAAACGTTTTAGTCAAACATTTAACGGACGTTCGAAAGCCTGATGACGTCATCAGATTCCCGTAATGGTTAAGAGATAGGGACCACGCTGGTCCCACCCTGCAAGTAAAGAGAAGAAATTTCTTGAACACCATAAAGCTGCGGGGGTTGCGACCAGGATAAATGGTGGTTTCTGAGCCTGGCCGCAAACTTGGCTATCTCAACTCAAAACTAATGTTAAGGTGGGAGGGTCCCTTTAAACGAGTAATCGAATGTTTTGTTTGCAGTGTTTAAGCTCCGTTATATTCATGAATTGAGAAAAGTTGTCGGAGAACGCTAAAATAAGAGAAATTTGGCTTTTGATGATCTATGGTGATTTTATTATTGAGCTTGCCTAAAACATGACCAGATTTCTCTGATCACGTTTGTCGCTCTTTCAAACGTCGTTCTGCTTCTCGCCTCGTAGCCCAGTAGCCGAGTTAGAAGGAGCGTGAAAAGCCCACCTCTCGACTCAACGTGTTACGATAAGGCCACCACCCTGGCGCGGGTTAAGTTGGGGGAGCCTTGAGCCCCAGCAGCTCGTCCTTCTATCTCACTGCTATTACCCTCGTCCTGTCTTGTGATGTTATTACAGTGCCATCTTACGATAACGGCGGCCTTAAATATGATTTACTTCTGTTTGATGAAACATGTCGGGCTCCGCGATGAAAGACTTAAAAACATTGAAGCTCCAAAATGAAAATAAAGTAAATTTTCAAGAACTTTTCAAGGTAGATAAGAATAATGAGAGACGCTTTTATAGATGGCAGTTTTTTTCGTATGGAGACAGCTTTTAGGATTTACAAAAGTGGAAAAAAGCGGCTGAAAGTTACCCCGGCCACGGCCGGGGTGGCCGGGGCAGGTTCTCCACCCATGTCTGCAATGGATCAATGCCATGGGGGTGCATTCATAAGAAACAGGGGCGCCGGCATGGCAAAGAGAGGCGCCTTCAAGTGTCCATAAAAGAGAGACGCCTATGATAAGCGCACATTGTATGCGACAACTGTGGGGCATCAGGGATGTCTCTGATGATTATACATAGGGCGCTTATATGCCAAAGAGGGCGCATATGAAGCCAATGGGGGCACCTGGGAAACGAGGAAGACATTTGTGTAAGGGTTTTCAGGGGTCATGCGCCCTTTGCGGCAAATAGATTCTAAAAAAAAAAATCGGAGGGGGAATAAGTTTTAAAATGGTGATGACTTTCCGCACTGTTCGCTTAAGCGGTTACGCCCCTGGGTAAATCTGCCCGATCTCAGAAGCTAGATTTGGAGGTCATACTTGAAAGCAGCCAGCAGGACGAGGCAAAAGTTGGAGGCCCCTGAAAATAGGAGGCCCCCTGGAAAAGGAGGCCCCTTGACAGGGTGGCCCACCCACTTTTCATGACGTTCCTACGCCCGTGGTACCTTCTAATCTAACCTACCCACGGCCTGGCTGACTTGCCCCCAGTTACTTCCATCTTCCTGAAGCAAGTCGGTGTCAAAAAGGCTGCTTTTCCCGTTATCACGAACGGAATTTCGCCCTTACAGCAGTTGTAGAAGGTGGCAGTTTTTTAGAGCGTGCAGTCCGTGGAATAGATGTCGCTGCGGTCCGGCCGCGATATCCAGCGACATCTACGCGCCGAACAGTAAGAACTTAGAAGCACGGGCACGGCATAAACTCTTGCACGCCTTTGTTTCAGCGCATTGAAGCTGTCTGACGCTAACTGTATTGGTGCTCAGTGTGCATAGAAACGCGAGAGGGATTCAAGTTCTTGACCCGTGCTTTAGGCTGTGCAACAAATCATTTTTCTTGTGGAGCAAATTTTAGGTCGGTTGGAGAAAGTCTAACTGTTTTTTCGACCTCTGGCCGGTTTCATGCTTCTTGCCATCCTTTGGAACGTTAAGGCTAAAATCACTACACTTGTGCAGTTTTTCCTTTGAAGTTTGATCTTGACCTCTGCCATTGAAAAGTGACTTCAGGTCAAAATTTTAGGTGCTTTAGAATCTTCTCGCTGAGACCTTTCGTTCGGCACCGCTTTTGTTTCCCCTTTTTCGGAGTTGGACACAGCAGGGGGGGGGGGGGTCCCTCGGACAGCGGTGGTTAGGATTACTCCCGGGCCCGGCTGGTTAATGAAAGATTTGTGTCCTAATCTGCGGACAATCACTTTTTTAATGTTAACCTGGTTAATTTAAAGCGATATGAGCAATAAAAACATGCTTGAAAACGACTTGCAACACGCCGAACATGCAATTTATCAGCTAATTGTTCTGACGACACATTTCGGCAGCGAAATGAAATTTTCCGATGTTTATCATTTCAGCTCTACATCGCCCCTCACCAGCCTCACTCACGCATACATTCATATTACCTATACCCGATGCGTCCATGTATTTTCCGCGGGGTCTCTTGGTGTGAGAACTCATTCACGCACTGACATTTGTCAGGTGTCAGCGGGGCGGCGGCGAGCGGGTGTCGCCGGTGGTATTGTTACCAGCACCCGGTGGGAACTGACCACCTGACCCGCCGACAGGGGTATTAATAGCCGCACGTCGAGCAGAAAACGACAGAAGAGGGCACGCCGTCTGCACCGCCTGGCCAAATGCAGACACTCGTTATCGCTCATTGAGACATGACGTCCTTTTAGCGCGCATCGATAGCATTGTTGGTGGAATGTATGGCCCGACACGGCTGTGTGGGTGGCGAGTGGTGATTGATGATCCAGTAGTTCCTCAAGGCTACAGAGCTATTCATAGACGATTATATAATCAACATGACTTATGCTAGCGACAATACAGGTGCACTTGTCACGCGCTCATGCATACATAGGAATGGATGTTCGATGAAACTATTTGTGGACACGCAGTGAAATGAGGAACATTGTTGAAGCTCCCAACGGTCGCAAAGCACAATTGCTGGTAGACGTCCCTCCCTAAACAAACATGCTCCTGGAGCAATTAACATGAAGCATGCTGTCAGGGCTAAGCAAAAATAATTTGCAATGCATTCACTTTGACAAATGAGGGTGACATAATCACTAATCAGCCATTATTTGTCTTTCGATTGTTCGCAAACATTTGAACTAATTAGCCAAAACATCGCGTAAGTAGCTACCGATAGCTCTTGGCAATTTTCCCATGTGTCTTCAGATTTGACCTCAGCGCACCCATTTGGCATACAGGGTGCAAAAGCTTAGAACAAACGCTGTTTTATGATTTGAATAACTTTACCAGGTTCTTCTCATCACCCTTGTCGAGACGCGTCACATTGCCGGTTGCCCTATCATTCAGTGTTGAACTACAAATCTGACCACGGATCAAGTTTAAGACCTGGCCGAAAAAGGATCATGCTGCAAATCACTGCATCAGTATTTTTCAAACAATCTACCCAATGCTTTTTCGCTCTAAAGTGCTTCTATATGGAGTCTTTTAATCGCAAATTCTTAGCGACCTCTTTCAACCTATCATGACTCAAAGGTAAAAATAAGGGTCGTGATATACTTATGATGTGGACTGTTGAGTATTTATAATGTTTACTTTTTCGAAAAAATCGCTTACAGGCCGACCGCCCACTAACACGCGAAGTCAAGATCTCAACACGCACCCGAACACAAGTACCCATTCATTTAATTTAACCCACGCCCCGCTGAGGGTCCTGTATTTCCACCCCCTGCTGGGGGAGGGGGTGTTTAAACACTCCCCCTTCTAAGCAACAGTTTTTTCTGCAATAACTTTTGCCTGAGTACCTTGTACTCAAGCCTTGTACGAGCTTACGTGTACCGGCATCGTGTTCCTCTCGTCAAGACGCATCGAATAACCTGTAATTTGACCTTGAAAGGTTAACTCGAAAAGTTTTCCTCAGGTCAAGATCATGACCTGACCGGAAATGGTCATGTTGCATATCAGTCGATCCGTATTGTCGAGCTGAACACATACAAGGCGTTTTCATTGCTCTAGCATGCCCATATCAAAAGTTATTCGCGAAAAAAAAAACGGTTAGATGCCATTCGTGACCTGATGTGACCTCAGGGGCATAAAGAGGGGTCACGGGTGCCATTGTCTCGTCATGCTCAGTATGTTAAATTTACTTGTAATTTCTTGTTTGAGGGTTTTTAGAATGACTTCCGTCCAAACGAGACGCATTTCAATTTTCTCCCATTGACTTACATGTAATGGGGAGGTCGCAAAATTGACCTAACCTTATATAGGTTACCGATATCAAAATTACGAGATAAGCATTTCTTACATACTATTTCTCTTATCAATCGCTGAGAGTTTCAAATCAATCTGTCACTCGGTGCAGCTATTGCAGACATTGAAACTTTTATGAGGTAGGTCACTTGACCTGGCCTTGAACCTTGTCACTTGGTCACTTGACCTGGCCTTGTCACTTGATCACCTTAACCTGCGCCCCACTGGGGGGGGGGGGGGGGGGCTATTCATAGCCCCCTCCCGTTTTTCTGCAATAACTTCCAAACCGCTTGACGTATCGACGCCAAACTTTCAGTACCTTAGGCTACATCAATTTGACACCTTGTGTCAATATTTGAACTTCGTAACTACTATAGGTCGGCCGGAAATGACGTCAGAGTGATTTAATGTTCGACGCAAAACATTGAACCACGGCAATCGCTCCCAAGAGCTCAGTTTTTAAGCTAGATCCAATTTCTTTGCACATGAGAGGACTCAGAATAGACTGCGCTATCAAACTGCTGTCTCAGATTTTCGAAATTTTGAAAATTTGGAAAATATAATATAATAAAATCCAAAATTTATATTTTTACATGTTTTCAAAAAGTTTTTGACTTTTCGAAAAAAGGAATATATGTGATAGAACGCATTATTATGACTAGCTCTAGCAAGTTTTAGCTAAATATCTTCAAAAACAGCCAAGTGTTACGCATTATTGCAAAAAATTCACAATTATTATTTTTCAAATCAATTTTTCAGCACGTATTTGACATCGTACGCCAATATAAATAGCACCATCGTGTTTCTGAGCTCAAACTGCATCCAATAGACACCTTTTTTTGTTGAAAAATTTCAACTTCAAATTTGACCTTTTTTGACCTGAAAGTGTCCTGACCTAAGCTAAATTCGATTCAAAATGACCTCGAATGACACAGACGACATCAAATTCGAAATCTCGGACCTAAATGGACCATAAAACATGTGTCACGTGACCGACGCATGATATAATATTTTCGTGACCTGTGATGACCTGACCTTGACCTGAAAATCCAAGTACAAGTTTGGTACCCTCAGGTTATCTAGAGCATCTGTTCACGAGTGTGTGGTCCAAAAATGAGCCTGATCTGACTTGTAAGACGGCGGCCAGAGCCCAAAACGGGAACAAGCCAAAATGCTAATAATTTTTACTTTGACCTGACCTGTGACGTCATCGTTGGCCTCGAGGTCAATGACATTAGGTTTCTTTCGACAGTGTTTCCGGGCTATCAGACGCCGTTTGAATTTTGACGATCGGCCCAGTAGTTTCGGAGGTAGGAGGGGGGGGGGGGCTATGAATAGCCCCCCCCCCCCAGTATAAGGGCGTGTTATACGCAGACCCCAGTGGGGCGCGAGTTAAGTGACCTGGCCTTGAACGACCTTAGTCTGACATTTTTACAATATGTTTGGTCTGCCAAAAACGGCAGCGCTCCGCGTCATTTTTGAGATATTTGCGAAAAACCGCAGGGGGAGGTTCAAACAACCTCCCCCCAGCAGGGCGTGGCTTAAAAAATCAATGAAAAAAGATAAATGATGAAATAAAACAGGACAAGCATGAAAACTAGATGAACTAGAAACTCTAGAAACCTTCAAATCAGGGATCTATAAGACAACATTTTTAATTGACCACGACGAATGATTCGTAAGTGCTAAAAATTAACAGGTATTTTGAATTGTTTAGCTAGAGTAGGTATAATTCTATTTCACGACGTGGCGTTGGACACCTGTTTGATTCATTTACCTATTGGCTTGGCGCCTGACAATTTTCAGTAGTCGTTTACTTTTAGGGTTTCCGCCTTTCCAAAGGAAATGTCGATTGCTTTGCTTCTTTGTTTTGAAATTCAATCAAGTAGGGACCGAATGCTGTGTCGAGAAAAGTGGCTGATATAGCAACAATTAGCGTTTTACAGTTTTGACTCGAATACCACTGATAAGACTTTGAGCGCCACCAATAAGTTTTTTAATGCATTTCACGTGTAAATTTTCGCCTTGTAGCAAGTGCTAGAAAAGTTGACGCATGATAGTGGGACTCTTCAGTGCACACGTCCCCGTCTGGTGGCGCCCCGTCCCGCGCGACCACCCGCCACCCGCCCCGCGGCGCGGCGGGACGGGCGGGCGAGCGGGCGGGCGCCTGCGTGCGGCCGCGGCGGCGATCAAAAGCGGCCGGCGGCCGGCGCCGGCGGTCTCTCGCTGCTGCCCGTCGTCCCGGCCGCAGCAGGGGACCAGCAGCGGCGCGGCGCGCGCCAGCAGCAGCAGCAGCGGTCAGCGGCGGACCGCACCGGCGGCGGACCGGCCGACCGGCGGGCTAGCGGACCAACTGGTGCCGCCGCTCAACTCCAGCACACAGGTGGGGCCACGGGGCGATCGCGCCGAACGAGCTTTTGATGATGTGGCGACAAATGCACGCTCGTCTCGTCCTTGGTGTTTGAAGAACTGCATCAGTGGATTGCCCGTTTCAAAGACCCGAAAGTGTTTGAAAATGATTCTCGTGTATTTGAATGGCACAATTTATAAACAGCAGGATCACATCCCTTCTCGCATTGGTTCTATGCATACTGATAAAAAGGTCAGAGATTGTAAGCAGTTGACCGTAAATGACGTAAAAGTAACGCCGTGTTCTGAATTTTTGGACAACAAAAAGGGTCTGCGAGAAATCCTCACGAACCCATTCTAAATCATGACCTCTGTAGGTATACGGTATACCAAGGTCTATGCTAGACGATTTTCATTCGATAGAAAATCAACACTGATCTATATCGCCGACATAGCACAACTGTCTGTAGTCTCGCAAACTGAAAATCACATTTAACCTGACCTGTGACATTTATCGTTTATACTGAAATGAATACAACTGGGGTTTTCTAGTGGATCTCTGTGTTGATGGTCGTTAACCCGCGCACCGACGGGGGGGGGGGCGGATATCCGCCCCCCTGAGGTTTTTCGCGAATAGCTATCGGTGACCTAAGGTCAGGTCAATTTCGCGACCTCCCCATTATAAGTCAATGGGGGAAAAATCAAATCCCTGTTTTTACCACTAAAACGGGTCGGAATGGCCCCATATTCCATACATGACTTCATATACGATCAACCTTCACTACCTTGAGGTCTGTTTTGCTGTTGGGCAGCTGTGAGGTCATGTGATGTCATCAAAGGTCACCAAAGGTTTTTGGCCAATAACTCCGTACAGGAACAAGATACAGCCGCGTGGATGGTCTCATTGTGTTCAGCTCGTCAAGAAGCATTGAATGATATGCATGATGACCTCGAGGTCACGTGACCTGAGGTCAACCTTTGACCTTGACCTTTCGAGGTCAACATATATATCATTCGATGCGGATTGACGAGAGGATCACGATGATGCACTTAGTTTGTTCCTATCTTGACTAATTCGAAAGTTATTCGAGAAAAACTCTCTCCATATCTACAGGGTGAGCCATAAAGATTTACCCATCGAAAATTTAACTTTGTTTCAAGGCGCGCTGACATAGCTATGTCATCTTTTACATACATATAACAACGTCATCTCCTAACTAATAAATTTAGTCTGTTTTCTGTATGCTTGCATTCTTCTTATGTTACGCGCCCGAGACGCAAGAGCACTATGGCACGCGGCCGCCGCACTGTCTTTTCACTTATTTTCCTCGATCACCCATGCTATAACAATGCTGCGCCGTATGTCATTTGCGGTGTTTCAGGGACTCGGTAGAGTCGGGTTTTCAGGATATTTCAGTTTGCGAAGCCCGTGGGGCTGAAGTAGGGGGTAAATTGTGCCCAGCATTCTTTAGACCAAGGAGTGTTCAGCAGCCAACACCGTGGTGATTCCTGAATTTCAGGAGCGGCGGATGTGCGTTAAGACTACCTCGCATTTCAGGAGCGTAGCAGAGACAGTGGACGAGCATATACAAAATGAGCTACACTGTCAGGATTGGAGACAAATTTGCGACATATATGCAAAAGATGGCATACCTACGCCAACCCGTTTGGAACTAAAGTGAATTTATCGATGGGTAAATCTTTATGGCTCACCCTGCCATAAAGATGCCGTAGCGCCGCCATTTTGACTTTTTCGACCCCTGTGACGTCATCTTTGACCTGACCTGAAAATGACCTTAGTAAAAATTGTAGAGCTTGACCGTGCGTAATGCGTATCCGATGCCGTTTATCGCTTGTCGCTATCTTGCTTCATTCTCGAGATCTCAGGGGGTGGGGGCGGTCATCCGCCCCCCCCCCCCGTCGGTGCGAAGTTGGCGCAGACCCCCGTCGGTGCGCGGGTTAACCTTTCTTAGACATCACCTGAACGTTTCCTGAACGTACTGGGCCTGAAAATTGGTGAAATTCTTAACCCGCGCACCGACGGGGGGGGGGGGCGGATATCCGCCCCCCCTGAGGTTTTTCGCGGATAGCGGGAAAACCGCGGCGCGTAGCGCCGCGAAATTTGGTATGACTATTCCCTCATCAATTTTACACATGGTGTGCAAGTTTGAACCTCCTAACTTTCAAGGTCAGGTCACCAGGTCACTTTGAATGACCCAACCTCAAGTCACTTTTTTGCAACTTTGTCACCGTGCCAGAGCTACAGTAGATGTCGGAGGCCTTTGAAAGTCGCAGGATGTTATTAGGTCATTAGTAGCTACAATTTGTATATCTCGGAATTTTGATGTCGGTGACCTAAGGTCAGGTCAATTTCGCGACCTCCCCATTATAAGTCAATGGGGGAAAAATCAACTCCCTGTTTTTACCACTAAAACGGGTCGGAATGGCCCCATATACCATACATGACTTCACATACGAGCAACCTTCACTACCTTGAGGTCTGTTTTGCTGTTGGGCAGCTGTAAGGTCATGTGACGTCATCAAAGGTCACCAAAGGTTTTTTGCCAATAACTCCTTACAGGAACAAGATACAGCCGCGCGGATGGTCTCATTGTGTTCAGCTCGTCAAGACGCATCGAATGATATACATGATGACCTCGAGGTCACGTGACCTGAGGTCAACCTTTGACCTTGACCTTTCGAGGTCAACATATATATCATTCGATGCGGATTGACGAGAGGATCACGATGATGCCCTTAGTTTGTTCCTATCTTGGCTACTTCGAAAGTTATTCGAGAAAAACCCTCTCCATATCTAGCGCCGCCATTTTGACTTTTTCGACCCCTGTGACGTCATCTTTGACCTGACCTGAAAATGACCTAAGTAAAAATTGTAGACCTTGTCCGTGCGTATCCGATGCCGTTTACCGCTTGTCGCTATCTTGCTTCGTTCTCGAGATCTCAGGGGGGGCGGTCATCCGCCCCCCCCCCCGTCGGTACTAAGTTGGCGCAGACCCCCGTCGGTGCGCGGGTTAAAAAAAAAATGCAGGGGGAGGGGGCCCAACTCCTCCACAGCGGGAAAATTATAGTAAACTACCGATATTCGTTTTGATGTCACCAACTTTCAAGGTCCCAGGTAATTGGTTCGCCTTCCAGGTCAGGTCAATAGCCCTTCTATCGGGTATATCGGGACCTGCTGAGATTCGTGAAGTGAGTTTTTTGCATTCCTTTTTCCTAATTTCAAACTTTTGCATTTATTTTGCCCAAAGATAATGTATTCAGGCATTTGGGATCGGTCGGGGCAGGTCAGATCAGGTCAACCAGTAGACGTCCCCGCGTCTATCCATGGTAGGTTTCAAATACCACTGACATCTTCGCAACATGTTACGTATTTACATATAGGCACCAAAGTCCAAAACTACATACTTCGTAAATGTTCAAGCAGGTGTTAACCCTATTCCTGGCGGGCTCCGCCGGGACAAGAAACTGGCGGGGGGGGCCGATTCTGCCCCCATTCAGATCTCAAAAACTACACATCGCAGCGACAAACGGCGAACGGCGTTTGATAGGTCGTTTAAAGATCTACAACTTTTACATAAAACATTTTCAGGTCAGGTCAATATTGAGGTCACCAGAGGTCATCAACGATAAAATGTTTTGGAATTAGTTACCTATATAACTTTAAAACTAAGAAACATAGAGACATAAAACCAATACATTTTTTGTTGCTCTCGCCGAGGCGATGCGAAATAAGTATGTGATGACCTTCACAGGTCAATTTAAAATTTGACCTGAGGTCAAGGTCAGGTCATTCATCAATGAGGTTGTGGGGTATGGTCATGCTGCATACCAAACGACGCGCCTTGACCAGGCGAGCAGTTTGGTACCACTTACAAGTCTTTAGCACCATCATGTCGTGTTTATTGACAGAAAAACGATTTATGACGTCACATGACCTCAGATGACCTTTGCCGGTGCCTCTGTCAATTAGCGGCACCAGGATCATCACCGATGAGATAATCTTCCGTAATACTGAAAGAACTGGGTGGTTTTGACTCGTTTACACGAAGCAGGAGGCGTTTCAATATTTTCCCATAGGCTTGCAATGTAAAGGTCACGAGTCTGGCCTGACCTCAGGGCACAGATATGAATATTCTGAGATATACAAATTGCACATACTGGTACCCTAAATAAAGCCTGAAGAGAAGAAATTGATCGGTCAAAAACTCTAGCTATGGCGTGATTGCAAACTTTTCTGAGGTAGGGTCACCAAACCGCCTCTGGTGACCTGACCTGAGGTCAGATCAACTCAAAATTTTCAGAAATGTTGCGTAAAAGCCTTTTAGAAAAAGTCAGAAAATTTGAGCTTCCTAGCTCAAAGCGTTTGGGAGATATAACCAAAAAACTTTTTTTGCAATAATGCGTATAAGTTGGCCATTTTTAGGAAGATATTTAGCTAAAACCCTGCCATAATAAGTCACAAGCATGTGTTCTATCACACATCTTCCTTTCATTTCGAAAAGGTAAAAAGTTTTGAAATAGATATAAAAATATAAATTTTGAATTTTATTATATTTAATTTTCAAAATTTTCATAATTTTGAAACTCCGAGATAGCAGTTTGATAGCACAGTCTATTCTGAGTTCTCTCATGCAAAGAAATTGGATCTAGCTTAAAAACTGAGCTCTTGGGAGCGATTGCCGTGGTTCAATGTTTTGCGTCAAAATCGGCCGAACATGACGTCACTCTGACGTCATTTCCGGCCGACCTGTGATAGATGCGAAGTTCAAATTTTGACACAAGGTGTCAACTTACTGCAGCCGAAGGTACGGAAATTTGTCGTCGATACGTCAAGCGGTTTGGAAGGGATTGCAGAAAAACGGGAGGGGGCTATGAATAGCCCCCCCCCGTGGGGCGCGGGTTAATTTGGAATCAGCCAAAAAACTTCCTTGAAGGAACTTTCTAGAAACTTCTAAGTCAACCAAGGTCATCTAAGGTTAGTGACCTTGACCTGACCTTCACTTAACCTTGACAGATATCATATATTCAATGGGTAAACATCATTTCGCATTTTGGTACACTGCTTATCACAAAAGGTCTTAAAACGCACCGATAATGTATACGCTGACATACGCCGAACAGCCATCCTGGCCTGACATGGTCTCGAAAAAAAGATCACAGGTCAAAGTCCACTTAAGTAAAGGTAAAAAAAGAAAATTTATGAGAATTGTAACTTTATTGGAGGGTGCTGAAAGACGGAAGTTTCATCGCAATCTGTCGTTTCATTGAAATCTTTGAAAAACCGTTCGAGAGGTACATCAAGATCCTCCAAATTGTTCAAACTGAATCAAGTTCTAAGTAAAAAAAGCACGCACCGAACAGCGAACAGAAAGCTTGGCGAAGTTATCTGAACGTCGAATTCGCCAATGAATCAGGCTGAAATGCATGTTATACCCATGTATAGGACATAGGTCTACCCTTCAAATGCCTAGCACACTATTTATCGTGGTTAATAGTTATGGATCCAGCGCGGGAAATAACACGCCATCTAACGACTTCGTTCCATCACAATTCGCAGCTAACGCAATAACAAGAAATAGAAATATCCTGTTCTCGTCCGCACTATCGGCAGCACCAAGCACCAAACATTGTCACGGCACGGCACGGTTTTTGATCCAAACCGATCACCCGCGCGGCCTCGCACCAAAAAGACGCCTCATCGCCCGGTCATCAACCAAAGCGCCGCTCTTTCTCCAACACCAGACAGAGCTTTACCCATATTTTTTATTAAATTCGTCCCACACAGGTGCTGACCCGTTTACGAGTTCTCGTTAGGACGATGCCTAAGTGTGCGACGCCCCCACCTCAGTCTGTTCGATCGTAAGGCGCGGGCGGACCCCATGACCGACAGCCGTCGCCGCCTCGCGCCGCCCCCGCCTGTGGCCCGTCGGACCCGGCGCCGGTGCCCCAACCGCCGTCGGGCACGGCCGGGCCTGGTCTACCGGCCGACAATGGCCCCGGCTCACGCTGCCGGACATGCCTGGGGGTAGCCGCGGGGGGGGGGGGGAGGGCGCGGCCGAACGGTCAGCTCCCCATTCAGCGACACAGGACAGGCCGGCGGCGGCTCGAACACAGAATCTGCTACAAACTGGCGACTATCGCCGACTCTAATTGGATGCCATGTTCACAGTTTGCCGCTAGCACTGCCGAACTCGGGATATTTTCGTGAACATCGGAAGGCAATAGCGCACAAAATTAACGCGAGTTGGTGTATCGCTTAGCGCGCCATTCCACAGAAATGCAATATTGTCTTTCCTTTTATAACGACAGAAGCTCGTTTCATTGTTTTATAAGCACAGCTTTACTATAAATTATATAAAAGTGAAAAAAGAAGTTCTGGAAGGTACCACGTTACCGGACTTTGGAACACTGAACTGACCTGGAAGGTCAACCGATTACCTCTTAGGACCTCAAAATTAAGTGCCATCAGTTTTATCTCGTCAACGGCAGCACGCTCGCCCTTTCAGATACAGATACAGATGTATTCAAACAGGATCCCCTCTGAGGAGGGGCTTTTCACATGTTCACGTCAATGAAAAAACGAAAATACAAACAATGAAGCGCATACATACTCTTTCACGCACATGCATTCGTTCAACATACGTTCATGTCGGTGGCGTGGCCAGCAGCACATTTTTGACTTTATAGCGGTACGACAGAATACCTGGCTCGACTCCCAGCTCGTTCAAACGAGCTATGCCACGGTAGCAGAGCCTACGGCGGCCTGCTTCCGTACGAATGGATGGGAGTGTAAAATAGTAGGCGCGCCTGGTGTCGTGTCTATGACGCTGGCTAGCCCGCTGGCCAAGTGTACCTCGGAGATATTCGGGCTGTCCGGACGTGATGATGCGCTCTACAGCGCTCACAATGTGATACGTAAGTCCTGGCCCTATCAGGAGCCAAACGGCTTGATGACAGGTCCAACGGACCCCCCATCCTGTATTTACGTTAGTGGCTGGCAAAACACCAATACGGGCGAGGGTAAATACTGCTTGTTTGAACCCAGTTTGCGGTAGTTGTGGTGTTCGATCAGGCGTTACCTGCATTGTTGATCAGAACTGCTTTAAAGTTTGAATTAACGCGCATGTATAAACATACCAACTGTTATCGTTGTGAGATGAATCATTAGCCGTTTTCACGGCGGCTATCTGGTATACATTTGATGCATACGAGTATTAGCCGTTTTCACGAATTTATTTCAGTGTTTTAATCGAAAACAATGTCGGATTATTTAAAAAATGAGGCATGTTAGCATCTAAATACATATGCAACCAAAACTGATAACTTTTACAAAACTCAGTGAACCTAATTTGACCAAATCTGCGTCAAATCTGCACCTAATCTGCACCTAAGCTGCATCAAATGTGTCCCAGATGGCCGTCATTAAAACGGCTTATAGGGCATAGGTGCTTGGTGCAGATTTGGTCAAATTAGGTTCATTGAGTTTCTTAGAAATAATCAGTTTGGGTTGCACAGTTGCTCATATACCTGATTTTGACATTATCATACATTATTTTCCATTACAACACTGAAATAAGTTCATGATATAAAGATAATTGCTGTAAGAGAGATTTGGTGCGGATTTGATTAAGTTTGGCGCATTTGCCAGATAACCCGTCGTGAAAACGGCTATTGTATACCTACTTATGGCAGCATCCTTTCTAAGAAATAGCCCGCAATTTAAAAAAGGCCTCTGCATAACCCGTTAGAGAGCGGTACCTATATGTATTCCATAAACTGGAACGAGGGTCTACGTTTTTCCATGGACTCTATCCCGGCAGGCGGTGGGCCTACCAGCCACCTTCCACGCGGTGGGGGGGGGGGGCACTTTTTTGCCCCCCCCCCGTATCTCCGAAACTACTGGACGGATCCGAAAAATTCAAACGGCGTTCGATAGCCCTGTCAAATTTGTCGAGAGAAACCAAATTTCATTGACCTCGGGGTCACCGATGACGTCACAGGTCAGGTCAAAGATAAAATGTTTCACCGTTCACAGGGCTTCTAGGGAAAGCGCTATAACACCGAGTAAAACGCATTTTGTCGAAAATCAGCGATAAGGCGTCAGTTGTCTAGTACATATGTTGCTATTAGAGGTCACTGGTCATACCAGGTCAGGTCACAGGTCAGGTCACCAAAGGTCACCAAGGGTCACCACATGAGCCCAACTTTACTAAGGTTATGTGATGCATGTTTTATGGCCAGTTTTTCATTTCCAACTCAATGGTGTTGTTTATAAGAGCATCAGGTACGGTTTAGGTCACTTTCTGGTGGAGGTCAGGTCAAGGTCAGGTCAAAAAAGGTCAAATTTCAAAGTTGATATTTTTGCACAAAATGGGTATCGATTCGATGCAGCTCGTCACGGGGAGTCTAATGGTGGTCTTTGTTTTGCGCTACGAGGTCTAGAATTGCTAAAAATTGAGTTTGAAAATTTGACGTCATCAATTTTGAACAGTTTTTTCGCTATAACTTGGCCAAAAAACGAGGTATCGATCTCAAATTTGGTATGTAGATAGAAGGCGGTAGGGACTATCACATATATTCCGGTTTTTTCGAAATTCAAAAAACTTTTTGGATTTTTTGGCTATTATATTCAAAAAATCTATTTTTTGATTTTTGGGGGTCAAAATCCAAAAAATTTGAAAAACCGAAATAGCAGTTTTGTAGCCCTTTTGATTCCACACCTTTTATGTCTAAAACATTTTTCTGTATCTCTAAAGCTGTAGGCCTGACAGCTCTTCCCGCGAAACCTTTTTTTGGGTCGAAAATGGCAAAAATGACGTCACTCTTACGTCATTAGCGGCCAACCTATCATAGCCTTTGGAAAAATTTTTGGTCACCATGTGCGCTAGCTGCTCCCGGGAGGGTACTGAAAGTTTGGTGACGATCGGCGCAGCGGTTCTCGAGATATATCGAAAAAAGTAAAGGGGGGGCAAAAAATTGCCCCCCCCCACCGCCTGGAAGGCTATGGTCATATGACATTCTATCGCTTACAGGAATGCAGCTGTTACACGAGGGAGTGGAAGGCGCGTGGTCAGTTTACAAGGTCATTTATGGCGCAAACATGTGTGATTTGACATGCAGTGGCAGCTCTGCTGCTGCTGCCATGCTCAGATGTCTCGTGGGTCGGTGGTAACCGCTCATTCAGTTTACCTTAGCCAGCCGAGGGTGAAAAAATGCAGAACAATATTACAGGGTTAGAGTCAGGGTGGTGACTATCGAACTATACCGAATTCCAATGGACTGGTGTCAATATCCAATATACTCCTAGTCCTAACCTATTATTTCCATTTTTAGCTTAAAACCATCTTCAGCTGGCTCAAAAGCCAGCTGGCTCAGCTGGCTCCTTATTCATTTCAACACGCACTAATTGAATGCAAATGTAAGGCCCAGTATACGTATAAGTGTTTAGCGAATTCATTTCGTCATATGTAAAGCCACAACACGTGAAACAAGGAGGTGTAAAAGTCAAGAAATTCTATTGCCGGATGATGGGCTGTGGTCAAAACGATAATTAATTTTCAAGCTTTTGAATTACATACATTGGCGGTATTGATATAGATAGACAAATTGAATTATAAGTGGAAAACAATGGGAACGTTTTTGGTTATATTACTTTAAGTTGGCTACACATGTGTTTCGATATAAATCTTTTTCAAGCCATAAAGATAAAATAAAATGCAAATAATTCGCCTAAACATCAAAGTTGTCCTTTGGCATTGGCGGTATTTACTCGATACTAGCAGGTAATGCCCGTCAGGCGCCATCGATTTACGAAGTGACTAAGGTCATGCAGCTTTGAGGATGCCAGAACCATCGAGAACATAATCAATTGCCGCCTTAACCGTTTCGGTGGCACACTAAATCATCTCTACCTTGGCATGCCAGTATTACTTAGATGCTTGCAAGTAGTTTTCCGTAAAGCGGTGTTTGACGTTGCAATTTGCATGCTAGACAGGGAACAATAAACATACATAAATGAAATAACGGTATGGCCTGGTTACCCGCTCTAATTCCAACGTAACTCCTATATATGTAGTTGTTTGCTCTTCTAACGGCATAACGTATCACAGGTATGCGAATGTTCACTGAAGTCTAATAAGTGAGCATCAGACGCTTTGGTGTTTGATCACTCTTTGCATTCAAACCATCAGTTCATCAACTTAATGTCTATAGGATTTGAAGTGAATAACATTCGTTCTGGATCCTCATTTATCACCTTCCTTGAGTAGAGTCAAATATTGTCTGCATTGCAGAGGCATGACTGAGATAGCTGCTAGGTCGTATTTGGACGTCAATTTAGGGTCCTTCAGATGGGTGCGGAGGCGGACCAACTGACCACAGTGTACCCAGGGCTCTGTGCTGCCAACCAACAAAATTGACAAAATTGCTGACACACTATCTTTTGTCACGCTCATGAGTATTGACATGCTTGTCGTTCCATTTGGAAGTGACTCAGCAATTCCACAGCGGGAGGCGCCCGCTGAACTGTCACCAATTGAGTCAGCTGATGGGACGGGCGGCAGAGGAGGGGTGAGGTCAGGGGGCGGCAGGCGGGTCGGGTACGCGGCTGAAATGTGGGATCACGTGTCAGCGGCGCCACGTGCTGGCTCGGCGCCGGGCCTGTTTGTCGGCCGAGATCGGTGACAGGTGCGCGTCCCGGCCGCGGCACGGGTCACCCCTGCCGCCCTGGGACCCCGGCCCGTCACTGGGTCTGTCGAGCCCCGCGCCCGCACGTAAACACCGCGGAGTGGCCGGTGACGCCGTCGGGCCCACGCCGAGTACACACACACGATACTACGGCACTGGGGGGCCCGACAGGATGAAGGGACGGCATACTGAGCCGCTGCGTCAGGGGGCCCCATGCATTAGTCATTGTTTCTGTTGGAATTTCCAGCTAACGTCGCTGTTTCCTGTCAGCTCTATTTTTAGTTGGATTGCAAGAGTATCGTGTAGTACAAGGCAAAGCATCTTTAGTGACTTCGTAGTGACTCTCAAATTCTTTAGTTTTTTTTATAGTAAAGAGCCTCGTCCATAACTTTTGCCTCATCTACAGAATTTAGAAGCAGCAAGTCGTGAAAGGAGGAAGAAGGTGAAACGGCCAATACACCTCCACAATCTTACTGGCGAAATTCTTTGAATCTTGGTGACCTGACCGATAACCTGATCTAAAAATGGCCGAAACACTTGTTCATTTTTCACGCCCTTTCAACCGTCGCTTTAGCACACGTCGCTGCGTGGTCAATGAACTGAGTCAGAAAGGAGGGACATAAGAATGCCCCCTCCGTGCCTTCATGTGTTTCGATCGGACCAGCAGCTCAGACGTCAGTATATTCTTTTTGTAGAAGCTCAGCGTCTTTATTGAGACCACTCTCAGACAAGAGGTTAACCGTGCATTTCTGCAAGCTAGGCATTTAGAAAAGTGATGCGATTTGCTGGTGGTCTTATAATAAGGTCAAAACTAAGCTTTCACTCTTACTTTCATGTAAAAGTGTAATGTGAAAATCTGTTAGAGAAGTACACGAGAGTGGTGTATGTACATGACCTTTTCGGGCCTGCAAAGACCGAGTGATGAAGCTCTGTCTGGGGTCATATGGTACCCAGTAAACCAGCGACGCATGTATCTCCGCAGTCTGCATTGCGCATGTTTCAGAGTTCACTCGGTACAGAAGTGGAACGGTGTTTTGTGCGATTGCCTTTTTGGGATATACCCAAAAACTGCATACAGTAAACACAAGACGTCGTGTACGCATCCTGGCTGGAGACAGTTGCCGCAGCGGCACTGTATATGAGAAACAGTCAACGGTCAAACCATAGCCAGAGGATTTGTTGAGCCCTTCCCCTGTTGACTTCACCAGACCACGAGACCTGTCAATCCGATAAGCTTCAGCTTACGCCGTGACGAACGTTGTGTGTTGTTCCAAACTGTCCTTGCTTATAGCATGAGTTTGAGAAAAAAGTTGCAGATCTCATGCTGCAAAGTAGGGGAAGTTGGGGGAACGTCGAAGACTTTTTTTCTGACGCCCGTAGCACGCAAGGTAGACAACATAAGCTATTCTTGTTGGCGTCATTCGAGAGGCCAGTCTTTTGCCTTTCAAACATACCAGGCGCATTTGATGAATTCGCATACCGTTAAGCGCACAAACTAAAAATATCAAAGAAGTGACTTTTTCGGCGTTGCCCCGGACTGCGGTGAAAGCCGAAAATGGGAGAAATGATCTACGGGGAATGCCGACATTGATGTTTTGCCATTTTATCTCAAACTTTATCCAGAATTGATCAAAGCTGACACGCGTTTTAAGAGCTTGAGGACGCGGTGCACACTGGAAGTTATAATTGTGTGATATAATAAGAACATGCCAGGTAAATCATTCCTTATAGGTAACAGGCCGTTGTGTCGGTTGAAAGTGTAATTTGTGTGACTAAAAATACGCGTTGCTATTCTACAGCAGTAAAGTCCACGTAGCGTGCTTTTAACACGTGCGTAATCGCACGTTTTCGGCATTACCCCAGCCTGCCATACTTTCATTTGCAGGCCCATAACTTTTCAACGTGCTGTATAAATTTCAAATAGGCAGCACACTTATGCAAAGACATGCTAAAGATTACTTGACCGAATTGGCCAGACAAACGGTAGCATAATGAGTAAGAAATGCAGCTTCAAAGGCGCATGTAGTACAAGGGAAACGTACCTTGAAAACGCTCTTGGCGCCCTCACAGTCGAAGTATTCCGAATGACGACTCGTAATTAACATGCGATAATTGTAGTCACTTAAGCTTCAGAGCATCAGTGACAGGTGGCATCCATGTCTTACGGTTTTCGAAATATCTCGAATTTCGGCTTTGCCCCAACTCCGGCATTGCCCCAACTTCCCCTATGGTTCAAGCAAATCATCTTGCAAGTAATATAAGCATCGCGAACATCTGCCAAAAACACATGTCATTGCACAAAAACAAATCCTTGCACTTGTTTGTATATTTGAGACAAGATTGAAATCATTTCGAAACTGAAAATTTGAATAGCCTGTCGGACCAACGAGCTTTGTCTTGAATGAAGGACTTTCACAACTTTGGTGTTGTCTGGTCATCGCTGTCTGGTCTGGTGATCGCTAACGGGTCTGGTTATTGCTGTCGAATCTGGTTATAGCTGTCGGGTCTGGTGATCGCTGTCGTGTCTGGTGATCGGTGTCGGGTCTGGCGACTGCTGTCTGATCTGGTGATTGATGTCGGGTCTGGTGATCGGTGTCGGGTCTGGTGATCGGTGTCGGGTCTGGTGATCGGTGTCGGGTCTGCTGATCGGTGTCTGATGATCGCTGTCGGGTCTGGTTATTGCTGTCGGGTCTGGTGATCGCTGTTAGTCCTGCTGATCGGCGTCGGGTCTGGTGACCGTAGTCGGGTCTGGTGATCGGTGTCGGTTCTGGTGACCGTGGTCAGGCCTGGCAGCAGGACGGGGTGAAGGAAAACTTAACTGACACGGGTCTGGTCAGTGGTCGTGATCCAACGTTTCTTGACATCAGCCAGCCGTCCCCCCAACCCAACACACCCAGCAACAGGGGTCACGCGAACAAAACAAAAACGGCACGCGTCACGTGATCGTCAGGTGGGGCCTAGGACGGCCCGAACCGGCGGGTCGCTGCCTGCCACGTGACTGCCACGTGACAGGGTGCCAACTGTGAATAAATACTGTCGGCGAGCGGCGAGCGACGAGCGCGGCGGCGTCGTCCATTGGTCGGCGGCGCTGGGCCGCGCGGGCAGGAGTCGGCCTGGCGCGCCCGGGGAGCCAGTTCGCCCTCGGTCGGCCGTCAGCCGCGGCCGCCGTCGCATGGCCGCGCGTCGCTGGCAGTCGGCCCGCCGTCCGTCCGTGCTCGTAGAGCCGCCCGCCGGCCCGGTCCGCCGCGCCGCAGCGCCGTCTCTCCGTCTTCGCGGCAGGCCCGCCCTCCTCCTCAGACGTAAGTTCGTGCTCCGCCGACGGCCAGAGGGCTCCTGTCCGCCCGGTGTCCACCGTGGGCACTCAGATCAGCGGACACTCCTCCCATGGAGGCCCTAATCCTCCGTCTGCCCTCCGGCGCCACCCCCACAGACTATCCTGGCCACTGGGCACCCTCCCTGAGCAGTGAGCTGTTTGTTATCCATTACCGGTGAGCTGAGGGCTGCCAGAACGGCGAGCCGTAGCCAGGTACGGCTCGCACCGTGCTCTGAGCACGTTCCGACCCGCCCGAACGTCATAGCTGCCACGGACGGATGCTGGTAGCTTCCGCCGAGTAACGCATCGTAAGCGGGTGCCATGGGAATGCACCGGACCCAGGGACTTGTGCCTGGAAAATATACCGCGTCAGGGGTCCGTGGTTTGTTCCATGGCAATGTGCTAATGTCTAGGGACTCATATCTTTTATTTTGCAATATTCTGCAGGTGAGTGTTTCTGTTCCGTTCCGTTTAATTACTGGCAGTTCACATAATGCAACGACCCTGGTCTCTTCCTAATGTTCATACACGGTGGGCTCCACCAATGGCAATAGAAGGGGTCCAAAGACTCGTCTCATGGCCTTACACCGGGTCCAGAGAAGATATCGTTCCATTGCGCAGAAGCCTTGGAGCAATCTCATAAAATCCAATATGCAATATGTGTGTTCCAAGGATTCGTCCCTAACCGTGCCAGGGTGTTTGTAAGTGGGAATCGTCCCATGGCAATGCACTTCACTCACCCGATGGCTAATCCCATGACATTACACGTGGCTCAGAAGCTCACCTCCTTCTAGGATGATGGATTGGACACTTAAAGGTACACTGACTGCCGAGGTCACTTCGTGCCATCTCAATTTCCATGTCATTGAACACAACGGTTCCAAAGTAAATGCAGCCATTGATTATCGTTTTGAACCATCCGCTTTGAGGATTCCAATAAATGCGACTTACTTGCAGCGTCATTGAAGTTGTTGTTAATTTTGCCCAGCGCTCTTATCAGACATGTACCGGTCGACTCCTTTATAAAGCGCTCTACTCAAGAACTTCAGTCGTTAAGGTCATGACCTTTCATATGGTCGTTATAAAGTGCGCCAGATTGCGGATATGAGACGTCAATGGATCCTCTAAATATATAACGAGGTTGGGAAATTTATGATTTAAATCGAACATGATTATTTATGTGTGTCTCAGATTACGCAGAAATGACAATGATTCGCAATGCTGCAGCATCGGCTGACATAACGATGAATCAACTTCCTCGTTACGTGATCAATACACTCCGAAGAAGCGAAAGACCAGCTACCATTGACGTTCTGAGCTCTCATCTTTCTCGAGTATGCATCATGACAATGGCATTGATCCCTGATCAGAGGTGATGAATAAAAATAAAGTCGGCTCCGTAAAACAATATTTTTTTCGACGGTCTGCTTCTTTCATCTTATAAAGAATCCCATTTTGGTCTCTTGCGCACTTATTGAGTAGGTTAAAGGTTTCGTTTCCCTGGATTAATTTTGACTTTTGTAATCGCTCATATATCTACTGACCATCTGAACGTTTCGTGCCCAAGAAGTCCCACCAAGGACAGCTTCAGTCCGTCCAATGTAGCACGAGGTCTAGTCTACACTTCCATTAACGACGCCATTGAGCTGTAGCAATGACTGGACACTGCCGACATACAACACGTGCTCGCTCTGTAGGGCTTTGTTGACTCGAGATCCATCAGCAAAGGTCACTATTAGGAGACACCTCACGAAAGGCTCAGCAGATTTCTTCTCATTTATGTTCCTCTTCCACAAACATGATATGTTATTCGACTTGACAATTCTATTTCGGTTGGTCTTCCTTGCCGAGACTCCACTTCATCTGTCTCCAAAGAACTGAAGTTTCGGGCTCTAAATCGATGCTTACGTCGAATTCAATCTCACCGCACAACAAAACTGATGCTATTTATAGTTTTTTACTCCCCAAACGGTCATCCTTAGTTTGTCCTGCTCACAAATAGCCATTCTTTGTCCATTCCGCTTCCGAGTGGAGTGGCCATCCATAGCTCCACAAAATTCTGAGCCGTCATACGTTTCTGGTTAAGTTTTAAACGGTCATTCTAGCTACGGCAACTTTCAGGCGGTTGTTCAACTCTCGAATTACCATTTTTAGCTACGTCAATTCCCAACCAGCCATGAAACTGTTTGACTCCCGAATTGCCGTTTATAGTTCATCCAGTATACAAATGGTCATTTTATTTGCATGAGCTCTTGGGCTGCCTTTTTTTTGTCCCGTCAGCTCTTAATGGAATCACCACCGTTCCTGGGTCGCTGCAGTTACCAAGCATCTAAGCCTAGCCCATTGCCTGACATTTGCCGATCGAAGACTTTGACCAGCTTAACGCCCCAACCGCCCCAAACTCCAAGCGCTCAAACTCCCATGCGAAATGTTGTATTGCTCTGTGGCAGGAAGCATTAAGTACTCAGTACTCTTTGTGCAGAGTATATTCTTTTGTGTACGCCTAATATCCTCGCAACCATTATTTACATCTCATCGTAAAACATGAGCCACGCTTAGCTGCGCAGGACACTACAGAACGGTTGAGCATTATCAGAGTCCAGTGCTTCCTCAGTTATATGATATTCTGCGCTGTGAACAATATCAGATCGAACAGAGAAATGCAGCGAAGATGATCGGTCAGGTACCGTGAGAACATCCAACGTAAGAAGATTCTTGTGTTTCCGCTTATTGCAGCGATCAGCTACAATCACATTTGATCAAATAATATCCCAATTACCATGATTACCATGCTAAGTAGGGTTCCATGGATCATAAGATACAGGAGAGTATTTTCTTGTATCATGAGGCTGTCTCCGCGGCTCTCGCCTCGCGGGAACGTCGCTCTCAGATAGGCCAAGTTACCGGCTGCAGCCGCCTGCGTAGTTTGGTTTGCGCCTTAGCCGGCACAATAGCCACAATGAAGTTTGAGAGCTTTGTACTCAAGACTTGCATCCAATCTATTTGCCGGTGAATGTAGCGGCTGCGCCACAGAGTTGCTGTATGAGGCGTGCGGAGACGGTGGGCGTCATTGCCGCTCAAGGCCTCGCACCTCGGCTTTGAGACGCCCCTGTGGGACCGCGCCACTCAATGGAACGCCAATCTGGGCCGGCAGCCACTCTCAACAAGCCTGTTTGCCAGCCTGACAGACAGTCGAAAGGGTGTGAAGAGGTTTGATACTAATTAGGCTGCGGAAGATTCGGGTACTAACGATTGCTAGGAATAGAGTCGTTAGATTTCTAGATCTTAGATAGCTAACACTGCTACATCACTGAGAAAAGTTATTCGTTCGCATTTACATAGCATCAACGACATTTCATCTACAACTTTTATGCATGAAACTTCTAATGCATACCTAAGTACATAAGTGCAAATGATTTACCAAAATAGATAAAGCCAACAGAACACCGAGAACGCATCAACGTTGTTGAAATTACCAATGCCGCTTTGCTGTACAGCCCTCTGCAAACTGCGTGGTAGGTATTCTTTCTTCGACAAAACCGAGAATAACGCGGATACTATGCTATCGGTCGCTCGGAAATCATAACAGCAAGACGCGCGAGACTCCTCACCTTAGATTGGCATATCCATTGCATTCATTTTCCACCCAGCTTGGCAACAAAACCCAAAAGTTTATATTTGCCCCCAAAACAAACTTTTGCATTTTGTTGCCACACAAGGCATATACTTTGTTTAGTGATATACCCAATCGAAGGAGTAGAGCATGGCGCCTCTATTTTCAGTGAGTTCCGACCGACTGACAACATAGGTTAGGTTAGGTGTAGTCTTTGAGTTATTACTGGTTTTGTCGAAAAAAAGAATACCTACCACGCAGTCTGCTGAGGACTGTACAGGTCTCGCGAGATTAAGCGGTAGGTTTTGCACTTTTACATTTCCGGTTATATCTCAGAAACTAATCGATTTACGATGAAGCCATTTTACACGATCATGGCCGGCTTGTTACCCAACAAGTCGATCGCATCTTCAACACTTAAAAGCTTAAGACGACGGAGATATAGCCTGAAGTAAACTAAATTTTCTAGGTGCAAAACCTACCGCTAAAACCCGCGAGACCTGTACATGTAAGCCGAGAAGCATAGATAGGCATAAGACGGTTATGCTGTTTGGCAAATAATTTTCAGTTCTAAGCGAATGCTGACGCGTTCCGATTTTTACCAACATTCTATCACAATTGCGTTCTCGACACAATTATTGGTTACTTATCGTTGTTATCATTTTTATGGCACCGTAAGCCAGCGAAGTAGTTTATCAGAGTTGTGAAAAGCTATAAACCTCCATCTATAAACCTCCATTTATAAACTGCAGTTTATAGATGGAGGGGTCAGATGCGATGACCTCAGTTAACACGCTACCTTCCTGTGACGGTAACCAAGTGCAGCAGTCACATGACGGTATTATTGTCAGCCTCCCTTCCGATCAACTGAGTGGCCTTTCTCTGACCGCCCCCTACTGATGGTGAAAACAGCCCACTGTCGAGCTGGTCACTGATCGGCAAACTGACTCTGCTGAGCCCAGTTCACATGTCGTACCCAGAACGATTGGAGACAGGGAAGGCACACACCGGCCCTACCTGAGATGAAGTTCGCGGTTCTTGAAGTTCAGAAATATCGATAAAGTGATACATTTTGAATTTAATCATTACTTTTAAACGCTAAAGCCGGTAATGGCAGGTGATTTTTGCAGGCTTAACCCTAGCGCATGTGTAGGGGGGGGGGTTGAATGGACCCCCCATGGTTTTTCGCGAATAACTCTCGTAAAAAGCGGCCGATCGCAACGAAACTTTCAGTACCCTCACATTGATCAATTTTACACCTACCCTTAAAATTTCATGACCCTGACCCAAATGACCTTTGACCTGTGACCTCTTTTCCGAGACCATGTTTGGCCGGAATCGCGATTCTGCGTATGTCGGCTCGCATTAGCCGCGCGTTTGCAAGCTTTTCGTGGTTTCAAACGTTCAAACATGTGATTTGATGTTGCTTCCATGCATTAGGGTGGGTGTCAAGGTCACCTGAAGGTCAGGTCAGGTCATTGACCTTTGGTGACCTCGGGTGACCTCGGTTCACTTTTTCGAACTGTACATGTTTCTAGGCTAGTTTTTGGAGCTGAATTCGAATTTAGCAACCATTTGAACATTTAAGAAGTAGTTTTGGTGCCTTCGTAACATGTTACGAAGCTGTCAGAGGCGGTTGACACGTACTACGAATACCCGTCACGATGCCTACTAGTTGACCTGACCTGACCTGACCCGACCTGGTCTAAATGCTTAAAGACATCATCTGTGGTCAAAACTAACACGATATTCGTGATCAGCACCCCGAAAACCCCTTAGCAGCCACACTTTACGACTTTCTAACAGGTCCCGATTTTCCCGACTTTGGGTCATTGACCTGACCTGGAAGGTCACCCAATGACCTAGGACCTTAAAATTGGGCATCATCGGCTTCCTCTCGTCACGGGCAACACGCTCGTTTTTTTTTTCCGCGAAGCTCTAGCTCGATCAGGGGCCAAACGGCAAGGGGGGGGGGGTTCCAACCGACCCCCCTACACATTAGAAGCTGGCAAACGTCGCACACATGCGAGGGTTAAGATTGAATCGATTTATTTATTTTGACTTGGACGATGTGATGAAGTCGATGAAATTCGAGCAGCCCGGTATCTCATTCCACAAAAATGAGAAGGTGCAATACCAATAAGTAAGTACTCATACTTTGACCTGAGGTTGTGACCTTGCCTCCGGAACCAGATGATTGAAATCCACAGAGTAAATGCATTGGACGATTGCAAGTTCATCCATACAAATTTCCTTATTCAATACAAATTACTTTATTGGAAGGTTGCGAAACCAGCTCATAGGCCTTTGTAAGTACGCAAACAAACGTAACTTAACTGCGTTGTTCGTTGACCGCAAATAAAACGATTAAGTTTTCTAGGCCAAATGATGAAATGATTCCTTTCATTTTATTTTAATTGAGCTCACATGTATGTATAGTCCAATTATATAATGCATGACTGCTGCACGGAATGCACGCTTGTAATGGCAGCAATAGCAGCAATTCAATCTCGTTAAAACGGCACTAAAACGAAATATGGAAAGCATAATTACTTGTAAATAAATTAAGAATCAAACACCCGGTGGCAAGTGGCAACTACAGTTGTGCTTTAGTTAGCTACTTCGCGTACTTACCAAAGTTAGTTACTGATGATTCAACATACAATCTGCTTGATAGCTTAGTCTGTCATTTAAAGACCGTTTATCTAAAAGCAAACGTATTCGTCACTCACTGCTCTGAGATATCACTCACAGCACTTCACAAACCGGGTACTTTGCGGAGTTGAATTTACCTAGGAACGTTTCATTTTATCCAGCTAACACCGCTCGCTCAAAGAAGTTCATCTCTAAAGTTAGAAATGCTTTACCAAATAGGGAAGATAGTTTCTCTCCCTCGAGTACCTATTGACTTCCAAAATAGCTCGGCGCCCTTTCTGGTATCATTCGTCTGCGGCTCGCGACTGACGCTCTGTCGGCCCTCCACGCTCCGTCTGCGGACCATAGATCACGGAGGAGTCTCGGTGCCCGTCAGTCGTCTGGTTCCGTCGAACATCTCCGCCCCGCCCCCGTCCCGGACCGGCGGGCGGGGGCGGGGGCGGGGGCGGGAGCGGGGGCGAGGGCGGACGTCCGCACCGCTCGTCGTGCTCCGGACGGGCCAGGGCCGGGTCTTGGGACGGACGATGCAATCGGGCTGGCCGGCTCCTCCGGCGCGCGTCTGTGAGTGATCGGCCGAATTAATCGGTGCTCGGCCCGCCCGGCGGTCACCGGTGCCCGGTAACGGCCACCCAGACAACAAAGAAAGTAGGCCAGTCGCTGCAGGCCAGGCAGAGCCCCGCTCAGTCTCTGCAGACGCAGCTGAGATGGACTGAGCAGTGAGCACCGACCGCCGGGACCAGGACGGCCCACCCCTGACGACGGCTGGGACTCGGGCGCGGTGGCGCCGGAGCTGTCGAGACCGGGCGCGGCCCGACCCGGCCAGTTCTGAGACGGGGCGGCGACTGCACTAGACCATAGCAGTGTAGCGCCGCAGAACGGCGTCTTTTCTCAGCAGGCCGCGGCACCGACCACCTCTGTAGCTATACGGGCACTAACGAACGGGCGACCTCGACGGAACGCGGCGGCGGCGCACGGCTGCTCCCAATTTCGAGAAAAGGGACAAACACCCAACTCTGGCCGAAGGTCGCTCACACCAGTGGTTCGTCGATGGAGCATAACAAAGCCTATTCGGAGAAGAGAACGTTTACCTAATCGTTCGAGGGCTCAGAAGCTGCTAATATTTATTCGAAAGTCATGGCGTGTCATGGCTTGATGAGAAAAAAAAACGAGAAAAATTACAAGAACTTGATATAACTGAGATCCGTCGTAAAAACCTCCGGCATTATTATTTTCATAATAACGTTCTATGTAATATTCTACCGCTTATTTACCGTGTTTCCTCAGATGTGACCAGCCAGCACCCAGCTGACTTGTCAATTTCCCCGCATATGGATCGGTTATCGGTGGCCCCTGCGTCGCCAATCGCCTCTTTGTCTGACCTGTTAAATTTCTGTTTGAGTTGCTGGCGATATGCTGAGTGAGACCCCGTTTAAGCGTTTGGCCTTTTTTGTGACCTGGAAGTTCCTAGCACGACTTGTTAGCCCACAGCGTGATGTGTTAGCCTCTATTGTGACTTGTTGGCTTGCTTTGTAACCCGTTGGTCTCTATGTGATCCATTGACCCCTGGTGTGACCCGTCGTCTCCTGTTGTGACCCGTCGTCTCCTCGTGTGACCTGTTGTCCCCGTGTGTGGCCTGCTGACCCTGAGTGACCCCCTGACCGCCATGTCACCCTCAGATGGCGTCCCCTCGTCTGCGTGCCGCCGCGCTGCTGCTCCTGGCTGCGGGCTGCTGTGTCAGTCAGCCGGCGCCCTCCAGGTCAGCGCGACCCCTGCTGACCCGACTACGGCGCAGCTCGTCCAGCCACTACTGTGGCAGCCACCTGGCCAGTATGCTAGAGCTGGTCTGTGGCGTCAGCAGCGTCGGCAAGCGGGCCAACCATCCAGGTTGGTAGACGGGCGAGACGGGACGGGATGGGATGGGACGGGACGAGACGGGACGGGATGGGATGGGATGGGATGGGACTTGAGCTGGCACGAGACGAGAAACGTCGGTTGTAGTGTTAGACCAATGCTAATGTGTAGACTCAGTTTCGTTCAGCAGGCGATACAAGGTCACTAGGGACCGTCGGATATTGTCCCGAGTTACATGCGTTCAGATCTCCGGTGGCTGGGCAAGGACATGCTTGAGAGTTGACGGTTACCCGTGATAGATGCGGCATCGGGCCAACTTCGCCGGGTGACTGTTGAGTGTCGGTACATGGTAGTCTCTCCTCAGTGGTCTATCATCACATCGATTTATCGCCGATGACCACCGCAGTCCGGGTGCCCTAACACCCTCTTCCCCAACATTGGTTTATGAAGATAAATCGGTGTAGAATCAACTCATACCCTCTCCAGCGCGAGTGTTGCCGTCAGTCCCACTCCCACTCCCGCGGCGTGACGGGGAGAGCCCCACCCTCCTCGCGCGCCGGGCGAGTCGCCCCGCGATTTGGCGGCTCGCCGCGCTCGCTGCCGCCACCCCAACAGGATGATGGTCGCCTTCCGGACCACCGAGCAGTGTACTAATGCTGAAACCAGCGCTCTCAATTATCCAAGTCCGCTGTTGTCAAGCGTCGACGAATGCGATAAACCATTGGCGGCTACAGCCCGCTCGTCGGGCCCGGCTACCAGCCGCGCGGCGGCCTCAAATATGGGCGGGATCGAGTTTCCCGGAGGTGGAGTCGAAACTGCGCTGCAGAGCGCCACTATCGGGTCAGTGCGCCGTGATGAGATCAGTGCGCCGTAATGCCAGGTCAGTGCGCCGCGGCATAACGGTAACGCCAGCGGCTGCATGGCTAGGTGGCCCCGATTTAGGTAACTGCAGGCGTTCAGCAGGCGTGGCCCTGTGTTTACATTGAGCGATACGCGCGCACTCGCCCGTGAGCTGTGGGCAACAAGCCTCGAGGTATCAAGCTGATCACTCCTGCAGTGATCTGTTTTCTAGCTGGAAAACGACAAGGTCTCGTCTGAACGCCTGTTTATGAGCTGGAATGTTGACGCCTCGGTCAACTGACACTGATATGTACCAGAATTCATGATTTGAAACTAAATAATAAGCTGTTTGCGGCCTCTTTTTTCTGTCGTCAACTACGTTTTAGGGGGCGTGCTGGGTTTTTAGCAAATATTTATCCATTTTCTATGACGCACGTAGTTTTTGCTCAGAAAACTATCAACTATCGCATAACCACTGTTTGCTTTAGGTGATAACATGTGACTGGCAACTGACACATGGCAGCTACTGTTCTGATCCCTGTCCTTTTACTGCCTGGTCATCGGATGAGCAAAGACAGCCATCCTCGTCAGCACCCACTGAACTGCCAATCGCGGCTGCACCGAGTCCCCTATGGGACACAGTTCAACCCACATGCCCACATACCAATCACATGCATTGCATACATTCAACTACATACCACCGCCTGTCGATGGGTCCAGCGGAGCCACTCTGACCGCGCCCTCCCCTCCCCTGTCCACAGGGAACACGCCCGACTACGCTGAAGAGCGGCGCGCTAACGGGCTGGGCGCGTTGGCGCGCGCGCTGGAGGTGCCGCCGTTCGGCAGCCGGGCGCGGCTGCTGGAGCACATGGACCCACTGCAGAGGGAGTCGCGCTCCATCCACCCGGGCGGCCCGGACCGCTTCCGCGTCAAACGGCAGGGCATCGTGTACGAGTGCTGCTTCAACGCCTGCTCCATATCGGTGCTGCAGTCCTACTGCAACTCGTAGTGGGCGCCGGCGGCGGCGCTGTGCGCCCTCCGTGTGATACCATGTGTTCAGGGGCGGACGGCGGCCGCCCCGAGAGCCAGACGACGGGGGCCACCCCCTCACCGACCACCCGACCTCCTGAGTCCCCCGGGCGGGCGCCGGGGGCGCTGGGTGGCCCGGCGCCTCTCGGTCCCGCGTCCCGTCCCTGCCCTGTCCTCACCACGTCACTCAGCCGGGCCCACGGCACTCGCCGACCGTGGCTCTGCCAGCGGACCCCACCTCCGCCGGACCGACCAGCTGGGCGTGGGGATCCCACTGCGTTCTGTGAACTCATTGCGCAACGGCATCGGTGGGCTGCGTGTCAACAAAGCGATCAGCCGCGGCACGACCTGCCGCGACCGGTCGGCGGCGCCACCCCTTCCGCCGGCCGTCCCGTCCCGTCTCTGTTGTCCCCCTGTTCGGTTTGCGTCCCCCTCCCCTGTGTGCATGAACGGCCTAGTCCGCTGTGTGGCCGACCCCGCCGCGCTGGTTTCTGTGTGGTCGAGGTCGGAGCGGAGTCCACCGCCGGCCGAGTCCGACCCCCCCCCCCGCGGCCTCGAGCCGCCGACCCCGCTCGCTGTTCGCTGTCATGCTCGTCACTGTGCACGAGCCCGTGCCAACTCGCTCTCACCCTGCCTGCTGTCTGAATGGTCCTCCCGATGTGTGCGTCCCGCCGTCTGTACGAGCGCCATCTACCGAGCCACAGACAGAGACATCTAGCGGCTGTCGCCCGAACTGCGCCAGGGGTACCGACTGCCGGTCATGTCGTTTCCTATATTTGTTCCATGTCTGTGATCTGTTGGTGTGCCACTGTGTTGTAATTTAAATGCGTACGTTGTACATTATATATTTTCATTGAAAATACAAGGCTGTACCGGATATGGTCGGGTGAGCGAGGCCCTGCCAGGGTCGGCGAGAAAGAGGCGGCGGGGCGGGCGGCCCTGGCGAGCGCGAGCGTCCTGAGGAGCTGGGATCCGACTCTGGGGCTGAGGCCGCCGCGCCGATCATATGGTGTGACCGGGCGGCTGTGCGGGCCGACGATGTGAACCCGGCGCGAAATACACGGGGCTGTCCAATGTCAGGGGCTGTTTGGAGCGGTGACGGTCGGGAGCGGCTCATACAGCGATGACGGGGATGACATACAGCTTGAACTTGTAGGAGCGGTAAAATTGCTGGTCGGAGCGGTCATGAGCTGGCTGGAGCGGTGACGGGCTGGTTGGAGTTGTAACAGGGCTGGTTGGAGTTGTAACAGGGCTGGTTGGAGTTGTAACAGGGCTGGTTGGAGTTGTAACAGGGCTGGCTGGAGTTGTGACGAGCTGGTTGGAGTTGTGACGAGCTGGTTGGAGAAGTGTGCAGATGTTTCGAGCAGTGAGTGGGACTGGGTTATTTGGAGCAGGAGCAGACTGTTCAGCGTGGTAACGGGAAAGCCGTTAAAATCAATGCTCCTAAATGAACAGATTGGCAAGCGAAAGGGGTTAAGCTGACGCTCTCAGCAGACAAACTCATCTATAATCGCTGGTTGACGTTCGTTTTAGGCTGACTAGTGATAACCTCGAAGACTTAGGCCGTAGAGAGTAGGACAACGGAGCGTCTCTCTAGTCCGGTCAGGTATCCGCTAGGGTGCAGCACAGAACAGCTAAGTTCAGCAAGAGCCCGCCAGAGGGCTGAACATCAAGCCTTTTCAGCAAAGGTCCTGCAGGGGGCAGTACAGGGCTGTTGCCTACCAAACGGTGTGCCCACCCGAGGGCAGCATGGGCTGGCCTGTAACACCAGCACTCAGCAGCCGACCTCGCGAGTCACATCAGGGAGCAGCACAAACCGAAGATATCCATCTGGTGCTTCATAGGATCAAGGGCAGGCTTGAGGCTGAAAACATCATCGTACCATTTGCCCTGCCCTCGCCCTGGAAGGATGGTGTTGATGCAACCTCCCCTAAGGTTTTTCGAAGATAGCGTAAAAACGGCGGTGCAGCGCCGCCAAATTTGACACAGCCTATAGGGCAGCCTTTTCACATATGAACTGAAAATTTCAGGTCCGGGTGACCTTGGGTCAGGTCACCAGGTCAGTAAAACCGGTACAAGGTCATGGTCAAATTTCAATTTTCTTTATGCAGGTCTGTCCAACTCACAGCTTTGGACTGATTTCCTTTAAAGTTGCAGGATGTGTTAAGTTCACCAAGTTGTATAACATATAGTTCATTTTTTTATGTCACTGACCTGAGGTCAGTTAGAGGTCATCACGTCGCAATTTTAAGCCTATGGAAAAATATCCAAATGCGGAAATACTGGAGATATCCGCTTCGTTCTATCACTTTTGTGCTTCAAACCACAGCACTTAAAGGGAGTGTGCCACCTTCCAATGATTTCCCATTTTATTTTTTTTTCTAGCATACGAAGCTTCTGTTTTTACCTAATATCGCAAAAAAATCAAAAATGGGCCTGGAATAGTGCTTTTTTCGCCTAAAAGTTTATCGGTTTTTTCGATATGTATAACAACTGTAATGGGCTGACTTGCAAACAGGCGTCGGCAACAATCGTGAATGCGGCGCACATGTGACAATAAGCAAAGGTCATTATAGAGTTACGACGTACGGGAATGAGTTATCAGCTGTCTAATCGTAGACAACACAATGCTGAACTTAACCTTCGCCCCAGTGGGGGGGGGGCATATGTTACCACCCTGTCGCGTTTTTTTTCGTATAAATAAAAAACCGCGGCGCGTAGCGCCGCGCCGCTTGGGGTAGCTTTTGGTACATCAATTTTGGACAATGTGTGAAATTTTTGACCCCAGGTCATGTCAGGTCAGGTCACTAGGTCAAGTTAACTGACCAAGCCTAAAAAAAAGTTTGCAATCATGTCCAGCCTGCAGTGTTTGTCAGAGAGGTTTCAAACTTGGTGGATTACATGACGTTATGGGTGCCTACAATTTGTATATCTCGGATTTTTTATATGCGTGACCTAAGGTCAGGTCAGTGGCGTGACCTTTCCATTATAAGTCAATGGAGAAAAACGAAAATGCCTCTAGATCCGTGTGTACGCATAGGAACAGTCCAAATATTTCAGGATAACAATGATTTGGACCACCCGTGACGACCAAGGTGTCTTTTTTGCTGATAGCCTCTTGAAAGGTCATCCGAGGTCATTTGAGGCTACAAACAGTTTTTTTTGCCAATAACTCTCGATTGGAAAGAGATAGAACGCTGGGGTTAGCCTCATTGTGTTTGTCTTGCCGAGACGCATCGACTGATATGCAACATGACCTTTTCCGGTCAGGTCATGACCTTGACCTGAGGTCAAATTTTGAAGTTGACCTTTCAAGGTCAAATTATAGTTCATTCGACGCGTCTCGGCGAGAGGAACACGACTCTGGCATTAGAAATGACCTAGCTTTTTGTAGTCAAAAGTTATTGTCGAAAAACACTTTTCTTAAAAACAGCTATTTTTGGAGTTTTTGCCGTCTGGAGGCTAAACCGTTGACCTGAGGTCATTTTTGATAATGGCCTTATCAAAAGAAGAGTTCAAAAGCTATCGATTGCTTTTCCCAGCGTTTTTCTAGCTATCATAGTTCTTGAGATAATGGCATGTTTTCTGAAAAATATAATGACAATTCGCAAATTTTGACCTTTGATGACCTCTGGTGACCCCAATATTGCTCTAAGATGAAAAATGACCGAAATACTTTCAAACGTACGCATCAAGAGCTATCGACTGCTTTTTACTGCGTCTTTCTAGCCCTCTTAGTTTTTGAGTTAGAGGTGGGTGGTAACATACCCAGCCAGCAAATCGGAGCTTTCCCCGTACGGGGAAGGCCTATGGCGAGCTTGGGGCAGGCTCGGGGAAACCCCAACCGTTCTCTTGGGGAAAACGGAGCGTTCGCTTGGGATTTGAGACACTTTGTACGGGGAACTTTGTGCGGGATTCGTACGGGGAAACGGTATAACTTCCCAAGCGTTCCCCAAACGTCCCCCAGGCTACCCCCGCGCCGACTATGGTTAAAACCCGTTGTTAAGGTCGGTTCCCCGTACGGGGTTATCGAACATTTTCCCCAAGAAGATCCTGTGCGAGCCCCGCACATTCCCCCACCCGACTATACGGGCTTATACTTACTGGAGACCTTCCCCGATCGGGGAAACCGTGATTTTCCCCTAACGTTCCCAGACCTTTTCCCCGCGCGAGCCCCGGCCGTTCCCCGACTTGGCAATGGCCCTACTGCCTTGTCTGCTTTTTTCCCCGTACGGAGAAGCCAGTAAAAAAAACCGCACTGGGAAACAAATCGGGTCCCATTAAAATTGACAATGACTATTTATTTTGTCTGTAAACATACAAATATTTGTATAAACATACTTGTTTTTATACAAACAAAATTGTCCACTTGTTTCCCCGCAATAGGGAAACGATAAAACCACACAGGAAAATAATTAGAACCAATCCATTTGGCCATGCCTGTTTATTTCCAGACTTTCAGGACGCTTCAACGACTAGATCAATGCACAACAATCGGCCAAGCATGGTATGTGTCTGTACCACCACAGCCTATACTATTTTTATGTGGAGTCCTTCATTTGATGAAAGGTTAACATGCTTGATAATTGATATGCTCGTTACAAATCAAGACAAACACTAAAAAAGTTATTATTCACTTAAAATACATTGTGAACGCTTAGCAGGTAGCAAAAATTACAGCAGCAGCGCAGCAGTGACAAACAACAGGTGACGAACACGAGCACTGGTAACCGGTCTAACCCCAGTTCTAACATGTCGAACCCCAGTTGATCTTCTGCAGTAGGAGTCTGTTCAGCAGATTGAGAACGACGGCTTTTCTGTAGTCTCCCTACAGCTGGTCCGGCCTTCCGTTCAGAAGTGCCCTGGATCCACAGCTCGAGTCTTCCTTCTGGCTGTTTCAGACACATCTCAGCGGTCAGCTGCCGCTGAGAGCCACCTTGCTATGATCCATGTCCCAGCGCATCTCCAGGAATTCTGCGGCTGTGGACAAAAACAAAAATATGTGCACTTGTAGGTATATCAATCAGGGTTTACAGCTAGCTACTACATGCAATGTCCTTTTATGGAAACTTCAGCTTACGCTGAAAAATGTTGAATGCCATTTTATGAAATTACACTTATTTATAACTTTTTTCCCACGAAAAGTGCTTAAAAAATGAATGTGATATACTTTGAATAGTTAATTAAAACAGGAAATAAAAATTCAATAATTAAATTCGTACTTCTAAACATTTCTCATTCCAGGAAAGTCATTAGGTAATAAATGTTTTACGCCTATATTACGCCTTACGAAGTTCCTCGTGAAAGCAGTTGACAGATAAATGAACGCCGTTCGACAATTAAAATCGGTTGCTAGTTTATCAAGATAACAATGAAGTCCCTTTCACAAACAGAGCTGTCTAGTAGAGCTGCTGAAGCAGGCTCTTTCCGAAGACAAAAAAAAAGTGGAATGCGAAAGCCTTTTCAAATACATGTATTCATTACAATCGCGTCAATCGTTCGCACATCCCTGTAAGCGATCGTGATTTCATGTATTTAATTAATGGGCTCTCGCATGAGATTTTCTGGCTGTAGAAAGAGTGTGTCTCAGCCTTTAGACTTGGGTGAAGGACATGTTGTTCAACAGCTCTAAGCTAACCCCCACCCCCATAAACTGCTTACCAGCTTCGCTTGGAAGTCGCTCTTCGGTTGCTCATGCGAGCAATTACGCATTAACTCCACGCCGGGTTCATGCTGCTGTTGTGGGTTCTGCCAAGTCCCGTCGGAAGCCTTCCGGCCGTAACCGGCAGACGTCCCTCTAGAACAGAAGCAGATAAAGCATTAGGCTGATGACATTATATTGTCCGGGCAATTTAAGGATAATCTCAGACGGAGGTTGATGACCTCAGTCATTTTTACGTCATATTCTGCATACCCTAGACAGTGATCAAGATATTGTGTGTATCGGAAGCTTTGTCTTTTACAATAAATTTAAGTGAGTATCATCGTCATTTTATATCTATCATGGATTCGTTACAATTAAGTGCTTTAGTTCATTACCAACACAGCATATCTTCCTCGTCGAGCTGCGTCCTCCGTTGGTGCCGAGTCCAGCTTCTCACGCACTGACCCCAGCGGTAGATCACGACTTTGGGCAGAGGTCAGTCAAGCGGTCACCACATCTCGCCGTTCACCGTCTTCGTTCACAGCTCTGTAGTGTCGCCGCACTCTTCAGTGCCAACCATTGTCTGACCTGGAGCGGTACCTAGCCCACGGCTTGCTCACACAACCGCGCGGCGCAGTGACTCTGGACCGACTTCCCCCGTTCGTCCCGTCTGACGCGTCGGCACGGCCCCATTCACGATGACAGATGGCGACAGGAGACGCCCCTCAACCAGATGTGCGGACGGAACCGACGGCGGCCGGCCGTTGCTACCCCTCCCTCCCCTCCCCTCGCTGCGTTGAGGCGACACTTCTAAGTCGTAAGCAGTGTGTTGTTGAAATTTTGATGCTTTTGTAATTTCAATGCGATGAGTGATGACAGAAGAAAGAAAACGTAATGTTTATGCCACAGCAGTGCGAGAAGAAACATAGATCCTGAAAGTTGTCAAAGTTGTTTTTACCTCATGAAATAAGGGCACCAACGTTCGTTCAAAGTAATGGCCTATGCGTGTCCTCATCCACACGGCTTAGCGGGCCCCGTAAACCAAGACGGCTTTTCCTCTCTTTTAGGTCGAAAATTACATAGATCCAATGTCTACAATCAAATGTCTGCGAATAACCGTTTTCATGATAGGTAACTGGTACACAATTGGTAGACATTTGGTCCAGATACGGTGCTGATTTGATAAAATTATCAGACATTATTTTCGATTAAAACACTGAAATAAATAGGTATATGATATGAAGATATGAAAAAGAGATTTGGTGCAAATTTGGTCACCGTTTGATGCATTCGCCAGATCACCTGTCATGAAAACGATTATAAAAAATCGTTATATCGTTATATTTTTTTATTTATTATATCTCCCTTCAATCGATGCATGAGCCTATAGCTCTAGAACTGCTCCTAAGACTGCTTTTAACATTCCCAAGATTCAATTTTTCTTTATTGAATACTTGTTATATTACATGCTGGAAGTCGATCTCAAGACGTCCTACTGGCGGTTGGGATTCGTCTGGGGATTAAGTGTAAAATCCCGAGCGGGGAATTTCAACAGTTCCCCTACTTTTCCCCAATCAAACTGTTCTTGAAAATGGGTCGGGGATAACGCACCCTTCCCCGTACGGGGAATCTGATCTTTTACCCGACCGAACCCCAACAGTGGGGTTTGATTGGGGAATGCTGCTCTTTCCCCGTACGGGGATCGGTGTGATTTCCCCATGTCTTTTGAACATATTACCGATACAGTCGGGGAAGGGATGGGGAACACGGACCGTTCCCCGATCCGATAGGGGAATTGTACGTTCTCCCCAAGCTTTCCCCAACACTGTCCCCGTACTTTCCCCAACCGAATTGCTGGCTGGGTATGCCCCCCCTCACTAGGGCGAAGTTGGCGGAGACCGCCACTGGGGCGCGGGTTAAACTGAGCCTGTATTGGTATTGTTTCTTTAACCCGCGCCCGGCTGGGGGTCCTGGATTTCCACGCCCTGCTGGGGGGTGTTTGAACACCCCCCCTTGTAACTCGGCTCCTGGGCCACGTAGCGATACGCGGAAGGCGGCGTTCGAAAGAGCGTCAAAAATAATGACGAAATCACTTCGGTCAATTTTTTGGTCAGGTCAAAGGTCAGGTCACCAGAGGTCATTGAAGGCAAAATTTCGCCGATTTCCAGGTCTAATGTCAAAAATTTCCAAGAAGCCATGGCATAACTCGAGAACCAATAGAGCTACAGCGCCGCGGAAAAGTGCATTCGATAGCCCTATTAAAGCCCTTTCTGAGTAATCCTCTCAGATTTGACCTAACGTCAACGGTTTTGCCTGCAGGGGGCAAAAACTGCAAAAATAGCTGATTTTTTTCGGAAACAGTTTTTCTGCAATAACTTTTGACCCAAGCCTTGTACGAGCTTACTTTTACCGGCATTGTGTTCCTCTCGTCAAGACGCATCGAATGAACTATAAGTTGACCTTGAAAGGTCAACTTGAAAATTTGACCTGAGGTCAAGGTCATGACCTGACCGGAAAGGGTCATGTTGCATATCAGTCGATCCGTATCGTCGAGCTGAACACATCTAAGGCGTTTTCATCGCTCTAGCATGCCTCTATCAAAAGTTATTTGCGAAAAACTGTTAGATACCATTCGTGACCTAAGATGACCTCAGGGCATAAGCATGGGTCACGGACACCATTTTCATGTTCAGTGTGTCTAAACCACTTGTAATTCGGTGTTTGGGAGTGTTTATATTGTCTTTTGTCCAAAAGAGGCGCATTTCAATTTTCTCCCATTGACTTATAATGGGGAGGTCGCAGAATTGACCTGACCTTAGGTCATCGATATCAAAATTCTGAGATAAACATTTTGTACATGCTATTGCTCTTAGCAATCGCTGAAAGTTTCAAAGCGATCGTTCACTCGGTGTAGCTATGACAGACATTGAAACTTTTTATGAGGTGAGGTCACTTCAAGTGACCTGGTGACCTGACCTTGAATGACCTTGGTCTGAAATTTTAACAACATGTGTAGAATTGATGTATGATAAGGTGTACCAAAAACGGCGGCGCTCCGCGCCGCCGTTTTTGAGATATTCGCGAAAAACCACAAGGGGGGTGTTCAAACACCCCCCCCCAGCAGGGCGCGGGTTAATTTGGCTGTCGAACATTAATTTATGGTTTGAAATATGATTTTATGTAAAATAATTGATATGAAACAGCCGTCTCTTAGGTTATGACCCCATCTCACCACACAAAAGTGGCAGATATGACAATGATCAGCTGACGCATTTTTCTTGGCCGAAGTCAGAGCGCGCGGCCCGACGCACCACCACCGCAACATAAAGTATGAGCAGAAGCCAGTGCCACCTAACAGGCGTGTTCGAAACCGCAGGAGATGATGATGAACGGGTTTATCGAAACTTGATTGGATGAGCCTATCGGTAATAGCGATTTTAGTGTGTGCATTCCTATTGTTCATAGTGGTGTGAAATGTGGTTAGGGTACGACCGACAACCCGTCGGGGCGAATTTCGCACTGAGGTACTCAAAATTTGAAGAATTTAAGACGTTTCCATGAGTTTTGAAGGTATGGATAAGTTCTAAAAATCCGGTTCTCCTTATCCGGGTCATTAACTCCATATGGTCCAGGAAAGCTGGCACACTACCTTTAACATTATGGCACTTGGTGCTTCTTTGTTTGATGTAATCATCCATGGGTCAGGTCAAATGAGGTCAACTGAGGTCAACTAACGTTTGTGCCAATAACTTGTCACATAATAAAGATAAAACCATGGATGAAAGAACCTGGATAGGACACTCCTATTCCTTCAACATTACGGGTAGCGTTCCGGGCGATCGGCCTGCCACCTAGCGTTCGGTAAGTATTGGATACTCCCGCCGTTAACCCGCGCGGGGCTGGGGTCTCCAGCCGAACGCGCGGGGCTGGGGGGGGGGGGGTAAATTTTACCCCCCCTGTTATCTCCCGAACTAATGGTCCGATTTGGAAAATTCAAACGCCAATCGAAAGCTCTCATCACGAACTACTAAAAAAATGTACTTAATTTAAAGTTTGAGGTCAAGGTCAAGGTCAGGTCAAGGGTACAAATTGCAAGTTTCTACAGTATCGGCCTTGCACCGTAGTTGCCGAAGAATGGAGTCATGGACTGAGACTGATCGCCCAAAACGTGTTCTTAGGCTACCAAGACAATATTAGTTGCATACAATATCATTCAGAGGTCAAGGTCAAGGTCAGGTCAGGTCAGGTCAGGTCACCAAAAAACAAAATATAGAAAAGGGCATGTGTGACACATGTTTTATGGGTCATTTTACTCATAGAATTCAATAGGCACACTCAATAAGTGATATGGACCACCTCTGGATGAATTTCAGGTCGAGGTCAGGTCAAGGTCAGGTCAAGTGAGGTCAAATTTTGAAGTTGGTTGTTAAGGCCTAAAAAGATATCTATCTGATGCAGTTTTTCACGGCGAATCGAATGGTGCTATTTTTGTTTCCGTACGAGGTCTAGAACTTCCAAAAAAGTCATTTTTCAAAAAATTTGTGTGTCGTGACGTCATAAAATTTTGAATAACTCCCACATTTTTGAACCGATTCTTCTAAAATTTGGTATGTAGGTGCACATAGACCACTTCTCTGACATATATTCCGGTTTTTTCGATAGACTCAAAATTTTGGATTTTATAATGATTTTCCCAAAAAAGTCAGTTTTTTGAAAAAATTTAGGCCAAAATCCAAAATTTTCTAAAAACCGAGATAGCCATTTGATAGACAAAGTAAAATTACGTATAACCTTTTTTGTTACGTCTTGATTCCTTTAAAAATGAAGATGTTAGCGGCGTTTCAACTTTTGCCGTTTTTGAGGCGAAAATGGCGAACATGACGTCACTAAAACGTCAATTTCTCAAATATTTTCCGACGGATTTCGCTCAAATTTTCAGGGAACGTGTCAAATTGATGTAAGAAAAGGTACTGAAAGTTTGGCGGCGCTGCGCGCCGCCGTTTTTGAGATATCGCAAAAATTCGCGAGGGGGGGGGGTAAAATTTACCCCCCCCCCCAGCCCCGCGCGGGTTAAGCATTACGGCCTATGGGGGACGCGGGCGGCATGTTTTGAAACGGGTATTAGACCGCAATGCGGATTCATTTTTAGGTTTAGAAGCTATTTAAGACAGACAAAATTGATCAGGCTATCGAATGAGATCAAAACTATTATTTTCCGTTCCGCACAAAAGTCGCACACGAGGGCCGAATACAGGCGACCTTGAAAAAGAGGGCCATTTCTAGTGTTTTTCTCTTACGCGGCGCCAATGAACGCTTACGCGGCGCCAGTGAATGCGCGGCAGAAGCGGGTCCCGCTGCTGCCGCGCGTGCCCTCGGGCACTTACCGAAGGGAACGCAATCAGCTGTTAGTTTCCAATCCAGGTTCTCCTTCATCCATGATAAAACTTTCAAAATGGTATAATTCTGTTCCTCTTGAACAGCCGAGTCGAATGATATGCAATATTAAGCATTTAGAACATTCTTAAGACTTAAGTTTTCCTTAAGTTGTGCTTAACTTTTGAAGTACACTTAACCCGCGCCGTGATGAAATCTACCGAGCAACGCGGCCTGATGGGGGGGGGGGCATTTTGCCCCCCTAAGATCTCGAGAACCACGCAATATAGCGACTAGCGGCAAACGGCGTTGGATAGCCTTGTGACCCAATTTCGTTGACCTCGGTCTAACTGATGACGTCACAGGTAATGTCACATATAATGTCGAATTTTCACCGTTTACTGGCATTTTAAGAAATGCGTTGTAAAATCGAATCAAATGCATCTTATCACAAATCAACGATGGGGAATTGCTTATAAAACACATAGGCCACTTTACCAGGTCAGGTCACAGAGGTCAGGTCACTGAGAGTCAAAATACGAAAACATCATGAGATGCATGTTTTATGGTCCATTTTACATGACAAATGCGATTATATGGGTCAGGCAGCATTTGGGGCCAGTTTAGGTTATGCTCTGGTGAAGTTCAGGTCAAGGTCAGGTCAAATGAGGTCAAATTTCAAACCTGACATTTTTGCATAAAATGGGCATTAATTCGATGCAGCTCGTCACGGGGAGTCCAATGGTGGTCTTTGTTTTGCGCTATAACGTCTAGAATTGCCAACAATTGAGTTCAAAAATTTGACGTCATCAATTTTGAACATTTTTTTTTCGCTATAACTTGGCCAAAAAAGCAGGCATCCATCTAAAATTTGGAAAGTAGATAGAAGAGAGTAGGAACTATCATATTATGTTCCGTTTTTCGGAATTCGAAAAGCTGTTGGGACTTTTTGCTATTTATAAAAAAATGATTTTGGGGGTAAAAATAACAAAATTTTGAAAATCCGAGGTAACAGTTTTGTAGCACCGTCTTTTCTCTACAAGACCATAATAAGCAACTTTGAAATTGCTCTTTGACTGTAGCTTTTGTCAGCGTTTCTAGATTTCATGTTTTTTTTTTGCATATTTTTGCTCGAACATGACCTCCGTTTGACCTCAATAACTCCTGACATAAGATGACCTATGGCTGAAAATTTTGTACGAAAGTGTCAAATTGATGTCTGAAAATGTACCAAAATTTGGCGGTGCTGTGCGCCGCCGTTTTTCGCTATTCAATAACAATCACAGGGGGCCAAAATGGCCCCCATCAAGGCGCGGATTAAGCAAGCAAAAAAGTATATCATTCGACGCGCCTTGATGTGCTGAGTTCACTGGTGCTTTTGTTGTTGCTCTTTCTTAATTAGATCAATGGTTATAAGCGAAAAACTTTTGACATGTTTCAGCGAAATTTTTACATTTTTACCCCCCAAAACCCCCTAAATATTGACATAGAGCAACCAAATTTGCACAGGGGCGAGGGCTCGAGGGGAGGTGGAAGCACCTACCTACCAAATTTGGCTTTTTCTAAGTGCCATAGGAGCCAATCGTGAGGGGGTCACATCAACCTCCCCTCTGCCAGGCCGTGTTATGAAAAATGCCCTGCCAGGTCGAGGGTTAATGTTAACCATGTTGTATGAAATGTGCGTACGGTGCGCAGCTCTGTGTTTATCTGTGTCTCTGTCAGAGTTCCCGTCGTAATGATCACTTGTTTGGTTGTCGGGTAAACCGAAAAATAAAATTAAAATCTTCTGTGCCTCCTACTAAAGGCAATCTTGGTAACGTAGGTAAGAGGCAGCTGAAGCCCATCTATAAACGGTTTGAAAAGCAAGAAACCAATGAAACTCACAACGGTTATGATCAAAATATATATTTTTGGGAACAAATCAGAAAGGATACGAGTATTATCGCAATCGGATCGCAATGTGCGAGGCGGGGTTTCGAGCCGCGCCCCAGATGGATCAGTGTCTCAACAGCCTCCGTCCCCGTCTAGAAGTAGCTGCCGCCACTGTGGAACCGGTTGAAGGAGCCGCCGCCAATGGCAGAGCCGTGCAGACGACCTCCGCCATAGCCGGAGTTGAAGCCAGACTTGAAGCCAGAGTTGAACTTGTTGAAGCCGCTGTTGAACCGCTGTCCGCCGCCGATGAACCTGTTGCCGCCCTTGCCGTAGCCGCTGCCGAAGCCGCTGTTGAAGCGTCCGAAGTTGTTGAAACGTCCCCCCTTGTTGAACTGTCTGCCACTGAACTGGCTGCCCCTGAACCCGCCGTCAGCCGAGGCGATGGCCACGAGGGCGGCGACGAGGACAACCTGAAGCAGAAAGTCACATGGTGAGACTGGAGGAAGTGGCGAGCCTTTTCAGATTAATTTCCAGGGACATAGATGTTTCAGTAAATACCAGTAGTCGCAATGGAATATTGCAGCCAAGTGTCTTAACCCGGCACCGCCTGGGCTATTTCCATACCCACGACAGCCTGGGGGGGGAGGGGTCGGATCTGACCCTCCCCTGTTATCTCGAGAACCAATGGTCGTATCGAGCCCCGCGAGGCGGCGTTCGAAAGGTCTCTACGAGACCTTCCCAAAGCACTCTTAAAATTTTAAGATTGAGGTCAACTTTCGGGTCAAGGTCAGGTCAAAGGTCAAATTCAGGGGTTTTGCATGAATCGGCTTACGGACAGCGGAATCGATAGCTGCTGCTCGAAACTCACCAAAAATGACCTCAAAGGCCTAGTGAAGGTACCATGTGCGTATAGGGGTTATACTAAGCACGGGTCAAGGTCAGGTCAGGTCACGAAAGGTCACGGTTTTCACTTTCTGCTACATGGGCGTGCGACACATGTTTTATGGCTTATTTTTCACGCCGAATCCGATGGTAATGGTTATATGTGACCCCAAGTCACTGTGCTGGTGATAAGTGTGCATTGAAAGCATAAAAAATCGTTTATACCTACTATACATAACTAAACGAGGGCTAAGAAAAAAAGTCAATTTTTTCAACTTTTTATTTTTGACATAAAAATGCACTTTTCTAGACGAGCTTTGTCCCAGGAATTTAGTGGTGCCATTTGTTTTTACATGCGATGTTCAGAAGTGCCTCTAATTCACGAAAATGCTTATGACGTCACCATGCCCAATGCATGTTGGAGCTATTTTTTACAATTTGGGGGTCAAAAATCAAGATAGAAAGTTGAAATTTGGGGCATCTAATGTTCTAATAGACCTCTACAACATATATTCCGGTTTTTTGGAAACTCCCAAAATTTTGGATTTTATAAGCTGTTTTCCAAAAAATATAGTTTTTTGAATTTTTAGGGGTGAAAAACGCATTTCATGGAAAATCCGAGATGGCCATTTTAAAGAACTCGTTGAGCTGCGTCTTTTTATGTCCTTAATTTGCAATTGGCTTCAAACCCTGATTTTTGGCGATTTTTTAAACATTTACCACTTTTTGACTAAAAACGCCATGTAGTTACATCACTAAAATCGATATATCTAAAAAAATTGGAAATTTTTTCTTAAAAATTGCACAGGAGACGTCAAATTGATGGGGGAGAAGGTATGTCAAGTTTCAAGTAGATAGCGAAAGTGGTTCATGAGTTATTCAAGAAAAACGGAGGGGGGGGGGTCGGATCCGACCCCCCAGGCGGTCGCGGGTCAATATTCATTTCATTTTCTTACTACGACCATAGTACGCACAATTTTCCTTTGCTTCGTTAATATGGCACTTACCACAAAGCTGAAGTTCATATTGAATTGTTAGTTGCTCCTTCAGACGAGTTTGAATGCTGACTGGCTGCTGACTGTAAATCACTAAGTGTTTTTATACTACGAATGAAGGGGAGGTCTGAGGCTGTACTAGCGATGTTGAAACTTGTAACTGACCCTGAGCTACATTGTGCATCGATGGCTGCATGCAAGTGCGGGCTACACTGCCCTACGGCGACGGACAATGGCAATATCATACGACCCTTTCCGGTGTATGCACATTGGTTATATAACAGTTCACGTAGATCTCTGCTACAATAAAAAATTGCGAAAGGTTCTTTCAACCATTGATATAGAATATAGATCTATGTATATAGTTGACACTCTCCAGCACTGAACAGAATTCTATGCAGTGACATGTAGTGTGCCTGGAAAATGCTCACACACTGTGAGGGAAAGGAACGAGGATTAAGGAGGGTCAATGTTTCTTTTCTGTCAACTCTAACTCGGCTACTGGACCACGTCGTACTAAGCAGCAACCGGATCTAAAAGAGCTTCAATTTTATATATTTTTTTTATTTCACGTCGCGACAAACCCATCCATTCGAGAACGGCTATTCCGGGCGTCATGTCATTTGCAAGATGTGATGGATAGAACATTCAAAGTTGCAATGCATTTTCATCAGTCACTCAGTGTAATTTAGTGGTAGGCTTAGCACAAATAATTTAAATGCAAACTTTTTCTTATCTTGACAAACTACTTTATCAGAATTTCATTAGAATGATGAGGCCATCCAATTGTCATAATACTAGAAGTACCGTAAACCGGGGTGAGTTGATATGGATTTTGAGGTTTTTCTAGATTTCTTTAAAAGCCACAATCATTTACGGAATTCTTTTTGTGCCAGTTTCATGGCACATGCCTTGGTGAGGCAATCAGCAAAAATGAATAAAAAATGTATATATTAAGCCAATTTTTTAAAACGCCAAAGTTCATATCAACTCACCACCCCCCAGGGGGTGAGTTGATATGGTTTTGGATTTTTCAAAATTTCTCGGCTAAAGCAGCTCAGAGGTGAGTTGATAAAATGCCAGTGTTTAAAAAAAGGATGAGAGAACACATCCTGAAAGAAACCATCAGAAAATGGTAGTAGATTGGCAGCAGACCTCACATTTATGAAAACGCAATCATGTCCAACACAGCGCTATCAAAATGGCTTGATTTTAGCAGCATCATTTTTTTCGCTTTATGATACTTAGTTTTACTTAAAACATTCTGAACTTGGCTAGTCACGTGTCCTCAAGCCAACGGTATCAAAACTGGCAATACATTTTGGAATTACAAGTGTATTTTCTTGTAGTTAAAACACATTGTCAGTTGCGGGTCAAGGTTGATATGCCTCTGACAGAGATAATGGATTGAAATGAAAGAATACATATACTTCTGAGCTTTTGTTGACTGGTAGTCAACAAATTATTAATGAAGTGAAGTGAAGCGAATCTAATTAGCACTGTATTCTATAAGGTGAAATAAGCGACATAAAAGAGAATTCGGCATCAAAAGCCAAAATTAACCCTCGCACTTATAGGCGGGCGAACAGACCACCTCGGTTTTTCGCACATAACTCGCGCAAAAAGCGGCCGATCGCGACGAAACTTTCAGTACCTCTCGTCAGTTTATCAATTTTACACATGTTCTAAAGATTTCATGACCCTGACTCAAATGGTTTTTGACTTGTGACCTGATTCTCGAGACCATGCTTGGCCGGAATCGCGATTTGGCGTAGTCGGCTCACATTATCCGCGCATTTCCAGTCTTTTTGTGATTGTAACGTCCAAACATGTAAATGATGTTAGTCCCACGCAGCATTGTGGGTGTCAACTGTCAAGGTCACCTGAAGGTCAGGTCAGGTCATTGACCTTTGGTGACCTCGGTTCACTTTTTGGAGTTTTACATGTTTCTAGGGTAGATTTTTTCGGGCCGATTTCGAATTTAACATGCATTTGATCATTTACGAAGTAGTATTAGTGCCTTCGTAACATGTTACGACACCGTCAGTGGTAGTTGACACTTGACACTCCCTATGGATAGCCGGCAGGACACCTACTGGTTGACCTGACCTGACCTGACCTGGCCTAAATGTACGAAGACATCTGCGATCAAAACTAACATGACATTCGTGATCAGCAACAGCCAAAAAATAATAAACTCGATTTACGAACTTCAAATAACCCCCTATTTTCCCGACTTCTGGGTAATTGACCCGACCTGGAAGGTTAACCAATGACCTAGGACCTAGTTGGTTATCATCGGCTTCCTCGCGTCTCGTGCAACACGCTCATTTTTTTCCGCGAAGCTCTAGCTCCACCAGGGGCCAAACGACGATGGGATTCCAACGGACCCCCCCCCCCCCCCATACGTTAAACGCTGGCAAAACACGAATACGGGCGGGGGCTAAAACACCAGTCAATTTCTTTATATTTTTTGTTCCATTTCATTTTGTCACCCATTCTCGGTTGGCAACTGCCAAGCAGGAAAACTAATCAGTTTCACGAGATCAGAATTCCCGCGCTGTTAGCCATACAGAAACGACAGTTCTGTCATTTTGAAACTACGAATAATTATAACAATTTTTTTTTCTAATCTGTATGTATATAGGTGTTCTATAATGTTCCTTTGTAGCTTGTAGGGAGCCACCTTGAGACTTGACAGGGAGTCATGCTGTGCCTTTTGCATGTTAGGTATGTCCACAGAAAAAAAACTTTGGGGTCACTGATGTTAGTTGTCGGACCTTCGTCCCCGTCTTGAGTTGAGATGTTAGTTTCAAAACGTTTCGGCCAGTTACTCTCCGGCCTTCGTCACTCGTCAGGTGTTCTTTGACCCTCAGAAGGACCGGGATGTTGGTGACGCCGTACGCGTCAAATAGTTCGAAAGCTGCTGTAGTCAGCGGGAATCGAACTTGGGTTTCCCCGGTGATGGTCCACGGTTCACTCCACTATCGAGGCAAATTAGACTATGGCCGGAGAAGTTACTGGCTGAAACGTTGTGAAACTAGCATCTCAACTCAAGACAGGGACGAAAGTCCGACAACTGACATCAGTGATACTAGCAGGCCTCGTCTCAAGCATTCAGAAAAAAACTAAAGCTTTTGGGGTTGATGGAATGATGTGGGGAAAGAAAAGGAGAAGAGTTGGTCTAATTGACTTTGTCTTACCTGCAGACCCATATTTCATGCTAATTTGCATGCATACCAGCCTGGTATCAGCTTTTATCATGCATATCAACTCACCCCTTGATGGCATATCAACTCACCACCTGTCACTTTTCTTAAAATTATAAAAAAGCGTTGTTATAGGTGAAACCCAAAACTACCTTGGATCAACAGTAAACTGATGGTAGTTTCTTTCCCAGTGCATGTTGTTCCATGAATATCCACCGTCTTTGCTGTAGGGTGGGGACTTTTCCTTAGTTTCAAAATCAGAAGAAAAAAAGGACTTTGAAAAAAGTAATGTGTTAAGAAGGCATGCACCACATGCATGTCTTTCTCAGCTATATGCATCACTTATTGGTTACTTCACTTCACAGAAAAATAAAACTGAAAATTGGTTTACAAATGGATGAGCAGCACACATTTTAACATTTTTCGAGCAATTTATATCAACTCACCACCCCATATCAACTCACCCCGGTTTACGGTAGCTTTTATAAAAATCAATTGAAAATGTGGGAGGTATTCCAATCTAAGTACGTCACCACAAACAAAATTATTATTTATTAGTTGTTGTAGATCTTCTCATGCGATTCGTATTGAAAAAGCTACATCGGAAAGACACGAATTTTGTTTTAAATCCCTACTTCTAAATTTGACCTCGCTTAACCTGACCTTGACCTGACCCCTAAACTGTATCCAAATATGGTCAATGCTACTATCAAGTACCTATTCGTATTTTTTTTTTTAACTAAGAAGACCTATAACAAATCTGTCGCGCATATCCTTTTCAATATTCCGTCTTTGGTGACCTGCATGAACTTTGACCTTAATCCGCGACCGCCTGGGGCGGGGGGGGGGGCGGATCCGACCCCCTCCGTTTTTCTCGAATAACTAATGAACCGCTTACGCTATCAACTTAAAAACTTGGTATACCTTCTCCCCCAACAATTGGACGTCTCCAGTGTAAACTCTGAGATTTTTTTTTCTAAAACTTTTTGTGATTTATCGGTTTTAGTGATGTAACTAAATGGCGTTTTCAGTCAAAAAGTGGTAAATGTTTAAAATATCGCCAAAAATCAAGGGTTAAAGCAAATTGCAAATTAACGACATGAATAGACGCAGCTCAACGAATCCTCCAAAATGGCTATCTCGGATTTTCCATAAAATGCATTTTTCACCACTGAAAATAAAAAACTATTTTTTTAACTGCTAAAAAATCCAAAATTTTGAGAATTTCCAAAAACCGGAATATATGTTATAGAGCTCTATTAGAACATGAGATGCCCCAAATTTCAACTTTCTATCTTGATTTTTGACCCCCAAATTGTAAAAAATAGCTCGAACATGCATAGGGCATGGTGACGTCATCAACATTTTCCTGAATTAGAGACACTTCTGAACATCGCACGTGAAAACAAATGGCCCCACTAGATTTCTGGGACAAGCTCGTCTGGAAAAGTGCATTTTTATGTCAAAAATAAAAAGTTGAAAAATTGACTTTTACTTAGCCCTCGTTTAGTTATGTATGGTATAAACGATTGTTTATGCTTTCAATGCTCACGTATCACCAGCACAGTGACTTGGGGTAACATATAACCATTACCATCGGATTCGGTGTGAAAAATAAGCCATAAAACATGTGTCACACGCCCATGTAGCAGAAAGTGAAAACCGTGACCTTTCGTGACCTGACCTGACCTTGAACCGTACTTAGTATGACCCCTATACGCACATGGTACCTTCACTAGGTCTGTGAGGTCATTGTTAGTGAGTTTCGAGCAGCAGTTATCGATTCTGCTGTCCGTAAGCCTAATCATGCAAAACCCCAGAATTTGACCATTGACCTGATCTTGACCCGAAAGTTGACCTCAATCTTAAAATCTTAAGAATGCTTTGGGAAGGTCTCATAGAGACCTTTCGAACGTTGCCTCGCGGGGCTCGATACGACCATTGGTTCTCGAGATAACAGGGGGGGGGGGTCGGATCCGACCCCCCCAGGCTGTCGTGGGCACGGAAATAGCCCAGGCGGTGCCGGGTTAACCTTCGCATGCTCGAAACCTTCGCATGGCAGCGTATGCATCCATCCATCCTTAGTCCATTCTTCTCCATGTGGGCTCCAAAGCAGTACCTATTATAGAAACCTGTAATTTTTATCCTTGACCCGACCTGGTCCTAGCCTGTAACCTACTTAGGCACACATTTTGTGCTCGAAAGGCCTGTCTTGCTGAAAGTCTTCTATTGTTTTTTTTCCCCACCTTTCTACGACCATCCGTCCAAAAGTTAGACAGGGGAGGGGAAGAATCTGTCACACTCCCAGCGGGACGCGTTCGGCCGAATAACCCAAGGGGGTTATTCGGGGGGGGGGGGGGTTATATTCACAGAGATCTGAATATTGGATATTGCCTGGGTCATGGTAATTTTGCGTTGTCGAGTCATCAGGCTGCCCTTCATTGCCAACAACAAGCCATAAGTTTCGTCAACGTCGGAAGGCATGCGAGAGGGGACATGCTCCAGACATCCAGCTCTCCGCTCTCGAATACGTCAGTGGGCCCGGGAGCAGGGTTTGCGGATAGGCACGCAATAACGCCTCCCCTCTTCATTCCTCGCCGTCTTGATATGTATCGTGAAGTCTGAATATCATTCATGTGCACTTGGAATGTCATTTACATTTTGGTCGACAAAATGCAATACAGTTTGCAAACGTCTGAAATCATATTTGTGACCTCTGGTGTTACCGCACCTGCAAACACCAGAGGAGGTCAAAGGCTATTTCTATTGTCTGTTACCAGCGACCGGTACGACCTACACCTCTACACACTTGTCTCAGTGGAGGTCAGTTACGAGTTACGACACCGTGAATTTGCCTGCAAAACTCTCTATTTGCAGCTGGGCCTTGGTGTATAAAGGCACACATTGGTCGACAGCAGTCAGTCAGTCAACATTTCAGCTTGGTTGAAGCCTGAAGGAGCAAGTACCTCACAGCAACATGAACTTCAAGCTTGTGGTAAGTGCTCCAACAAATAAGAAATTGAAAATGTATAAACTCACTTATAGACATTTGGATGAGAGCAACATCTTTAAGCATTGACACTTGGCTATGGTATGTGTTATACTGATGGGGATGTTCGTCGACTTTCACTTAAACATCTTCACCCCCTTCAATCACTTTGTGACTCTCTACTTCAGGTTGTCCTCGTCGCCATCCTCGTGGCCATCGCCTCGGCTGACGGCGGGCTCAGGGGCAGCCAGTTCAGAAGCCGACAGTTCAACAAGGGCGGACGCTTCAACAACTTCGGCCGCTTCAACAGTGGCTTCGGCAGCGGCTACGGCAACGGCGGCAACAGGTTCATCGGCGGCGGACAGCGGTTCAACAGCGGCTTCAACAAGTTCAACTCTGGCTTCAAGTCTGGCTTCAACTCCGGCTACGGCGGAGGTCGACTGCACGGCTCTGGCTTTGGCGGCGGCTCCTTCAACCGGTTCCGCAGTGGCGGCGGCTACTTCTAGACGGGGGCGAGGTCTTAGCACTTGTTGAAGATATCTGAATCGAGTACGTACTTGATCCGTCTCGCCAGTCGCCGTGCCCCAGACAGCTGTACCACGCACGACCCTGATGACCTGGTCATGTCGCCTTTATCTCGGCCACGAGATTTATCACACAGAGACCTTAACATCCTGCCGGTTGTGTGCTGTGTGCTGTGAAGTATTCTATACACATTACACATCGTGCTCGACGTAAATGTCCCAATGAACAACGTGCAGTGAAGCTTACCACCAATACACAGTGCACACTAGATTATAATTACTGATATGTCTATCGGTCACTGGTGGATAAAAAAAAAGGCAGTCTTCGATGCAACGGGGGAGGGCATAGCACATAACGGTCTCTCCAAATTTCAAAAACCCATGGGATTTCGATTCTTTGCATACCGCTGTGCAGTTTAAAACATAGTTTTTTTCTGATAAAATTTGTTTGATTATTTTATTCTCGAACAAACGCAAATTTTCGTTGCTTTCGGGCACTGTGGGTGGGGGCATGCTGCCCCAAATGCCCCTCCCCTGGGATTCACCAGTGTGCTCGATATGTCAGCTTTATAGCACAAAGCATTTTTACTCGCTATCTGTTGCTTTTAACCCTCGCCGGCCGAGGGGGGGGGGGCGGGTGCCGCCCCCATAGAATTTTTTTCGCGATAGCTCCGAACACGCTGGCGATAGAGAGCTGAAACTTGGCATACCTGACCTTTGATCCAAGCCGCATCTTTTGACACCAACCGAATTTTTGGGTCAGGTCAGGTCACTGACCTATGACGTCATAAGTGAACCTCTGCATGGTCTTCATATGTCGGAACTTCGCAACGCCCTCACTGCTAGAGGAGATGTCACAGGGAAATGAAACTTGCAGGATCTAGTATCCATTATGAGTCCCACAACTTGCATATCTCGGATTTTCCCTAAAGGTCATATGAGGTCAGGTCATTTTCGTGACCTCACTATTATAAGTCAATGGGGAAAAATGAAAACTGCTATTCTGGCGCCGGGAACGTTCTCCAACTATCTCAAGCACACAGAATCGTGATTTGATGCACTCCTTGCAAGGTTAGATGCGTCACTTTTGCAACGTTGACCTTGCGTGACGTCATTTATGACGTCATCAAGGTCATATTAGTTTTTCGTCAATAACTCTTGATCAAACTGAGCTAGCGAGTCGGGAAAGCCACCAATGGACTCAGGAAGGCCTGCCGAATCGAATGATATGCGACATGACCTCTTTCGACCAACTTCGTGACCTGGGGGTGCTGACCTGACCATGACCTGAGGTCAACACCCCAAGTTGACCTGACCCGGACGCGAGTTACCTAAGTGTGGAACTACAAGTCGATTCTAGGGCTCTGATTGGTGACTTTGGTCGGGGGATGACGCTTATAGCATGACGTCACTCGCGTACTTGGCCGGACCAACGGCGCAGCGCAGGCGCGCCGAGCAAACCCAGAGGCTCTCAAACTCAATTGTACAGATCCTGCGCATTGAATGGCGAAACTTCGGCGAGTTCGCTTGAGTTTGGAAGCCCCTGCCAGAGAACTGGAGACGGCCGGATTATTTGCTGGACAGTGGGCAGCGCAGATGGCGATTGACGGTGCCAAAAAGATGATAGGGAAAAAGGGGTCGAGACTTCAGCAGTGAATTATAAGCCTGTTGCATAGCTGAGTGGTAAATTGTAAAATACTTGGGTTTGAAGAGATGCAGTGTAGTTAAGCCGACTCAGGGGCATTCTGCCGAGTTATGTAAGGCGGAAGGGTCGCAACTCGCAAGTCGTTTGTTTCCATGATTGCCTGATTAACCCTATTAGTGGCAGGCTCCTGGCTACCCCATATTAGTGGCAGGGGGGGGGGGCTGTTTACGACCCCCCTTGATATCTCGAGATCTAACCGGCCGATTTTCAAAATTCAAACGGCATTCGATTTGGCTCAACGAGATCTACATTTCTAAAAAAAAATAAAATTAAAAAATGTCAATAGGGGGGTAGAGGGGGGTAAAAACGGGCAAATTGCAGATACATTTTAGACTGTTTATCACGGCCAGGTTTCTGAACCAATCTTAACGCAACTTTTGCCGATCGATAGAGAATGAACCAGGAATTCACGTGGATCTTAAAAATATGAATTTTCACAAAATCATAGGCGGATACAGATCATTGAGATTGGGGGTACACAAAAAGTATAGTAAATAAGGTTTTTGTTGGTACTGTTTCTAAAAAGGGTGGCAATGGTCTTGTTATGTTACAATTTTCTTATGAGAGAACGACTAAAATTGTATTGGTCATGCATAGGCGGTGTCAGGGCACCTATGTTGGGAGGTAAAAAATACCCCCCCCTTTTTGGACGCCTGGATCCGCCTATTATAGCAAAAACGTGTCAAAAGAGGATGCACAATAACTTTGTATATGTTATCACATGATACCTTTCATTCACTGTTCGTAAAACTGGTGCAGCATCGTGATCTTCGCCCAAATGACTCGCTTCACGAATAGGACCCCCCAATTCCCAGTGCTCTGGAGCCGCCCCTGGTAAAGTTATGAACTTGAAATTTTCAGGGAATGTGCCCAATTTAGTTTTAAGAAAAGTCGGAAAATTTCAGCATCGTAGCTTCAGCGGTTTCGGAGATATTCCCGAAAAACCTGAGGGGTGGATAAAAACAACCCCCCCCTGCCACTAATAGGGTTAAAATGTAAAGCGTAGGTACCTAATGTTTAGTTGATAATACAGCGAGGTTGGGCATCTGCTCAATCCATTTTTTTCTCTGCAATAGTGCATTCGCCACTGTAATTCATTGTAAGAGGCACTGGGCTGCGCCGCCTGTTAATTATTCCGAAACCACAAGTGAATTGTCACAGTCACTCACTACAATACGAATCGTTCAGTCGTGCGCTGGGGGTCCGCCAAGTTTGAGTGTGCTGCAGAATGCAGACTGGACCGCCGAGCATATAACACTTCCGTCTCCCTGGGCGAGCGGCGCATTGGAGCCGAAGGAAACTGCTTCAGTTTTTTTTGTGGGGAAGATACCCATGTTTGAAAATTATGTTCTGGAATGATGCGATAAGGAAAAGGACGGTTTCTTGAATTGAGGGCTGTGGAGAAGAAGCAGATTTTCTCATTTGCTACCCTATACAACGAGAAAAGACGCAAATGTTGCACATTGGGCTTAATAAGTCTAATAAAAGATAAGGGACTTCGTGAATTGAATCATGCCTAATTGACCGCGACCCAGTTATTTGCCACTGCAGGTAGGTGCTAGGTAGGTAGATACTCATTTGTAAACAGAACGTTCCACCACCCTCGCCAGAAATTCAATCCAACAACCTTTAAAAATGACGTCCTCCCTTTCAATGGTTCGTTCGAAGACACAAAGCCAGAATCAGCCAAACAATATAGGAATCCATTGCGCAGTGTGTCGACTGTCGGATGTGCCCATCCACATAACATAGCACACACTGCTAAATGCAGGTACGCTCACCTACACATTAGGTATTCGAAGGACTTGATAGCTCATACACATGGAAGAAACACATGAAATGTGATTAATAGCTGCAGCAGAAGTTTGGCGTCCGATGCCTCTTCGCCAAGTTAAGACCATGCCAATCTCGGCCAGTCTGCCGCCGCGCCGGCACTGGCCGTGGTGTGACGTCATCCGGCCGGCTCGGCGCTGGGTAGTTCCACACTTAGGTAACTCGCGACCCGGACAAAAAGTATATCATTCGACGCGCCTGAGCAAGGCGAACACGATGCTGCCAAAATCGGCGCTCTGCGGCCGTTTTTTGCGAAGTTATTCACCAAAAACTGAACCGTACCTTGGGGCACTTGACCTGACCTCAGAGGTCACCGGTTGACCTAGGACCTTAACCCTCGCACGACCAGGCCATTTCTCATAACACGAACGACCAGGGGGGGGGGGTTGTTACGACCCCCCCCTGGCGTTTCGAAACCGAAGGTCGTAGAGCTTAGCGGAAAAACCAACGGATTGCTCTCAACGAGATCTCGCGATTGGTGGTATATTTTTTGTCCTAGGTCAACATTTGACCTACTTATGACCGGTCAAAGGTCAAATTTTCCGAAAAAATCAAACTTTTCAACTTTGTGCAACGATTGCGGCAAAACGGTGAGAGATATTAACTTCAAACCTTCAACAACGTATTCCCCACTCAATTCTGCATCATATATGGTGTTTTTGGTGTATTTACCCTATAAAAGTAAGAGGCCTATTGCTGATGAGTGATATGGTGTCACATCACCCTCCGGTGTTTGTCCCGATTCGTCGGCTGTTGACCACTGCTCCGCTATAAATACTGTAGGTAACGACTCAGAAAAGTGTATTTCCAACTTCCAACAATCAATTCACAGCAAACGATGTATCACATATCATCACATATGAAAGACACATCATGGCCGGAGGCTGTACTTCTTATGACGTCATAAATCCGTGACCTGACCTGACCCGGTCAATTTTCTTGCACCACACGATAGCCAATGCTTGCCCCAACATGCATGGGAAGTTTCATCATGATCCATCAAACAATGTGGGTAATGGGTATTACCGGCAGAAAACCTAGGGATTCGGCGCACACGTTTGGTAACTGTCGGCCGGAGGCTGTACCTCTTATGACGTCATAACTCCATGACCTGACATGACCCGATCAATTTTTTTTCGGCAAAAGATGCGCAAAGGTGGCCCCAGAGGGTATTGAAAATTTCAGCCCGCTACGACAAGCCGTTTAGCGTGCACTTCGAAAAAACCTAGGCGTTCTAGGGTTTAAATCGGGTACATACCAATCTCTGCGTTTCGTAACGGCGCACACGCTCGTTTTTTTCCGCGACGCGCTAGCTCCACCAGGGGCGAAACGGCGAGGGGGGGGGGTCGTACCCGCCCCCCCGCGGCCGGCGCGTATGTAGAAAACCAATAGGTCCGGCGAGGGTTAATCAGCATTACGGTATACAGTGCGATAAAAAAAAAATCGACAAACGAGGCGGCGGGACAGACAGTGGTAGGTTCATACAATAGAGGATGCATTTCTCGGTGGCTCCCAATAAAACATAAGGACGTAGTAATAAAACGTTACGTTGCTATCGTTGATGATGAGTTATGATGATAATTGATAATAGATATTTACGAAGCAGTAAGATCTTGGGTATGTCACACTCGGCGCACCTATTGGTTTTCTACATACGACTGTCTGTATTTCTACATACGACTATATGTACGTCCCGACCGAGGGGAACGGGGGGCAGGTAACTAGCCCCCGTGCTGTTTCGCCCCCAAGTGAGTTAAAGAATCGCGTAAGAAGTGAGCGTGTGGGCAGTTACGAGACGCAGTGACTGGTACTTAGGTACCCGGTTTCAACTTGCAAAATGCTGGGAGGGGGGGGGGGGGCGTTCAACGCCCCACTTTTCGTCGCGCTTTAGCTAAAAACGGCGCCAAATTTTGGGTACTGTATATGCAATCTTATGGTCAAAGAAAGGTATGTAAGTACTGTCGCAAAGTGAAAGTAACATGAAAATGGGCCAGTAACGTTTTTGAGTTGTGCGCGTGTAAATACAAAATAGTCCCTCATATGGCAAATTTGACCACCTTTGACCTCATCTGACCTTGCAGATTCCCTACCATTCCCACTCACCCTCAAAATTTGGTCTTTCAAGCTTCCATACAGGAAGTGGGATCTTAGGGGGCGACCTTTGCCCCCCTTCCATTGGGCGTATGTTCTCGGAACCGTTCCACTTCGCTGTTAGTGAACGTCAAGCAAGGTCAACAACGCAATAGTTTGACATCAGACTTTGCAAGGAATGTATGATATCACGATATCTTTTGCCTGAGGTAGTCATAGTACCTAAAACATACATCATTTCGGGCGCCAAATTACCAGTTTTCATATTTCACCCATTCATCAGCTTATAATAGTGAGGTCACATGACCGACCCAGCCTTAGGTGACCTGAATAAAAGAAGTTCAAAATTTGGCCCACTTGATCTGGCCTTGACCTTTTATCGATCTGAAGTTCCACCAAATGTGATCTGTACATAATCAAGTAAATCCATTGAGTTCTATGAGTAAAATGACCCATGCAGCGTGCGTCAGGCATATCCTATTTCAAATTTCGCTTTTTTGGTGACCTGACCTGACCTTGAACTTGACCTTTAATGACATCTTGTGTAGTGAATCTCGTCTTGTTAGTCTAATGACGCGTTCTGAGTGCTCAATCTGAATCCATTCTTCGCCAGCTGGGCTTTACAGCTCAAAATGAAGACACCTGTAGTTTTTACCATTGACCTGAGTTCGACGCTTTCTGTGACTTTAGGGCAATACATCTCCTTCTCTAGAGATTCGTCTTGTTGAGCGCTTTCAATGACTTTTTTCTGCGTCTTTCTACGACCATCCATTCGAAAGTTAGACTGGGAGCAGAATCCCATCCCCCTCCCCCCCTCTGCGGAGCGCGTTCGGCTGAATACCCCAGAGGGGTGAAGGCTTTGGGTCCAGGGTCGGAGCATGTATTTGACATACCAGGCACACACAGTGCACATCAAAACACGTAAAGCCGTCACGATAGTAAGGCTCTGTGTGATATTTCTCCCGCAAAGATAAAGGGGATATGCTCAGATCATCGAGCGTCGTGTGTGGCACGGCTATTTTGTGTCTATTTAGGCGAGACAGATCAAGCACTGAGTTGGGTCATTATTTTTCCAAATCCTTCATCCCCGTCTAGAAGTAGCTGCCGCCACTGCGGAACCGGTTGAAGGAGCCGCCGCCAATGCCAGAGCCGTGCAGACGACCTCCGCCGTAGCCGGAGTTGAAGCCGGACTTGAAGCCAGAGTTGAACTTGTTGAAGCCGCTGTTGAACCGCTGTCCGCCGCCGATGAACCTGTTGCCACCCTTGCCGAAGCCGCTGCCGAAGCCGCTGTTGAAGCGTCCGAAGTTGTTGAAACGTCCGCCCTTGTTGAACTGTCGGCCTCTGAATTGGCTGCCCCTGAACCTGCCGTCAGCCGAGGCGATGGCCACGAGGGCGGCGACGAGGACAATCTGAAGGAGAAAGTTACATGGTGAGACAGGTGGGAAGGATGAATACTTCCAAATGAAATTTGCCGAGCATTGAAATTTGCCGAGCATTAATGAATTCTAGCTAAGTGTCAGCGCGCAAAGATAGGTGTCCTCTATCTAAATGTCCATCAGTGAGTTCAAACATTTCAGCCCTCCTCTGTTGCAGCACTTACCACAAGCTTGAAGTTCATGTTGAGCTGAGGTACTTGCTCCTTCAACCAGGCTGGAATGTCGACTGACTGACTTCTGTCACCCGATCCGTGCCTTTATACGCCAAGGCCTAGCTGCAATAGGGAGGTTTGCAGGCCAATTCACAGTGTCGTAACTACTAACTGACCCCGACTGATACAAGTGCGTGAAAATTTGAAGTGTATATCATACTGCACGCTGGTAACGGACAATGGAAATATCATTTAGCCTTTTCTGATGTATACGGTTGAGCTACCACCAGAGGTCACAAAGATGCCTTCAAACGTGTGCATACCATACTGCATTTTTTCGAATAGAATACAATGACAATCCAGGTGGCTGAATGATATTCACAATTTGCGATACATCTCGAGACGGAGAGGAATGAAGAGGGGAGGCGTTATTGCGTGCCTCTCCGCAAATCCTGCTCCCGGGCCCACTGACGTATTCGAGTGACGGGAGGGACGTCTGGAGCATGTCCCCTTTCGCCGCGTTCGAAGTCGATAAAATTTATGACTTTTTGCAATGAAGGACAGCCTCTTTTTTTTTTTGCTCCGCCAGCCTAAAGCCAGTCTGGAGCCGGGGGTCATTACATCTGGCAATTTTGGCCAGGAACAAAGTTTTACGTTAAGCCGGTTTATGTGAACCGGTCCTCATGGCTGGAAAATGCAAAATCAGCATGGCCCTGGTAATATCAAATATTCATATGTGTGTAAATATTGAACCCGCGCCCCGCTGGGCTATTCTGCCGTACGCTCCCCGCTGCGGGACAGATTCTGCCCCCCTCCCTTGTCTAGTTTTTGAATGGATGGTCGTAGAATGACGGGGAAAACAGCAATCGAAGTCTCTCAGCAAGCTAAACAGGACTTTTGAGAGAAAACAATTGCCTAATTACGTTACAGGCTAGATCAAGGTCAGATCAAGGAGAAAAACTGCATATTTCTACAATAGATACTGGCTTTGGAGCCCGGTTGGAGAAGAATGGACTGAGGTCGAGCACCCAAGGCGCGTTCTAAGGCTACCAAGACAAGATTCAATGCTATACACACCTCGCAGAGGTCAAGGTCAGGGACAGTTCAGGTCAACAAAGACAAAATATTTAATATATGTGCGAGAAATGTTTTAGGTGTCATTTTAATCATAGAAGTCAATGGGCACACTCTATATTACACCTTTTTGCGTTAGCTTTTGACCATTGGGCAAAACATTTGTACACATTCGCCATATAGGTGGCGCTATAAATGGGCGGTTGGTCACAAAGAATCACCATTGTGCAAAACTATTCGGCGATCTTCCTCTATAACTCGACATTGAACGAATGGTTCAACCTTGTGCAAAGCAAATCGTCAATGGTCGAAACTATTCGTCATATGCCGAGCTGGCTCCCTCTATGCCGAAGTCTGGCGAACTGTTAAACTGTTTTGCAGATCACTCATTTCAGTCTTTAATCTGTTTTGCTGGACTGAAATGAAACACACCACGCCGGAACAGTTGTGCTCAATGCCGATTGTCGAAATGGCTCCTCAAATAGTTATGGCGAATGGTTGAATTCAAATGCAAAAAGGTTAGTGCTATGGCATATAAATACCTTTTGCAAAATGTTGTATAATATCAGTATCTACGATAATTTCTAGATAATCACATGTTCACATACCGGAAGGGGCCGTATGACTTTGCCATTGTCCGCCACTGCAGGTCAGTGTGGCCCACACTGACCTATGACTGACACACTGACACTGACACGCAGTCATCATCGGAGCGCAGTATATAGCCCAGGGTCAGTTACAGATTACAACACCGCTAGTGCAACTGCAATCCTGCCTACGCAGCCATAACGTAAAGTGGGGTATAAAGACAAGGAGTGATTTACGGTCAGCGGTCAGTCAGCATTCAAACTCGTCTGAAGGAGTAACGAACTGAAAACAACATGAACTTCAAGTTTGTGGTAAGTGCCATATTAACGAAGCGAAGGAGAATTGTGTAAATTATAAATATGTTCATAGGAACGGAGAGAAACGTCATTGATGCTTGGCTGCAATAATCAATGTTGTTTGGTTGCTACAGGTACTTAACCGAAACATGTGTTTGTGAAAATTCATCCGAAAATACTCGCCACTTCCACCAGTCTCACAATGTGCTCTGCTTCAGATTGTCCTCGTCGCCGCCCTCGTGGCCATCGCCTCGGCTGACGGCGGGTTCAGGGGCAGCCAGTTCAGAGGCCGACAGTTCAACAAGGGTGGACGCTTCAACAACTTTGGAGGCTTCAACAGCGGCTTCAGCAACGGCTACGGCAAGGGCGGCAACAGGCTCATCGGCGGCGGACAGCGGTTCAACAGCGGCTTCAACAAGTTCAACTCTGGCTTCAAGTCTGGCTTCAACTCCGGCTACGGCGGAGCTCGTCTGCACGGCTCTGGCATTGGCGGCGGCTCCTTCAACCGGTTCCGCAGTGGCGGCGGCTACTTCTAGACGGGGATGGAGGCCTTGAAAAAGCAATAACCCAACTCAGTGCTTGATCTGTCTCGCCTAAATAGACACAAAATAGCCGTGCCACACACGACGCTCAATGATCTGAGCATATACCCTTTATCTTTGCGGGAGAAATATCACGCAGGGCCCTACTAGACGGCTTTATGACGTGTTTTTATGTGTACTGTATTGTGCCTTGTATGTCAAATACATGCTCCGACCTAAAGCCCTCGCTTCGAGCGCCCGCATGGGAGAGGGGGTGATTCTGATCCCAGTCTAACTTCCGAATGGATGGTCGAAGAAAAACGTGGAAAGCGGCGATCGAAAGCTCTCAACAAGACGAATCTTTGGAGAAAAAAAAAAAACGCATTGCCCTAGCAAATCACAGGTAAAGCCAATATCAGGTCAAGGGTGAAAATTACAGGTTTCTACATTTTGAGCTATAAAGCCCTGCAGCTGGCAAATAATGGATTCAGATTGATCACTCAGAACTCGTTATTACACTTACGAGATGAGATGCATTATATAATATGTCATGCAGAGGTCAAGTTTAAGGTGAGGTCACCAAAAAACGAAATTTTGAATAGGATATGCACCACGCCTGTTGTATGGGTCATTTTACTCATATAATTCAGTTGTATACCATGGAATTGTGATACAGACCACATTTAGAGGAAGTCAAGGTCGACATTAGGTCAAAATCAGGTCAAGTGAGTTCATATTTTGAAGATTTTTTTCCTTAAGGTCACCTAAGGTTAGGTCAGTCATGATACCCAACCATTATAAGCCGATCGAGAGACATAAAGAACTGGTAGTTTGGTGTCCGAAATGATATGACTACCTCAGGCAAAAATTAATGTGATATCATGCACCTCTTGCAAGGTCTGATGTCAAGCTTTTGCATTGTTCACCTTGTGTGACGTTCCCTAGCAAGCGAAGTAGAAGAGTTCCGAGCACTACGCCCACTGGAAGGGGGGGGGGGAGCGAATGTCGCCCCCTCCCTAAGATCTCACCTCCTATAGAAGCTAGAACGACGAAGCTTGGAGGGTGAGCGAAGGTGGTACAAAAATCTAGCGTGTTATTTTTATGACCCTTGGTCAATATTTTCAAGATCAAATGAGGTCACGCGTGGTGAAATTTGCCATATCCGGGACTATTTTGTGCTTACACCCCAATGACTAAAAAAGTTACCGGCCGATTTTCTTAATTCTTTCACTACACGGCAGTACATATATTTTTTTAGTATAAATGGAGAATCTCTAGTTAACCCTGATATGAGCGTGATAAAGGCGGTGTCTGTTTGTGTTGCCGTTTGTGTGACCGTCCGACCCAAGGCCCTATATGTCCGACCCGCGCGGCTGGGCCGCCGCTCAGCGCAGCTGACCGACCGCCTGCCCGGGGCAGGGTCGAAGGTCGGGGAGCTGCGCGGTCGGGACGGACCACCACTGACCGTCACTTTCTGACCGGCCGTGACCTATACAGTCGTGACCAATTCATTGAACCAATACAGTTGGTCCAATGAAGAAATACTTGTGAGTGTGACAGCGGCAACATAACAAATCCAACCATAGTTATGACAATTAAAGCTTGACAAGAGTAAAGATGTCACCGGCTGAGGCGGGGATCAGCCGACGCGAGGTCGAGCGTTTCCGTCACAATTTTGTGTTTGCACCCGCATAGCTCAAAATTTTATCGTCTGATTTTCGTAGTTCTTTGACCATAAGATTGCTTGTACGAGTGTGTATTATTGGGCGCAGAATCCGCGCTCATACCGGGACCGAGGCGGGGCAGGCCTGGTGTGTCAGCGAGTGTACCGATTAGTGTGATGCGAAACAGTACCTATCCTTTGAGGGTCACGCGATGACATGACCTGGCTGTTTCTGTTCCGAGTGGGGAGGAAAGCCGGGGAACGGGAGCAATTCAGTATGCGGCCGCAGCCCGCGTGGAGTGTGTGCGGCTAGACATGAGCGCGATGACACACCTCATGCAGTGATTTTGACAAGGGAAGGCTCGTCTTGCTTTTTGATCGAGGTCACTGTCAAGCAGGCGGCAGAGATTCTCGGATATGCTCTGACAACTACCAGGCGGCGGGTACACCGGTATGTGCAGGAAGGGATTTGGAAGCGCGTTATGACAAGTGTGGAAGAAAACGAAAGACGACGGAAAAGGAAGACTGGCGTATGATGGAGGTTCGTATGCTTATTTTATTATTTGTTGCTGTTGTCTCGGTATTTATGTATGAAGACGAGCGTGTAGTATTAGATGACTAATCGGGCCAGCATAAAATAATCATATGTCGATTAAAGCAGCATGTCTAATTGATTTGACTTGTCAAAACAATTTATTTCAAGATATGATTGATAAAAAATGGCGAGTAACTTTTTTCGGATCTCGTTTAATAGCCGTTTTCACGACGGCCATCTGGTACACATTTGGTGCACATCTGGTGCAGACAGGTGCAGATTTGGTCAAATCAGGTTCAGTGTGTCTCTTAGTAGCTATCAGCTAGGGTTGCACTACTTGCGTATATGCCTGTTTTGTCATATTATCAGAGAGTATCATCGATTAAAACACTGAAATAAATTCATAAAATAAAGATATTTGCTGTAAAAGAAATTAGGTGCAGATTCGGTCAAATCAGGTGCACTCGCCGGACAGCCCGTCGTGAAAACGGTTAATGTCGCCAGAGCGGGACCACACCGTTTTTTACCCACTTGCCACTCATGTTTTTCGCAAATAACTCAAGTTAGTTTCAGCACCAATTCTCAGGACATTTTCAACAATGAACCGATTTCAATTTCATATCAACCCTGAAAATTTGGTTACCTTACCCCAAGGTGGCTTATCTATTATTTTCTCGATGTCACGTTAGAACGACTAGATGCAGCAGACTAGACCGACCGACTAGACCGACTGCAGCCGACTAGATGGGATACTGTTCCGCATCACACTAATCGGTACACTCTCTGACACACCAGGCCTGCCCCGCTTCGGTCCCGGTAGAGCGCGGATTCTACGCCCAATAGTACATACAGTATCCGAAAATTGGCGCGCCTACGCGCGCCATTTTTAGCTATAGCGCGACGAAAAAAGTAGGGTTGTCTAACGCCCCCCCCCCCCACCAGCAGCTCGCGGGTTAAAATCGGATACCAGTCACTGCGTCTCGTAACTGCCCACACGCTCACTTCTTACGCGGGGCCTTTAGCTCACTTGGGGCAAAACAGCACGGGGGTTAGTTACCCGCCCCCGTCCCCCCTCGGCCAGGGCGTACTCACATGTAGAAACCAGTAGGCAGTAGGTCCGGCGAGCACATGAAGAGTTTGAAACCATGAACCCATTTTCATGAACTCATTTGATTTCATGAGCCCGTGAAGATTTTACTCCTTCGCAGTAGTGGCGGAACACCAATTTTATTTCAAACGATTGTCACTGTGCTAGTTTTCTTGTTATACGTTTTTGAAAAAAAAAACACTGAAGAAGTCTTTGAGAGACGAAACCGGTCCGCTTATTTATTTGTAATTGTTTTTTGAATATATTTGTAGGCTACTGGCTCTTTACTACATACCTAGCGGCTAGCACTGTCCCGCATGCCTTGTTTGTCGATTTCTTTTTAAATCGCACTATTAACCACAATACGAGTAAAAGCAAATGAGTAGCGAGTAAAAATGTTTTGTGTCATAAGCTGACATAATGAACATACTGGCGGATCTGGGGGGGGGGGGGCATTTCGGTCCAATGCCCCCACTCACACTCCAGCGCCCGAAAGGGACGAAAATGTGTGGTTGTTCAAGAATAACACGATAATTAGACAAATTTTATTGCCAATAAAGTTTCATTTATACTGCACAGCACTGCATAAATAATCGAAAGCAGATTTTTTTTTTTAAATTAACAGAAACCTTTTTTGTGGGTATGCCAACCGCAGTGTCAAATATCGCCTTTTTGGATCCACCAGTGAACGCAGACAGATCAGTAATTACTGTTTATTGATGATCAGCTTCGTTGCACATTGTACATTGGAACATTTACATCGAGCACAATGTTTACAGAAAGGAACACACCAGACTTTGAAAACCACTACAACCGTCAGGATGTTAAGGTCTCTGTGTGATAAGTCTAGCAACAAAGATAATAGATAACGGCGACCTGATCAGGTCATCTAGCTCGTACGTGACACGGCGAGACGTATGAAGTATGTATGTAAGTACATACTCGACTCAGATATCGTCACCAAGTGCTAAACCTCGTCCCCGTCTAGAAGTAGCTGCCGCCACTGCGGAACCGGTTGAAGGAGCCGCCGCCAATGGCGGAGCCGTGCAGACGACCTCCACCGTAGCCAGAGTTGAAGCCAGACTTGAAGCCAGAATTGAACCTATTGAAGCCGCTGTTGAACCGCTGTCCGCCGCCGATGAACCTGTTGCCGCCCTTGCCGAAGCCGCTGCCGTAGCCGCTGTTAAAGCGTCCGAAGTTGTTGAAACGTCCGCCCTTGTTGAACTGTCCGCCTCTGAACTGGCTGCCCCTGAACCCGCCGTCAGCTGAGACGATGGCCACGAGGGCGGTGATGAGGACAACCTGAAGCAGAACAAGCACATGGTGAGACTGGTGGGAGTGGCGAGTCTTTGGATGAATTTTCATAGACATCTGTTTCGGTCAATACCTGTAGACACTGGAATATTGCAGCCAAGCATCAATGACAAATGTCTCTTTTTCTATGAACATAGTTCACACTATTTTCCTTTGCTTCTTTAATATGGCTCTTACCACAAAGCTGAAGTTCATGTTGAGTTCCGTTCGTTGCTCCTTCAGACGAGTATGAATGCCGACTGGATGCTGAGTGTAAGCCGCTGTATGCCTTTATACTTCACTTCACGATACGGCTGCGTAGGGAGGCTTGCAGTTGCATTAGCGGTGTTGTAATCTGTAACTGACCCTGGGCTATATACTGCGCTCCGATGACTGCGTGTCAGTGTAAACTGACCTACCAATGACTACGGAAAGTGATAATATCATTCGACCCTTTCCGGTAAGTGCAGATGTGATTATGTAAGTTCACGTAGATCCTTGATGCAAATCAACATTTTGCGAAACGTATGTATTTCAGCTGAGACAAGTATAATAACACGGAACAAAAATGATAGACGAACGCGTTTCGGCTAAATCGCCGTCATCAGCGTCTAAAAGGAGAACAAGAGGAGAACAAGGAACTCTTGTTCTCCTTTTAGACGCTGATGAAGGCGATTTAACCGAAACACGTTCGTCTATCATTTTTGTTCCGTGTTATTTTGCGAAACGTATTACATCCATTGATATCGATTTATGTAGTTACCCTGACCATTTCACGGTTTTTCGCAAAGAACTTTTGATGGAGGCATGCTAGGGCAATGGAAACGCCTAAATGCGTTCGGCTTGACGAAACATTTCGACCGATATGCTACATGACCTTTTCCGGTTAGGACATGACCTTGACCTGAGGTCAAATTTTCAAAATGACATTTCAAGGTCAGACAGATTACAGTTTATTCGACGCATCTTGACGAGAGGAACACCATGCTGGCAGAATCGAGTCAAAAGTCGTGACTCGAGTCGTGACTTCTTGCGTGATGCGTCCAACAAGGCTGAGAAAATAGAACTGCTAACAAGGAGAAAGTCGAAGAGCTTGCGATACGTCTCCAGCAAATTATAAGGTTTGGATCGATCGCTGATTTTAGGGGGGAGGGGGCAAAAAATATGCTTGCCCCACACCCCGAAGGTGGGATGGCGCTGTGCCTCTGCAGGCCCCCCCCTCCCCGCTTCAGCCGCCCTGGCCTGGGGCCCTTCGGCATGGGGGGCAGTTGGCAGGTCATGTCCCTCATTCAAAAATCAATCCTGTGTGCGCCTGGAAGTGATACAGACCATTGGCAAATGTACACGCTGGACTCACTCGTAGTCCACTCGCGTTAGTGTTTGGCCGGCAACAGCCAAGGTCGACATTTCCCAGAAGCAGTTTGCCGCACTCGTAGTTTAAATAACATGGGACTCTGGATAATATCATGGCCATGTTCGGGACCAGGGGTGCAGCATGGGGCAGCGCGTCCGCTTCGACAGTCGGCCGCCGCGCCCCTCGCCACCACCATGGCGCTCCTGACCGTGCTGCCTGCGCTGCTGCTACTGCTGTTGCTGTCCGGCGCCGCCTCCGCCGCTGGCCCTGCTCCGGAGGGACGTAGTGTGATCGCCGTCTCTCAGAGCGGTATCATGCACCTGGACACGAGCGGTGAGCTGATTGCCTGGCGTCCCGAGGTGTTTCAGTGGTGGCAGGACTGGCACGTGGCCACCAACCCCCGCAACGGCACCGTCTGCTGGGTACACGCGCACGAGGACCAGAACGAGAACGCCGTGCTGCGCTGCGCGCCGATTGCCAGTCTCAACGACACCTGGGATCTCCCGCAGCCACCAGAGATCCGCCTCAACTTGATGGATGCATTGGCCTATGATTGGTTGAACGAAAACTGGCACTTCACAGTGAGTCGAGTCAGCTACGTCTGCTCCTACCTCTTCGACCAGTGCGTGAAGCTGGCCGAGGCGGGCGGTAATGTGCGCTTTTACGCCGCTTACGACATCCCCAACCGGCTTCTTTTTCGGATTGCAACTGAGGAATTCGGTCCTTACAAGCTCCAGGTGTTGAACCTGGACGGGACCGGCCTGCGAGAGCTTCCAACGAGCCTCACCTACCCGGCCGGGCTGGCTGTGGACCCGGTGCAGAAGCGCATTTACATCCTAGACAGCAGAGGTGGGAGTGGCATAGACGTCGAGATCTATCAGGTCAACTATGATGGCGAGAACGACAGGATGATCGCAGCGCGGGACGAGAGGTTCGCCGCCGACTATGTGCGCTCTATCGATGTCATTGACGGCGACATTTTCGTGATGTGGGACGACCAGACGACGGTGAGTCGCGTCTCGGCGTCCGACGGCACCGCCAAGGACCTGGTGGCAAGTGCGGTACGCGGGCAGACATTGCCGGCGCTGGCCAAGGTGGAAAAGCTGCTCGCCCTGCGCATCGTCTCGCCAGAGACGCAGCCGCAGCAGGTGCAGAACTCTTGCGAGGACGCCGGGTGTCAGCACCTCTGCGTTCCGACGGCGCTGAACGGTACCGCCGGCGCCACCTGTTTCTGCCCGGAGGGAGAGGACCTGGTCGTTCTGGCGTGCTACAAGAGGCACCCTGCCTACGCCTTGGTGGCCAGCGCTGACTCTCTGCAGGCGGTGGATCTGGAGACCGAGCAGGTGACCGAGATCCTCTCCGGTCTCAACAATATCACCGACTTGGCCTTCTTCCGGGCTGGCGACGAGGAGTACCTGCTGTTTTTGTTGGACGCTAGCGGCATATCCCGTGGCTCATGGTCGCCGGGCGCAGTCGTCTCGAATCCTTCTATCGTAGTTCCAGCGGCTGAGAACAAACACATTCTGGGTATGGCTATCGACTGGGAGCATCAGAGCCTAATCTGGATGGAGAGAGACGTCACCGTGAAATACGGGAAGTCGTTGGCCGTCAAAATCGCTCCGTTTGACGGGACGTACATTAAAACGGTGGCCGAACAGTATGGGGAGAACCAGAGCAATATCATAGTAACCAAGAGTGGCGCGGTTGTATCCTACGTATCCTTTGACTGGGGAAAATGGGTTTTCGAAGCAATTGGAATGAATGGCAAGAGCTCTTATGCAAATTTTGCCTTCTCTACCCGTGACCTTCTAAAAGTTCAACCAAGAGCAGTGACAGTCAAACCGCCGTTGGGTCCCGATGCTTGGAGGGAGGCCGTTTTCTGGGTAAACACTTCCGCGAACTCAGTCGAGGCTTTCCAACGACCTTGGCAGTTTTCATCGTACAAACTGCGGACGGTGCTGACCCACCCGAGCCTGGAGGATGCCGGTGGACTGGCCGTTTTGGATTCTCGGATCTTCTGGACGGAGCGTTCCACGGGTCGCCTCTGGACGGCCGACAGTAGGACGGACGAACAGCCACGAGCTCTGCCCGTGCAGACCGGCGGAGGACCCTTGCGGGTGCTTCACCCCTGGCTCCAGCCGGCCTCCTCCAAACCCGTCTGCGACCTGCAGCGCAATGGCTGCTCGCATTTCTGTGTAACCATGCTTGTCGACTACAGGCCGACGGGGAGGTGTGTCTGCCCGGATGGCCTAGCTCTCGATGAAGATATGAAGACCTGTGAGTAGGTGGAAACGGTGGAAAGCCCTTATTGCTCCTATACTCGATTGGTAGCACATGCATTTGACGCCCAGGGGATGATTATCTAAAACAAATTCATGTTGTATGCATGTATTCACGATTATGAGCGGTTACTGCTCACAATGATGCTGCTGCATAATGTATCGTGAATTATATACCTCATGTGGGACTCATTGAGGCCACTTGCCACCAAAGCGGGTATCTGCATGAGCTTGCTTCTCAAATAGCGTGAATGGGTCAGTTTCTTTGGCTTATTACTTTTGCGGCCAGAAAAATAAAGGCGAAAGTTGCGCCGTTGTGTTCACTGTTCAGTTCATCGAATCGAATCAAATCACCTACGTGTTGCATGACTCATGGTGTGACCTATTCGAGTTCCGACGTGTCTTGTGAGTGTACTTTTAAACGTTTAACCCGCGCCCCGCTGGGCGCTGGGCTGGGCCCCGCTGGGCGCGGGTTAAACTGCGAGCCCCATGCTGGGGGAGGGGGGGGGGCAGATTCTGCCCCCCTGTCTAACTTCCGAACCGATGGTCGTAGAAAGACGGGGAAAACGGCAATCGAAAAAGCTCTCAACAAGACGGATCTTAACCCGCGCCCCACGGGGGGGGGCTATTCAAAGCCCCCCTTCTGTTTTTCTGCAATAACTTCAAAACCGCTTGACCTATCGACGCCAAACTTTCAGTACGTTCGGCTGCATTAATTTGACACCTTGTGTCAAAATTAAAACTTCGTAGCTACCATAGGTCGGCAAGAAATGACATCAGAGTGACGTCATGTTCGGCCGATTTCGACGCAAAACATTGAACCACGGCAATCGCTCCCAAGAGCTCAGTTTTTAAGCTAGATCCAATTTCTTTGCATTAGAGGACTCAGAATAGACTGCGCTATCAAATTGTCATCTCGGATTTTCAAAATTTTGAAAATTTTGAAAATTTAATTTAATAAAATTCAAAATTTATATTTTTACATTTTTTCAAAAGACAATATTCGTTGCATACAATATCATGCAAGGTCATGGTCAAGGTCAAGCGCAAGGTCAGGTCAGGTCACCAAAAACGAAATGTAGAAAAGGGCACGTGCGACCAGTGGCGGTCGCAGGGGGGGGCCATCAGGGCCATGGCCCCCCCCAAAGGCAAATCAGGGGGGGGGGCCATCATATCATTTGGCCCCCCCCAAACAACCGATGGGCCCCCATGGCCGTATGGGGCCCTGGCCGGTATTCGATTGTCACGAGGCTCGAGAAACCCACGCCAGCTATTAACAGCTCCCATACCAGTCTTTGAGGGTCCTACACTGACCTCTGAGGGCCCTTCAGTGGCGGTCAAGCGTCCACATTGACCGCTGAGGACCCGTATTGACCTCTGAGGGCCCTCCACTGGCCTTTGAGGGCCCCTAAACCGGCCTCAGGGGCCCAAATGGCGTCTGAGAGCCTCACACCGGCCTCTGGTGGCCTCATTTCTGTCTCTCGAGTCCCAAGACTAGCCTTTAAGTGTCTCTGAGGGCCCCGCACTGAATTCTGAAGACCCGATGTCGAGCCAGCATCGGCCTCTGGGGGCCCATCTTGGCCTTTGAGGGCCCTCCGCCGGTCTCTGGGGTCCAACGCCGGCCCATACCGGCCTTTTAGGGCCCCACACTGACCTCTAAGGGCCCATGCTGGCCTGTAAGGACCCACATTAGCCTCTAAGGGCCCCCCGCACTGGATTCTGATGACCCAATGCCGGCCACTTAGGGCCCGCATCGGCGTCTGAGGGCCCATCTTGGCCTTTGAGGGCCCTCCGCTGGCCTCTGGGGTCCAACGCCGGCCCATGCCGGTCTTTTAGGGCCCCACACTGACCTCTGAGGGCCCATGTTGGCCTGTAAGGTTACACATTAGCCTCTATGGGCCCCACACTGGATTCTGAAGACACGATGCCGGCCTCTAAGGGTCCGCATCGGCCTCTGAAGGCCCATCTTGGCCTTTGAGGGCCCTCTGCAGGCCTCTGGGGTCCAACGCCGGCCAATGCCAGTCTTTTAGGGTCCCATTCTGATCTTTGAGGGCCCCATGCTGGCCTGTAAGGATACACATTAGCCTCTATGGGCCCCACACTGGATTCTGAAGACCCGATGCCGGCCTCTAAGGGTCAGCATCGACTTCTGCGGGCCCATCTTTGCCTTTGAGGGCCTTCTGTTGGCCTCTGGGGTCCAACGCCGGCCCATGCCGGTTTTTTAGGGCCCCACACTGACCTCTGAGGGCCCGTGCTGGCCTGTAAGGACCCACCTTAGCCTCTGAGGGCCCCGCACGGGCTTCTGAAGACCTGATGCCGGCCTCTAAGGGCCCGCATCGGCTTAGTCTGAGGGCCCATCTTGGCCTTTGAGGGCCCTCTTCTGGCCTCTGGGGTCCAACGCCGGCCCATGTCGGTCTTTTAGGGCCCCACCCTAACCTCTGAGGGCTCCATGCTGGCCTGTAAGGACCTATATTAGCCTCTGAGTGCCCAATTCGGTCTCTGATGGTCTCAAACTGCCCTTTGCAGGCCCTGTACTGGTCTCTGAGAGCTCTAAACTGGCCCCTAAGAGCCCAAACCAGCCTCTAAAGGTCCCACGACCCACACCGGCCTCTGATGGTCCCATTTCTGTCTCTGGGACCGAAACTGCCCTTATGTGCCTCTGAGGGCCCCGTAATGGCTTCTGAAGGATCGATGCCGGCTTCTGAGGACCCATACCGGTCTTTAAGTGCCTCATAGCGACACCTGAGGCCCCACATTAGCCTCTGAGGGGCCCGCAAACTGGCCTATGAGGTCTCTACACCGGCCACTGATGGCCGTATTATGTTCTCTGGGGGGCTCAAGCCTTACCTTCGGGGGTCACGCACTTGCCTCTGAATGTCCACATCAGCCTCTGGGGTCCTACCTGGGGCCTTTGAGACCCTTCGCTGACCCTTGGGTCCAACGCCGGCCTCTGGGGGGTCTGACACCGTACTCTAAGGGCCCCATTGCAGCCTCTAGGCGATAGGTATCGCCGAAGCGCTATCGATGGGCCCATAAGTGTAGGAACCATGGGTGCAGTGGGCGCAGTTGAACCAACAATAATTCTGCAGTGAGTGCAGACAATGTATTCTGCATCCACAATAATCTGGAACAAAACCCCCTTTCCTCAGCAACACTACTTTCCATGCAGCACGACAAATTTAGGATATTTTGCCCACTATCCGTCTTTCGAAGCATTTGCTACTGTAATGGTCTTCAAAAGTTGCATTTGTGCTCAAGTGAAAAAAAAGATTAAACGGAAGTCGGAACACATGTGTGAACAGATACCGATGAGCCACTGATAAAAGTTTTAGCACGATGATCTTAAAAAAGGCAAAGTTTTTTTTTGCAAAGAAAATTGCAAAGTTAGCCGGCTTTACTTTTACGGTAGTTCATTCACAGTTGCGTGAATTATTGGCATAATCAATGCTTCAAAATGCACTTTTCGGTACCTTTTCGACATGGTGCACCCTCAAAGCTCTCAATGAGCTTCCGCTCGGGTGCCGCTCCCTACCCCCCCCCCCCCCCCCCGCTTCACCGGCCATGGCCTAGGTTTCTGCACCCGTGCACTACGCCCGTGGGCCCCTTTAAGCTAGCACCGGGCCCCCCGGGTCAGCGCAGGGGCCCCTTTGCCAAGTTGGCCCCCCCCAAACTCCAAGTCTGCGACCGCCCCTGCGTGCGACACATGTTTTATGGGTCATTCTATCAATATAATTCAATAGGCACACTCAATAAGTGATATGGACCACATCTGGATGAATTTCAGGTCGAGGTAAGGTCAAGGTCAGGTCAAGTGAGGTCAAATTTTGAAGCTGGTTGTTAACCCGCGCCCCGTAGGGCTACCGGCGGACCCTACCACCCGTAGGGGGGGGGGGGGGCGTTTCGACCCCCCCTAAGATCTCGGAAAGTTACCGGCCGATTTTCAAATTCAAACGGCGTTCGATAGCCCCATCCGGGAACTACCTTGTGACCAAATTTCATTGACCTAGGTCAAACCGATGACGTCACAGGTCAGGTCAAAGGTCAGATTTTCACCGTTCACAGGCATTTCAAGACATATGTTGTGAAATCGAGTAAATTGGTAATTTATTGAAAACCATCGATGGTACATTGTTCGTCAAACACATACTCTGCTATCTGAGGTCACTGATACCAGGTCAGGTCACAGCGAGGTCAGGTCACCGGGGTCACAATATCAAAGTTTCGTGTGATACATGTTTTATGGTCCATTTTACATGACAAATGCGATTATGTGGGTTAGGCAGCCTTTGGGGCCAGCCTAGGTCACGTTTTGGTGAAGGTCAGGTCAAGGTCAGGTCAAATTAGGTCAAATTTTAAAGTTGATATTTTTGCATAAAATGGGTATCGTTTCGATGCAGCTCGTCACGGGGAGTCTAATGGTGGTCTTTGTTTTCCTCTACGAGGTCTAGAATTGCCAAAAAATTGAGTTTGAAAATTTGACCTCATCATTTTTGAACAGTTTTTTTCGCTATAACTTGGCCAAAAAAAGAGGTATCGATCTGAAATTTTGTATGTAGATAGAAGACGGTAGGCACTATCACATATATTCCGTTTTTTCGAAACTCAAATTTTTTTGGATTTTTTGGCTAATATACCTAAAAAAATGCTTTTTTGATTTTTGGGAGTCAAAACTCAAAAAGGTCAAAAATCCGAGATTACAGTTTTGTAGCCCTGTCAATTCCACACCTTTTATGTCCCGATCATTTTTCAGTATCTTCAAAGCTGTAGGCCTGACAGGTCTTCTCGCGAAGGTCTTTTTTCGGTCGAAAATGACAGAACATGACGTCATTCTGACGTCATTTGTGGCCAACCTGTCATAGCCTCTGGGCAAGTTTTTGGTCACAATGTGTAAAATTGATTCCCGGAGGGGTCCTGAAAGTTTGGTGGCGATATCTCCAGTCGTTTAGGAGATATCGACCGAAAAGGACAGGGGGGGGGGGGGCCGTTTCGGCCCCCTACGGGGCGCGGGCCTAAAAAGGTGTCTATCTGATGCAGTTTGTTTTCACGGCGAATCGAATGGTGCTATTTTTGTTTCGGTACGAGGTCTAGATCGTCCAAAAACATCATTTAAAAAAATGTGTCGTGACGTCATAAAATTTTGAATAACTCCCACATTTTTGAACCGATTCTTTTAAAACTTGGTAAGTAGGTGCACTTAATTGTAGACCACTTCTTTGAAATATATTTCGTTGTTCTTTGATGCACTCAATATTCTGGGTTTTATAATTATATTCCCAAAAAACAGTTTTCTGAAGAAAAAATTGAGCCAAATCCAAAATTTTCAAAAAAGCGAGATAGCCCTTTGATAGATAAAGTAGGATCACGTATGACGTTTTTTTTTTGTTACGCCTTAATTTCTTTAAAAATGAAGATGTTAGCGGCGTTTGAAGTTTTGCCGTCTTTGAGGCGAAAATGGCGTGACATGAAGTCACTCCAACGTCATTTTTTTCAAAACTTGTCCGACGGATTTCGCTCAAATTTTCAGAGAACCTGTTAGATTGATGCATGATAAGGTATTGAAAGTTTGACGTCGCTGGCCTGGCGTTTAGCGTGGCGTTTAGTTATTGGTGAAAAACGGGAGGGGGGCAGATTCTGCCCCTCTCCCAGCGGGGCGTGGGTTAATTACGAGTTTAAGTACAGAGGTGTGTAAGGGGAGTATGTGGAGAAGAAAGACGAAGAAGAGAAGCATCTGCATTAGGAAGCCACTTGGGAGGAGATGAGATCCATTCCCAACTCATTCTGTTAGAACATCATGGACAATTTCGTGCTGCGCCTCGAAAAATGCACGGAACTATTTAGAGGTCAGCTAGAACACATGCTGTAGACCGGAGAAATAAGGACGAAGACCCTAGTGTTTTCATGCGATGTTTTGGACATAATTATAGTTATGACCAAAGTTCCATTACATTCGGTTGAAACACTCCGAAATGGGGCCTAATTAGAGTTGGGGCCCCGGGAGGTCACCCTGTGTGTATAATTTCTCAAGAAATACAGCACATGCATCTCCTAAATCATTGCATCTTTATTGTTATATATGTAATTCCTGAATTTTAAAGCCATTGCTCAGCCGGGAAGAACAATAACATGGAACAACTGTTCACTTAACCGCAGCGACCACCTGAGCAGGAGGGGTTGGGTGGGGGGGGGGAGGGAGGTCGGGTCCGACCAACCTCCGTTTCTCTTGAATAACTCGTGAATCATTTCCGCTAAAAAGTCCAATCTTTGCAAAAGTTCATTAAACCTTTAAAACTTCTTCCACATTAATTTGACTCAAATATTGGTCAATTTTTCATTACAAATTTAGTCCAAACTTTTTGAAGGGAAGGATTCACAAGGACAAAACCCTCGCTAAGCGAAGCTTGTTGCGTTGACCCTTCCCTCTACCCTCCGATCGGGCAATTCCGGTTCTATGGCAGTATTTGGAGTACAAAGATCAACGAGCGCACATATCCATGCACGGCCGGTCCCCTCGCCTGGCTACGGCCTGCCACCAACCGCAACCAATACCTACCTGTCAGGAGGCCCATAAACGTCAAGCGCCAGTCGTGCTTCGAACCCGGATTGCCATACACGGGGACGCATGCTCTCACCACGGGGAGTCCAACGCGTTACCGAATGAGCTACGTTGCTGGCTGTCATCAATCTCTCAATTTTAAAAATGGTATTTTTCACCAATAACTAGAAGCGGGCTTTTTTGGACTTATAGCCATTGAATAATTTCAGAGGAATGAAATGTATATTGGACGGCTCAGTATTTATCAGGTGTGCCGCATGTTATATTTCTATTATGATTTTTCACCCCAAAGTGATGCAAAATAGCTCCAGCACGGAACATGACTGATGCCGTCACATATGTTTCTCGTAAGTTTAGACTTCAGGCATCGGTCCAGTGAGGCTAGGAATAATATACGTATGACCATCGAATCCGGCGTGAAAAATTGCCCTTATTCATATGTCGCATGACGACGTAACAGAAGGTGACTTGCGCTACCTGACGTGACGTGAAGTTGTTTCAAAATAGACTATTATGACCTGAACTTGACCGTGAACCGTCCTTAGTATGACACATGATTGCTCACAGGATACCTTCACTAAGTCTTTGACGTCACTTTAGCAAGTTTTGGGAAGATGCTATTAATTCTGCCGTCCATAAGTTTTGTCATGTAGAAGCCACAGAACTTGACGTTTGACCTGATCCTGACCTGAAAGGTGACCTCTATAAGGAAATATTAAGATCACTTTACAAAGGGTCTCGCGGAGAGCCTCAAACGCCGTCTTGCGAGGTTCGATGCACTGTTGGTTCTCAACCAGGGTTGTATACGACTCAATCAATAGCAATCAATTCAATCACGACAAATTTGGGAAACCAATCAAATCAATCAAGTCAGAGCAGTTTTCGGGAATTGATTCAATCGACTCAAACGCAACAATGAAAGGAATCAATCAACTCAATCAAACGACTCAAACCAAGACATACATTAGGTTTTTTGCCCCACCAACTTGGAAAAGTGTCCATAGCAGTCTGGTGTACCTACCTACCTACCTACCTACAGACAGAAGAAACATAAAAATATTGTCATTTAAAATTATAAATTGCCATGCCATTCAAAGATTCTATGTAATAAGGAAGGATACCTAGTGATGGACAGGTGGATCATGATATTGAGGTTCAATGGGTAGAATTGGAGCAGAAGTTTCATTTAATGGGTGCAAAATAACCCAGTAGTTGACTCGCCCCTTAACCCAAATCACCACCTTTCACCTAAAAGTTGTCAATTTAATTTTGGCCATATTCCAGCTAAGTCATCAGGCCATCTACCCAAAGCCCCTGTCTGTCTCTTATGTGAGTTATGCGGAGCTCTTCTGAAATGAACCCTAAACATAATGAACATAGCTAGGTTTCATGCCACACTGCATGACACCATATGAAAGTGTTGAAAATGTGCTACAAATTTGACAACTTCATTAGGTATGCTTTATGAAGACAGCAGGAAAGCAGGTAGGTTAGGTACCTACTTACCTGCCTAGATGTGTCGCTGGCTACCAACAGTACCAACGAAGGTAGATAGGTTATATGTGAAGAATTCAAAACATTTTATTGCAATACAATTTGAAACTGTTAGGACTGGGGGATAGGGATGAGGATTAAAAATATATTTAAAAGGAAATGGAGAGGATAGGGACTCTGGAACCACAGGATAAGTTAAGGACAAAGGAGGAAAATTAAAACGCGAAAACGGCACGGTGCGACACTGCGAAAAAACAAAGAAAACGTTTTGCCAACATGTATGCTAACCTTTTATATATGCTTATTCTACGTCTTTGATTTTTTGGTAAGATGACGTCATTGATAATCATGTAGTATGGTAGATTATCATAAAATAAATCGGTTGTACAACACCAATTTCGTTTTAATTAATATTTCATTTGAAATCAAACCACTTTATAATATTCGGTTAAATATCTTAAAGAAAATGAAATATATTAAATATGTTATGCTTAGGCTCTCAGGAGAAAAGGATCAACAAACGTTCTGCTGCAAATTAGACAATGCAGCACATTTAGCGAGACGAAAACGGCGTTTTTGTTTCAGTTATTTTTGTAGAGGTTTCAGTTATTACGGAGCGAGCGAAGCGAGCGTAGTCTTTCCTTAGATTAACGGAAATTTCTGAGTATGAGCGTGCGAACGCTTTTGCGAGGCTTATATCTCAGCAACCACTTGACCGATTACGGTCGTCAAGTTAGATGTAAGTGAATCCTAATCTATAATCTAAGATTCGGAATCAGGTGAGCCCCTACGATTTGGACCAAACTTGGTCAGTGGATAGTACGTAACGTCCTGATTACGATGCACCCAAAATCTAAGCTCGGCCCGCCATATTTACGAAGTTACGGATGTTTGAATTTCAAGGTCATTCGGGAGAGCCCCTACGATTTCCGTCAAAATTTGTGTACGGACACTCTAGATGCTCCTCATTACGAATATCACAAAATTTAAGCTCGGCCCGCCATATTTACGAAGTTACGGATGTTTGAATTTCAAGGTCATTTGGGTGAGCCCCTACGATTTCCGTCAAAATTGGTGTACGGACACTCCAGACGCTCCTCATTACGAATATCGCAAAATTTAAGCTCGGCCCGCCATATTTACGAAGTTACGGAGTCACAAAGTTACGGAATTTCAAGGTCATTCGGAGAGCCCCTCCGATTTTCGTCAAAATTTGTATGCGGACACATTACATGCTCCTCATTACGAATATCATAAAAGCTAAGCTCGGCCCGCACTATTTCAAAAGTTACTGACGTTTGAAACTCACTGAAATTCAAACATCTCTAACTTTTGAAATAGTGCGGGCCGAGCTTAGCTTTTATGATATTCGTAATGAGGAGCATGTAATGTGTCCGCATACAAATTTTGACGAAAATCGGAGGGGCTCTCCGAATGACCTTGAAATTCCGTAACTTTGTGACTCCGTAACTTCGTAAATATGGCGGGCCGAGCTTAAATTTTGCGATATTCGTAATGAGGAGCGTCTGGAGTGTCCGTACACCAATTTTGACGGAAATCGTAGGGGCTCACCCAAATGACCTTGAAATTCAAACCTCCGTAACTTCGTAAATATGGCGGGCCGAGCTTAAATTTTGTGATATTCGTAATGAGGAGCATCTAGAGTGTCCGTGCACAAATTTTGACGGAAATCGTAGGGGCTCTCCCGAATGACCTTGAAATTCAAACATCCGTTACTTCGTAAATATGGCGGGCCGAGCTTAGATTTTGGGTGCATCGTAATCAGGACGTTACGTACTATCCACTGACCAAGTTTGGTCCAAATCGTAGGGGCTCACCTGATTCCGAATCTTAGATTATAGATTAGGATTCACTTACATCTAACTTGACGACCGTTGACCGATTTACATGCGGTAATTTTTGTAGGGTAGCTTCATTCCTTCTACCAACTATTGGACTATTCCCGATGCATGTGGGTGATCCCTTATGCACGTGCCACGTGCAAAACGAAGAGGTGTCAGTTTTGTAATTGTTGCAATATCTCGGTAACTACTTGGCTGATTGCGCTGAAAGTTGGCATGTAGGTAGGCATCCACTAGGCACTGCCTATCCATGTGCCAGAGTTGGGGTGCTGCTGCACGTGCGCACGTGCAGGGGTCGTTTCCAGCTCTCGAGAACGGCTTGACTGATTGCGCTCAAATTTGGTACACAGTTAGGGACCGGTTAGTAGGGTGCCGTGCACAAGTCAGTTGGGACCCATTTTGCACGTGCGCACGTGCAGGGTGCCGCTTCCAGATCTCGAGAACGGCTGGGCCGATTGTGCCCAAATTTGGCCCATCGCTAGTGACCGGTTAGTAGGGTGCCGTGCACAAGTCAGTTGGAGGTACCCCATCGAAATTTCGCACGTGGAAGGCCCACCCTCTCGCTCGCTCCGTTAGTCGCCCCAAAAGGCGTTATACTGGTTTATAGAGTTCAGTGGCTTGTTTCTGAGGAGATGTGGAGATGTGAATTATTAATTAATCACACTTTATTAGTATATAGGGCCTTGCACTTTATTATCTGGATTTAAAAAAAAAAAACGTTTCCTGCTGAGTGCAGAAAGGTAGGTAGGTGCATCGCCAGGTTCTATCACCACACTGATAAAAATTTTGACACCCCACATTACATCTGACTCCTCTTACAGGTGTCAGTGATCTCTAAATTTGGGTTCAAACTCCAAAAATTGGAGAGGTCGATCTCAATATATGGTGTTCGACACCAAGAACTGGTGTTGTCCTGAAGGTGTCGCGACTCCCCATGGGGCAAACGGGCTGACTCCCTTGATTCCAAGACTCCAACAAGAGACGGTGTCACGACTCCAGACGGGGGAGTTACGACTCCTTCCTGTAAATTCCGACTGATTGGTAAAGGTGTCCGACTCCACAGAAAGGCTTCGTGGAAAAGGTGTCGGGACACCTTTTTCCGTTCGCAGGGAGTCGGACCCCATTACAAGGTGTTTTGGACTGATTTGTAAAGGTGTCCGACTCCACAGAAAGGCGATGTGGAAAAGGTGTCGGGACACCCTTTCCCGTTCACAGGGAGTCAGACCCCCTTACAAGGTGGTTAACCTCGAGTGTTAGCCAATCAGAGCGCGCCGTCCGCCACTGATCGAAATGGGATGCTTACGCATTGGACATCGTTTTAAAACCAACTTCAATTAATTAAAAAGTTAAATGTTCCTTCCAGGTACATACAAATGTCAACTTCGGTCATATTTCCGATGATTTTTTTTTGGGGGGGGGGGGCAAAACGGCATGAGGCTCAATTTGATTTTTTCATTTTTAATTAAAAATAGATTTCGGCAAATCCAAAAAAAAAAAAAAATAGTGGCTTAAATCCGAAGAGTTTTTAGTTTTAGGGGCACCCTACCTTGGGACCCTTCGCTAAAATGCCCCTCCCATGACAGGTGGCTGGAGCCGCCAGTGGCTACTGGCTACCATCCATATGTTTGACCCATGTCATCAGAATATTTTTGCAGAGCCCCACGTGGCGCCACGTGATAGTGACGCGTAACACGTGGCTGCATCGTCTCACGTGACGGACACCACCGTCTTTCCGGCGGATCGCTACGTCGAATGGTGCCAACCCCTTCCCGATTGGTCCACGTGCACGTGGAGATGCTTCGGCGCTATTGACTCTGGTATTCTGGTATCTTCTCCCGGCGTGCCGGCATCCTGCGCTCCCTCCCAGCGCGACGGAGGTGCTACCGACGAAGAGGTTGCTAGGCAACGGTATTTGCTTGCACTGTTCTATGAACTCAGGTTTCTATAGCAACCCCGTAACAAACCAATGAATCTGAACAGGTCTCCATGGCAACCATGATACCAATATTGTTATAGAACACGTTGTCTTGCAAACTTAGTTGCATTTATAACGTTTATAACTTTGTTTCAGCTATCCTAGTTTTTAAGAATTCAAAAGAGGAATAAAATAATTAAATTTATTATAATGAAAATTGTGTCTATAAAAAAACGAAGTTAATCACAAACCATCCATCAAAACTCAATTATTTTTAATGAATATCAGGTTGACATTGGTCCACGTGAGAAATGTTAGTATATTTCTGGTAGAAAACTCCATCCAGACCTGTTGTTATAGGGCCTTGCTGGCACCCTTCCGTGGAGTCAGAGGCCTCTGTGACGTCACTTCCTGCATGAACTGGCGCATGAGCGTCTCAGTCGGCGCGGAGCTTGGTCCGGTGCGCTCGCGCGTTCGGCGTCGCTCGGATGAGGGTAGGTGAGGGCGGCGATAGGCCTTTACATTTATATTCGGTGTTTGCATAGTTAGTTAGTTAGTTTATTGACACTTGATAAAAACATTATACATACAATGAATATGGATAAAACTCAGATGACAGGCGTGTCCACCAAAAACACATGTCATAGACTTCTAAACGTACTAAAAGGTTGCTTAGAACATAACACAATAAACAAAACGTCATCGATCAAAACACTCGAACCGATCTAAAACCATGTGACAAAACCTTGCTAAATCTAAAACGTTTCCCTCCATAAGCGCTTCTAAATCCCTAAAATTCAGGTTGGGGAAACTGTCCCTAACAGGCTCTGTTTCTGGGCAAAACAACAACACATGCCGCTCCGTCTGAACCGCGCCACACATACAAAGCCTCTCATCTGCTGGCAAGCGTGCCCACCTTCCCGTTTCAATTCTAAGCCTATGGGAGCCTAAACGAATTCGAGTAAATGCGGTACGCACATACTCGGGAACATTTTTATCATACATTGGGTGTCTCTTGAGGTGGGGATTAAACTGACAGTATGTGACTCTTCTCGAAGATGTCGATCCACAAATCCTGGTCTGAGTACTCGCCAGACTGGCGGCTCGAAAAGACCCAGATTCATATCGCATTACAGCATCAATACACTTCCCGGCCCCTGCGCCTGCTTGTCTCGCTAAATTTAGTGCAAAGAACGCTGAGCTGGTATTAAAGTTTTCACGGGAGGTCAACTTATCGATGAATTTCCTTTGGACTTCCTTGACAATAGCGGTAGTGTCTGGATATTCTATTTCCGCCAGAACTAAGTCCGTACATGTCTGGTTGCGAACCGACAATAGCTGCTTTAGCGCTGACAATATCGGTGAAATAACTGATTTTATGTCGTTGCACAGCCAGCTTTCGCAGCCGTATAACACTGAGCTGCTGAGGGCACTTTTGAAAACTAGCTCTTTGACCGAAAAGGGAGCCTCTGCGTTTTTCTTAAGAAAAGAACTGAACTTTATCAGATGGCTCCGTTTGAAATCGATATGTGCTTTAACTTGTTTCTGAAGAGAGGCGTTCATGACAGGCGTACCGAGATAAATGTATTCATCGGTATGTTCAATGATGATATGCTGCAGATAGAAGGGGTGGATATCCTTCGAGTTAACTACCATGAATTTAGACTTTTGAGGATGGATTTCCATACATATTGATTCAGCTTCTCGGTGAAGCAGTTTTAACTTGTGTTCCAAAGCCTTCCTTGACGTCGCAAGGACAACTGTGTCGTCCATGAAAAGAAGACAATGGAGGTTTTCGAGAAATCCATCTCTTCCATATCTTTTAATCGCCCTCACTGTGCTATTTATGTAGAACGTAAAAAGTGAACAGCTGTTTGTCGCCCCTTGTTTTACCCCTGCCGTTGATGCAAAAATTACATTTCCTAGGGAGTTCCTTGTGTTTTTTAGACTGTTCGCTAGAGCTGTCAGATATTTGCCACCGCATCCCTGATCAGCCAGTTTTTGCAAAAGAATATTCCTATTCAGTTTGTCGTATGACTTGATATAATCTATGAACGCTATAAACAATGTTTGTTTGGTCCTCTGAGCATAATCGATGATTAACCTGAGAATGAACAACTGTTCGGCACAGCCTCTGCCTACTCGACCACCCGCCTGTTCGTCATCAGGTTGAAACCAGAGCTCAAAGCGATTTCTTAAAACACCATCATAAACCTTGGCTAAAGCTCCCTGGATACTAATGCCACGGTAGTTATTGGTGTCGTCCATTCTTCCTTTTTGAAAATTGTGAATAGTTTTGCAATCGACCATTGGTCCGGATATTCCCCTTCAAAAACCATATTAAATAACTGCGCTAAAACATGTAACCATTCACCATCGAGCATTTTGAGAATTCCAGGCGGTATTCCGTCTATACCTGCAGCTTTATCTCTACGAAAACCTTTAATGACGTTGTTGATTTCCACCACACTGATGGGATCATCCAAAATTGGCATGTATGTACTCGTTTCAGGCACTCTCAGCTCTGTGTCAAGTGATGTAGGGTTTAAGAGAGTCTCGAAATGGCGGCGGAACACTTCATCGCTTGGTTTACTTTTATCGTTATCTCGGAACTCGATCTTTCCTTTCCAGTTTATCGAATTCCAAATCGCCTTTGCATCATTCTTTTTCAGCAGAAACTGCCAGCGAGATTGAGCATCGTGGGTCATCCCACCTGACTCATTGTGAGTGCGTTGGTCACTTCGTTTAGCGGTCAAGCAGGCGCTATACAGTGTGTCTGTCAGCCTCTCACAGACCCTATCTACAGTCATTGGCTGGTCTGCTTCGGTGTCGTGCAGCTGTCGCCACCAAAGAGCGGGGTCCGGGAGAGCTGCACTGAAACCTTCTCCGCTGATGGAGTTAATTGGCACCGCTTTACGCGCTACACCGTGTCCTCTCCGTTCCGGATATGTGCCTAACAGAGCTGCTCTCTCTAGCGTGGCGTCTGGGGACGGGGGAGGACGCCATAACCTCACGGACAAAGCGGCGTGGTCGCTCAGAAAGGGCGCTCTCTGGTCCACGACAAAGTTTTCGATCAGATGCATGAGCGACGGTGAGACAAGTAGCCAATCCAATTGCGAGATCCATTTTTCTCGCTTTCTGAACGTTAGATTTCCATCAAAACACTTTCGTCTATTTACATATTCTGGACTTCCTCAAGCTATCGGTAAGTTGCATTGTACCTACCTATTTTTGTTTTCATTTCTGTTTTCGCCATACGGGCCCTGTTTTGAACTTGCGCCGATTGCGATGCCTACGTTCAGGGTCGTACCTATTGTGAAAATCACAGAGGATGCTTTGCATGTATGCAGAGTTGTGAAAATCCTGTTTGAATGCAGTGGCGTCGCAACAGATTTTCGATTAGGAGGGTAGGGTTGAACGGTCAGTCAAGTTGATCCCCCCCAAAAACTGAAAAGTCCCCCGATTTCGGCCCCTATTTTTTAGCCGGCGTTAAAACAAGATTTTAAAATATTCCTGCTGTGGTGTTTCCGTAGTCTGTGCGCTGCTGTGGGGGGGGGGGGGAGGGTGAGCCACTGCTGTGGCTGTGGTGTCCCACAGCCAGGGTGCTGTGGGACTGTTAGGGTGAGCCAGTGCTCTGCAGTGTGGCCGGATGAGCTATTGGACGTTGACAGCCCAGCGGAAGTGGACAACCACAGCAAGCTCATCATCTCAGACGTCGCTGTCAGTGGAGATTCTGTCAGCCTCAGCAGGCGGTGAGTACCAGATCTGTTCAGTTTAAGGTTGTGAGTAATTCATAGATGCTGAGTCGTGGTAGCGTTTCCACGTCTCCAGCTCCAACTCCTATTCTTTATCATTTCCTTTCTTTTCTATATCATTAATGTTTGTCCATCATTGTTAAAGAAACTGTGTCACTCCCCTGTTACGACATGTGTTTGTACACCATTATACTGCTAATTATAGACATAGTTACTAGTGCATGAAGTTCGGTAATAGTCCGACCAATTTCGACAGTACGGCATAGTGCATCGGTAGTTCGGCAGAGTTCAGGCTATTCGGATATACCTAGCGCATAATATTCAGATATAATGCATTAAATTTTAGAAGCAGTGCATTCGTGTTCTGTATTGTGTGGTTAGAAACGTTTTCACTAATGTTATTTATATTGCACTACGCCGAAATATGCAGCAGTATGTACGCCGAATATCGTGCACCGATTCAATATATTAACGCACTTGCCGAGCAATTGAAATTGCCTGCACTATTTCTGAATTTCGTGCTCTGCCGCTTAACCCGCGCCCGGCTGGGGGTCCTGGATTTCCACGCCCTGCTGGGGGGGGGGGGGGTGTTTGAACACCCCCCTTGTAACTCGGCTCCTGGGCCACGTAGCGATACGCGGAAGGCGGCGTTCGAAAGAGCGTCAAAAATAATGACGAAATCACTTCGGTCAATTTTTTGGTCAGGTCAAAGGTCAGGTCACCAGAGGTCATTGAAGGCAAAATTTCGCCGATTTCCAGGTCGAATGTCGAAAATTTCCAAGAAGCCAACGCATAACTCGAGAACCAATAGAGCTACAGCGCCGCAGAAAATCGGATTCGATAGCCCTATTAAAGCCCTTTCTGAGTAATTCTCTCAGATTTGACCTAACGTCAACGGTTTTGCCTGCAGGGGGCAAAAACTGCAAAAATAGCCGATTTTTTTGGAAACAGTTTTTCTGCAATAACTTTTGACCCAAGCCTTGTACGAGCTTACTTTTACCGGCATTGTGTTCCTCTCGTCAAGACGCATCGAATGAACTATAAGTTGACCTTGAAAGGTCAACTTGAAAATTTGACCTCAGGTCAAGGTCATGACCTGACCGGAAAGGGTCATGTTGCATATTAGTCGATCCGTATCGTCGAGCTGAACACATCTAAGGCGTTTTCATCGCTCTAGCATGCCTCTATCAAAAGTTATTTGCAAAAAACTGTTAGATACCATTCGTGACCTAAGATGACCTCAGGGCATAAACAAGGGTCACGGACACCATTTTCATGTTCAGTGTGTCTAAACCACTTGTAATTCGGTGTTTGGGGGTGTTTATAATGTCTTTTGTCCAAAAGAGGCGCATTTCAATTTTCTCCCATTGACTTATAATGGGGAGGTCGCAAAATTGACCTGACCTTAGGTCATCAATATCAAAATTCTGAGATATACATTTTGTACATGCTATTGCTCTTAGCAATCGCTGAAAGTTTCAAAGCGATCAGTCACTCGGTGTAGCTATGACAGACATTGAAATTTTTTATGAGGTGAGGTCACTTCAAGTGACTTGGTGACCTGACCTTGAATGACCTTGGTCTGAAATTTTCACTACATGTGTAGAATTGATGTATGATAAGGTGTACCAAAAACGGCGGCGCTCCGCGCCGCCGTTTTTGAGATATTCGCGAAAAACCACAAGGGGGGTGTTCAAACCCCCCCCCCCCCCAGCAGGCGCGGGTTAAATTGGCCGCAACAAGTGTAGATGTAGTAAGGGGGGAGGGGGCGAGAGCACCATTGGGGGGGGGGGGGTATTATTTAAATTGACACCTATGAGCACCAGTAGAGGTTTTTCACTTATCACCTACGCGATGGATGTCGCTATTTTAAAACCCATGTTAGGTGGCTATTTTACTGTAAGGCACGTTTGAGCACTAAAAAGAATTATGTAATTATAACCTCCTGCTTGAAGTTTGTCGTTTTTGTGACCCTTCAACTAACAAAATGGTAGGTATATACCCTGTTTTATGTCTTCTTTTTCCGCCTTATTTGCCAGGACATATTTTAACAAATTTTTACTGCGTCCCAAAGTTGAGCAGAGGGCACGTGCTACGACTAAGGGCACAGGGCAAGGAACCGAGTAGGGCACTGAGGAGGGCAGAAAGTAGGGCATGGCAGGTTACAGGGACAGGGACACATGGCAGGGCACAGGACATTTTAGAGGGAAGGGTACAGGTCAGGGCACACAACAGGGCACAGGTCAGGGAACCGGACAGGGCACAGGGCTACTGGGTATACCAGGGACGCAGTGGGTCAAATAAGCAGGACTACCTCCCAAGGCGAGGGGGCTGCGTGCCAGAATGGGACGCAGTAGGTGACTTAAAATATGTCCTGTTATTTGCAGTTCTGGGATGAAGTGGAGCTTCTGACAGGCATGGAACCTAAAGCGTTCCGGGGCAAGGCCCTGGGTAACCTGGAGAGGCTGAAGGAGCTCATCTGCAATGAACATCGGTGCCCGCGGCCGCATGGTAAGTAGGCGCACGCCCTCTGTAATTCTTCGTACTCTCTCTCTCTCTCTCTCTCTCTCTCTCTCTCTCTCTCTTTTTCTCTCTCTCTCTCTCTCTCTCTCCTCTCTCTCTCTCCTCTCTCCTCTCCCTCTCCCTCTCCCTCTCCCTCTCTCCTCTCTCCTCTCTCCCTCTCCTCTCTCCCTCTCTCCCCTCTCCCTCTCCCTCTCCCTCTCTCCTCTCCCTCTCCCTCTCCCTCTCCCTCTCCCTCTCCCTCTCCCTCTTTCTCTCCCTCCCTCTCTCTCTCCCTCTCTCTCTCTCTCTCTCTCTCTCTCTCTCTCTCTCTCTCTCTCTCTCTTTGAAATTCGTTATCGTCCAAAAATGTTTCGTTTTCGTCCAGATGCACTCTATCACGCTCAGAAGCGAAATGGCGCGGGATCAAGGCCCTATATAGAAGGTATGCTCATTAGGCCAAAGCAGCGATTTCCGTGACGTCACAGGTACGAAGCGTCGGACGGCTGTAATGCAATCCTATGGAAAATGACCCAACTTTAGGGCTCTCCCACATAGCTGCCAGACTCGACACCAAGGTAAAAATCGTATCATATAAAAGCTCAAATCAAGACGAACAAGAAACCTATCTGACGTTTTTACGTATTACTGCCGGCTTAGACACCATTCAAGTATATTCAGAGCTCTGCATTAGCTCACTTTTTCTGCCGTCAATGCCACTACAAATGCCTATAGTCGGTGCACGTGCGCTTGTCGAGCGGGGACCACCAGTCGGGCGATTCGGAGCTGCCGCCCAATCAGAACGCCGCAATGCCGTGACGTCATTGGTCGCACACGACACGTTACGGAGATAGGGATGAGACAGCCCTGGCGCGGGATTGGCAAGGCTCCGTCCGTGTACGTTCTAAGTTATGAAATTTAGTGTGAATGAATGTTAACAACTGCGTTTCATTCGTCAGATCGTGCCATTTGGCATCTGGCATTCCTGCTGGGGGAAGACCTCGACGTCCTCTTGGCTGGGGGAAACGTCGGCATCAGGATGGTGGACGCCGGCGTCATCGTATCGGACGAAGCCCAGCTGATCCCTGAAGCCAACGGTGACGTGAAACTGGTCCTGTGGGTTCTGGCCCACTTGGGTCTTTGCCGCCAAATTCCCTTCAGGGTATGGGCGGCTGGGTTCCGTCCTGTACAACAAAGTTTGCGGCTTCCGCAGGCAGGTCACAAAGGTCACGGAGCGTGTGCTTCATAAGATCTACAAGTAGTGAGACGTTAGCGACGGCCGCTGACCGGCAATGAAGGAGGCGGGGAGGGGGATCGGTTGATTTTTTTTGCCCACTGCGAGTGACCCAGGACAGGTGAGAGGCAGGTTCATCGCCATGGTAGATTGTGTGGTCCGCTGACAGGAGTACAGCTGTAATACACGACCGTTTTCCACTCCTGTGTCTGTTGTCGGGTTTGGCGGTTGTTGGCGGGTTTGGCGGTTGTTGGCGGGTTAGGGGGGTGGGGGTGGGGGGAGCGGGCGCATCGGCCGAACGACACGTGTAATGGTGGGAGATGTGATGGGAGGCAAGTGACCGGGCGGTGGGACCCGGTCACTTGCCGTCACGTGTTTTGCTCCCCTGCTTCGATGACACACGTTCCGGTGTTTGATGTCTCCCTCAATGACTCCCTAAATGGATTCACCGACACCCATGATGTGGTACCTCCATGAAATGAAAAATCCAAAGATGTTAGGTATCAAAATATAAAAACGTTATTAGCATATTTGGATTTTTCATTTCATTATGTTACCACATTATGCGTGTCAGTGAGCCCATTTTGAGAGCCATTAAGGAAGAAATCAGACACCGGAACGTAGTGTCACCGAAACAGGGGAGTCTGACACCATATGGGGGGGGGGGTGTCGGACACTAGGAAAAGGGGTCAGTGATTCTCCTGAAGGGTGTCACGCAGGGAGTCTGACACCATATACGGGGTGTCAGACACTAAGAAAAGGGGTCAATGATTCTCATGAAGGGTGTCACGCAAGGGAGTCTGCCATTATGCGGGGCGTCAGACACTAAAACAAGGGGTCAGTGATTCTCCGGGAGGGTGTCACTCGAAAGGAGTCGCGACCTTTTTAAGGAGTCTTGATGCCCTCCTTTATTGCATCTGGACACCAGTATACGGTGTCGAACACCATATTTTGGTGTTAGGATTCCCCTCTAGGGACTCATGGTGACCCCCCTGTGGGGCGGACTTTTCGTCAGAGTCAATTTATCCCTTATACGGTGTCATTTTTTTTTTCAGTGCAGGATTGGAGCAGTTATTGCAGTTGAAAGTCAAAGTTGGCTGTTCATGTTTAGGCCCTGTTCTTTATTTGGCCATCTACCCCATATTGCAGTTGTGATGACAAGCAGTTTTCAGTGTAGTTTTGTGATCTTTGATGTCATCAATTGGTGTCATTATTTTTCGTCAACTAAAACTTATTTGAACTTTCCATTCAATCGACTCAATCATACGAGTCACTCTAATTTTCGGGAATCAAATCAGTCAACCAGTCGCTAAAGTCAAACGAGTCAGTCAACCAGTCATCTCGAAAAGTCAATCGACTCAATCCAATCAACTCAAAATACGCGTTGAATCAAATCAATCAATTCAATCGACTTGATTGGTGTACAACCCTGTTCTCAACATAGCGGAGGGGGGGGGAGGGGGTTCATATGCGATCCGACCCTTGCAGGCGGTCGTATTATACATACATACATACATATGGAATAGCTCAGGCGGTGCCGGGCTAGCATGGATTAGTGACCTTACGTGACAGGTCACAGGTTCTGCAAAAACAACGGCAACAACAACTGAGCTTTGTCATTAGGTTCTTACATATTATCTGGAAAAGCCTACACTTTTGCATGAATGCTGCTGTACTGTTCTACTGCTTTACCTTTGAAGCATGAATACCTGAATGGACGAACATGTCATACTGTCCCACAGGCCTTGAATGTGTTTGTGTGCGTTTGTGTGTTTTTTAGTCGAACAGCGCATATTACACCATATATTAAAATTGTTTGTGTTTATTGATAAGATCATACAACCGGACAGATCAGCAGTTATTGTGTGCTCTGCATTGACAGTAAGCTCCATTGCACATTGAAACCACCTGTATCATTCACACAAAGTACGGTACAACACAGTAGGGATATGCGTTACTATAACAAGTGGGTCGACTGCCCAGTGTCGCGGAAAGACGGATCAAGGCGTTTCCACCAGGCGGTAACTAGATAGAGTCCATGTTCCGTCCCCGTCTAGAAGTAGCCGCCGCCACTGCGAAACCGGTTGAAGGAGCCGCCGCCAATGCCAGAGCCGTGCAGACGACCTCCGCCGTAGCCGGAGTTGAAGCCAGACTTGAAGCCAGAGTTGAACTTGTTGAAGCCGCTGTTGAACCGCTGTCCGCCGCCGATGAACCTGTTGCCGCCCTTGCCATAGCCGCTGCTGATGCCGCTGTTGAAGCGTCCGAAGTTGTTGAAGCGTCCACCCTTGTTGAACTGTCGGCCACTGAACTGGCTGCCCCTGAGCCCGCCGTCAGCCGAGGCGACGGCCACGAGGGCGGCGACGAGGACAACCTGAAGCAGAGGGTCATATGGTGAGACTGGTGGGAGTGGCGAGTATTTTCGGATGAATTTTCACAAGCATTTGTTCCAGTACAGACCTGTAGCCGCAATGAAATATTACAGCCAAGTATCAATGCTATTTCTATCTCCTTTCCAGTGACCAGGGCTCACATAATTTTCCTTGCTTCTTGTTATAGCACTTACCACAAGCTTGAAGTTCATGTTGAGTTCCGTTCGTTGCTTCTCTAAAGGAGTTTGAATGCTGACTGACTGCAGACTGTAGGCCGTTCTGTGTCTTTATACTCCACGGTTTAGCAACTCTGAAATAGGGGTTTGTAGCAAAACTAAAGGTGTTGTAACTGGTAACTGACCCTGACTTATCCCGCGCCCTGGTGGGGTCTGTTTATAACGCGACCTGGTGGGGGGGGGGGGCTATTTTTTGCCCCCCCTCGTATCTCCGAAACTACTGGACGGATCCGCAAAATTCAAACGGCGTTCGAAAGGCCTGTCAAATTTGTCGAGGAAAACCAAATTTCATTGACCTCGGGGTCACCGATGACGTCACAGGTCAGGTCAAAGATGAAATGTTTCACCGTTCACGGGTCTTCTAGGGAATGCGCTATAACACCGAGGAAAACGCATTTTGTCGAGAATCAGCGATAGGGCGTCAGTTGCCTAGTAGATATATTACTATTAGAGGTCACTGACAATACCAGGTCAGGTCACAGGTCAGGTCACCAAGGGTCACAGGTCAGGTCACATGAGCCCAACTTTACTAAGGTTGTGTGATGCATGTTTTATGGCCAATTTTTCATTTCCAACTCAATGGTATTGGTTATAAGACCATCAGGTACGGCTTAGGTCACTTTCTGGTGAAGTTCAGGTCAAGGTCAGGTCAAGGTCAGGCCAAAAAAGGTCAAATTTTAAAATTGATAGTTTTGCATAAAGTGGGTATTGATTCGATGCAGCTCGTCACGGGGAGTCTAATGGTGGTCTTTGTTTTGCGCTACGGGGTCTAGAATTGCTAAAAATTGAGTTTGAAAATTTGACGTCATCAATTTTGAACAGTTTTTTCGCTATAACTTCGCCAAAAAAAGAGGTATCGATCTCAAATTTGGTATGTGGATGGAAGGCGGTAAGGACTATCACATATATTCCGGTTTTTGCGAAATTCAAAAACCTTTTTGGATTTTTCGATTATTATATGCAAAAAATTTATTTTTTGATTTTTGGGGGTCAAAATCCAAAAATTTCAAAAATCCGAGATAGCAGTTTTGTAGCCCTGTTGATTCTACAGCTTTTATGTCTTTATCATTTTTCTGTATTTGCAAAGCTATAGGCCTGACAGCTCTTCCCGCGAAACCCTTTTTTGGGTCGAAAACGGCAGAACATGACGTCACTCTGACGTCATTTCCGGCCAACCTATCATAGCCTTTGGAAAAATTTTTGGTCACAATGTGTAAAATTGATGTCCGGGAGGGTACTGAAAGTTTGGTGACGATCGGCGCAGCGGTTCTGGAGATATATCAAAAAGTCTGGAGGGGGGGCAAAAAATAGCCCCCCCACCAGGGCGCGGGTTATATTGCGCTCCGATGGCTGCATGCAAGTGTAGTGCACACTGACCTACGGTGACGGACAATGGCAACATCATACGACCCTTTCCGGTGTATGCACATTGGTTATATAAGAGTTCACGTAGATCCTCGATAAAATACATCTTTTTGCGAGGGGTAGGTACATACTCCATTATTTATAATTTTATTTAGTTAACAGCGATCAGAGCCCAAAGGTCTTTGCGGAGAGTGTGTATGTGCCTGGATAGAGGTCACGCGTCGACTGGAGTACAGGAATGGGGAGGGTAGGCGTAGGCGTTTTTTTTTTGTCCTTTTTACCTCGGTTCGAGCACCACGTCGTAATAAGCGGCAAAGGGATTTAGCCCTCGCCGGTCGAGGGCGGGGGGGGGGATGCCGCTCCCATAGGCTTCTTCGCGATAGCTCCGGACGCGCCGGAGATAGAGAGCTGAAAATTGGCATACCTAGCCGTTGATCCAAGCCGCATCTTGTAAGTTGTAACATCAACCGCATTTTCAGGTAAGGTCAGGTCACTGTCCTATGACGTCATAAGTGAACCTCTGCACGGTCCTCTGATGTCGCAACTCCGCAACGCCCTCAGTGCCAGAGGATCTTTCACAGGGATAGGAAACTTACAGGACGTAGAGGTGAGGTGTCACAGCTTGCATATCTCTGCTTTTTCCTAAAAGGTACATGAGGTCAGGTCGGTCACGTGTCCTCACAAAGTCAAGTCAATAAGTCAGTCTCATAAGTCAATGGGGAAAAAGGAAAACTGCTTTCAGCGGAATGTCAGCGCCTGAAACGATCTCAAACTATCTCAAGCACACGCAATCATGATTTCTTGCACTCCTTGCAAGGTTCGATGCTTCACTTTTCCATTGTTGAACTTGCGTGACGTCATTTATGACGTCAATCGGGTCATAAGAGTTTTTCGTCAATAACTCCCGATCAAACTGAGCTCAAACTGAGCTAGTGAGCTGCAGGAGCCGCAACTGGACTCAGAAAGATCTGCCAAATCGAATGAAATTTAACATTATCTCCTTCGACCGGCTCCGTGACCTAGGGGGCGCCGCCTGACCTTGACCCGAGGTCAACACCTCAAATTGACCACACCCGAACAAAAAATATACCATTCGACGTGCATGAGCGCGCGCGGGGCGAACACGATGAGGCCAGAATCGCGGCTCTGCAACCGTTTTTTTGGCGAAGTTTTTTTTTTTATGAAAACGGAACCTGTGCCTGGGGTCACTTGACCTGACCTTATAGGTCACCGGTTGACCTGATATCTTAACCCGCGACCGCCTGGGGGGTCAGATCCGACCCCCCCTCCGTTTTTCTCTAATAACTCATGAACCTCTTACGCTATCTACTTGAAACTTGGCATACCTTCTCCCCCATCAATTTGACGTCTCCTGTGCAATTTTTAAGAAAAAATTTCCAATTTTTTTAGATATATCGATTTTAGTGATGTAACTACATGGCGTTTTCAGTCAAAAATGGTAAATGTTTAAAAATTCGCCAAAAATCGTGATTTTAAGCAAATTGCAAATTAAGGACATGAATAGACGCAGCTCAACGAGTTCTTTAAAATGGTTATCTCTGATTTTCCATAAAATGCGAAATTTACCCCTAAAAATTCAAAAACTATATTTTTTGGAAAACAGCTAATAAAATCCAAAATTTTCGGAATTTCCAAAAAACCGGAATATATGTTATAGAGCTCCATTAGAACATTAGATGTCACAAATTTCAACTTTCTATCTTGATGTTTGACCCCCAAATTGTAAAAAAAGCTCCAACATGCATAGGGCATGGTGACGTCATAAGCATTTTCGTGAATTAGAGGCACTTCTGAACATCGCATGTAAAAACAAATGACACCACTAGATTCCTGGGACAAAGCTCGTCTAGGAAAGTGCATTTTTATGTCAAAAATAAAAAGTTGAAAAATTGACTTTTTTTCTTAGCCCTCGTTTAGTTATGTATGGTATAAACGATTTTTTATGCTTTCAATGCACACTTATCACCAGCACAGTGACTTGGGGTCACAAATAAACATTGCCATCGGATTCGGCGTGAAAAATAAGCCATAAAACATGTGTCGCACGCCCATGTAGCAGAAAGTGAAAACCGTGACCTTTCGTGACCTGACCTGACATTGACCCGTACTTAGTATGACCGCTATACGCACATGGTACCTTCACTAGGCCTTTGAGGTCATTTTTGGTGAGTTTCAAGCAGCAGCTATCGATTCCGCTGTCCGTAAGCCTAATCATGCAAAACCCCTGAATTTGACCTTTAACCTGACCTTGACCCGAAAGTTGACCTCAATCTTAAAATCTTAAGAGTGCTTTGGAAAGGTCTCGTAGAGACCTTTCGAACGCCGCCTCGCGGGGCTCGATACGACCATTGGTTCTCGAGATAACAGGGGGGGTCGGATGCGAACCCCCCCCCCAGGCTGTCGTGGGTACGGAAATAGCCCAGGCGGTGCTGGGTTAGAAGCGGGTACCAGTCACTGCGTCTCGTGACGACGAACACGCTCGTTTTTTCCGCGACGCTCTAGCTCTATCAGGGGCGAAACAGCGAGGGGGTTCGTACCAACCTCTCGGCCGCCGCGTATGTAGAAAACCAATAGGTCCGGCGAGCCTTAAATGAGCTTCAAAGGTTACAATGAGAGGAGCAATCATTTGTTTTCGTTAGTAAACTCATTAATTAGCGCGACACAAGCAATATAAAAGAATCTAAAAGAGGTGAAGCTTTTCTCATTTTGACACATTGCCTTATCGGAATCTCGTAAGCCATGTGGGATGTGGGAACAAAGTCGTAGTCAGACATGTGCACGGATCCGACAAAAATGGACCTGGGATCTGATCACACAGATCTTGATCTCGGATTCAATGGGATCATAGATCCAACTCTCATTTGTCGCGGCATACATCGGGATCATAGTTCAGAGACTAAACAAGATAAAGTGAGACCACAGATCCTTAGTCTCGTCGGCATAGAAATATTGATATTTTTTTATTATTTCGATGGTTTGGTTTCAGGGATATTATGTGATTACAAGGAGCAACTTATTTATTAGTTTTGTGGCACTTATTGACATGAAACCAGATGGAAACATGGTTCCGCAAGTTGCATATGGTGGGATCCACTCGGATCACATATCCCTGTTTTTGATTTTTTGTCAGATCCTATGAGATCAAAGATCCAGGATATACCTATTTACCACGTGGGATCCAGTGGGATCATAGACCCTAGCCTGTCATTTGCTTTGAGATCAACTGAAATCAAAGATCAATCATTTCGGATTCATGTATATAGGTATCTGGTCTTAGTACGGGCCACGGTTCGTTGCGGGACAGTGACCTTACGTGACCTTGACCGGCCGGGCTGGGCTGCAGGTCAGCCGCCCGGGCGCCCGAGGGTCAGTGTTGTCCACGGTACATAGAATACTGTGTTGTCCGAGTGCACAGTGATGCAAATGGGGTTGACGAGTGGCCATAAATACCAAAAAGTCAAGTTTACCAAACCGAGCAAATCGCTAAATGGCTAACCAAAGAAATGTTTGGCGCATCTGAAATCATATAGTTTTCATATTTTTGTCAAAACCGGCCTCGTGTACGATTGTCAGAAGTCGTGACATTTTCTGTGTCGTAAAATGACTGTCAGATACTTGCAAGTTCAAACGCCGCTAGCGTGCGTTCATTTAATGCAAACTGCAAAAATTATGCATGGCAATGATCCTTAAAGCCAGCTGCTTCTCATGCCGGGTCACAAAAAGCCGCATCCTTTTTGGTTTGGCGGTGATCTTATCATTTGTCATCATATTACAATCGCAGTTTTTAACCCTATTCCTGGCGAGGGGGGGGCCTCAGGAGCCCCCCCTGAGGTTTTTTGGTTATTTCTCCCAAACGCGTTGAGCTAGGAAGCTCAAATTTTCTGACTTTTCCTAAAAGGCTTCTACGCAACATGTCTGAAAATTTTGAGTTGATCTGACCTCAGGTCAGGTCACCAGAGGCGGTTTGGTGACCCTACCTCAGAAAAGTTTGCAATCACGCCAGAGCTAGAGTTTTTGACCGATCAATTTCTTCTCTTCAGGCTTTAGTTAGGGTACCAGTATGTGCAATTTGTATATCTCGGAATTTTGATATCGGTGACCAAAGGTCAGGTCAGTTTCGCGACCTCCCCATTATAAGTCAATGGGGGAAAAATCAACTCCCTGTTTTTACCACTAAAACGGGTCGGAATGGCCCCATATACCATACATGACTTCATATACGATCAACCTTCACTATCTTGAGGTCTGTTTTGCTGTTGGGCAGCTGTGAGGTCATGTGACGTCATCAAAGGTCACCAAAGGTTTTTGGCCAATAACTCCGTACAGGAACAAGCTACAGACGCGTGGATGGTCTCATTGTGTTCAGCTCGTCAAGACGCATCGAATGATATACATGATGACCTCGAGGTCACGTGACCTGAGGTCAACCTTTGACCTTGATCTTTCGAGGTCAACATATATATCATTCGATGCGGATTGACGAGAGGATCACGATGATGCCCTTAGTTTGTTCCTATCTTGACTAATTCGAAAGTTATTCGAGAAAAACTCTCTCCATATCTAGTGCCGCCATTTTGACTTTTTCGACCCCTGTGACGTCATCTTTGACCTGACCTGAAAATGACCTTTGTAAAAATTGTAGATCTTGACCGTGCGTATCCGATGCCGTTTACCGTTTGTCGCTGCGATGTGTAGTTTTTGAGATCTGAAGGGGGGGCCGAATCGGCCCCCCCGCCAGTTTCTTGTCCCGGCGGAGCCCGCCAGGAATAATTGCTTTCGTTTCACCTACAGCAGTCTACACAGTGTCTGCCCGTTAGTGCACCATACCATAGCATTCCCAAACCATTTCTGAGTCACACCGGGAAAGAATTAAGGCGCTAGCACAGGGCAGACCGGCGCTATTGAAGTTTTTGTCCGGCGGGGTCGGGTGTGGCGGTCGGGGCGGATTGCTTTCACCGCGGATTGCAATTTCGACAGACGTTTAACTTTGACCTGCTATAAGTAGGTCAAATATTGACCTTCAGTCAAAAGTAATATGCTCACTCGCGAGATCTTGTCAAGAGCAATCCGTTGGTTTTTGTCGCGAGGCGCTAAGACACTTCGTTTAGGAACAGCAAAGGGATGCACCGACGAACCCCCGCTGTGGCCGTCCGCCCGCGGCGCGGCCGCCCGGGCCGACCACCGCGCCGCGGCACCCGACCGCAACGGACGAAAACTTTAGTAGCGCCGGTCAGCCCTGTACTAGCGCCTTCATTCTTTCACAGTACGGCTCAGAAATGATTAGGGAATGCTATGGTATGGTTCACTAACGGGCACACACTGTGTAAACTGCTGTAGGTGAAACGAAAGCAAATATTTTTGAATAAAAAACTGCGATTGCAATATGATGACAAATAGTTAGATCAACGCCAAACCAAAAGAGATACGGCTTTTTGTGACCCTGCATATAGAAGCAGCAGTCTTTGGGGATCATTGCCATGTATAATGTTTGCCATTTGTATGAAATGAACGCACGCTAGCGGCGTTTAAAGTTGCGAGTATCTGACAGTCATTTTCCGACATAGAAAATGTCACGACTTCTGACAATCATACACGAGGCCGGTTTTGACAAAAACGTGAAAATCATGTTTTTTCAGACACTTCAAACATTTGCCTGTCTGGCAATATTACGATTTCTTCGATTAGATGAACTTGAAATTTGGGCCTTTTCGGTATTTATGGCCACTCGTGAACCCCATTTGCATCACTGTGGAGTGGTGCTCTTGTGGAGAAAACAGCTGCGGTGCCTTGAACGGCGCGTGCTGCCCGAGACGCTCCGGGCACGGCGCAACAAAACAAGGTCAATATTTGGTCTAAACCACGGGGGTCTGGAAGCTGGTTGAGAGGACTTTGGGAAGATTTGGTGTTATTATTGAAAAAAACAAACATTTTATATTATATTTCTTGTCTAACCAAGGGCCTCGGAGGATCAAATCGCGAGAATAGCCTAACTTTACGCTAACATTGCTATATGTAGTTACAATTCCGGTCAGCTCTTAAGTGGCCTGGTGTTCTGACGTCAGACGTGACAGATCACCACGAGACAGCTTTTGCAAACACAACACCAATAACAGCAACGCATTGTCATTAGGTGCTAAGATATCATCGGAGAGAGCCAAAAATTAGCCCACGAGCCGCTGGGAGCAAAAAGTTGCCCCCCTTTACGTTTTGTGAAATATCTCCGAAATCTGATGAGCTACGAACGTGAAACTTGGCATACCTTCAAATGAATACCTAGGCAATGTTTGAGAAAGGTTTGGTGGTTGTAGCACTTAAGATGACGTCACAGTGACGTCATAAAGTTTTGTCGTTTTTCGATATGGACCGTTTCTGATGACGCTGAGCATGAAACTCAACTGTAAATGAACTAGACAGCACCTGCTGTCATCCTAAACATCTAGCTACACTTCCATCTAGTTTCTGACCAATAATCGACCCTTTATATTCGGTCCCATATATCTGATGTATCGTGAGGAATATGAGGGTCGCAAATCTATAATTTCACTTATGACGTCACTGTGACGTCATTTCAAATGTGATCGACACCAAATTTGGACACAACCTCGGCTAGGTATTTAGGAAGATGTGTGCAAAGTTTCGTCTCTCTATCTCTTCGCGTTGCGACGATATCGTCGCAGAAGTAAAGGGGGGCAACTATATGCCACCCCCCCCCCCCCCCCCAGCGGCCGGCGGGTGGCGCGGAGGCCCAGCGGCCGCCGGGTTAATGCATGCATGCTACTGTACTGTTCTACTGCTCAACATTTGAAGCATGATTAGCCAACTTGGCAAACATGTCCTATCCTATTGTCTCGCATGCCTTGGCCAGTGTTTTCTCGAAAATCACGCAACGCATACCACAACAACGCGTAAGAATATTTGTGTTTATTGATAAGATGACATGTCACAGACAAATCAGCATCAGTGTGTACTGTGCATTGACAGTAAGCTTCATTGGATACTGTACTTCGAAACATGGACATAACGCACAACGTGCTTGCATGGTTCAACGCAATTGCTACACACATTACTACACTCAAACATTCATGATGGTAAGTCTGTGTGTGATTGGTCACTTATTGGTCAATCACTGAGATACAGACGACAATCACCAGGCATCGTGTGTGACACGGTTGTTTAAGATCTTGTCGAGACGGATGAAAGTGTCTCCATCAGGTACTAGATCGACTCCGTCCCCGTCTAGAAGTAGCCGCCGCCACTGCGGAACCGGTTGAAGGAGCCGCCGCCAATGCCAGAGCCGTGCAGACGACCTCCGCCGTAGCCGGAGTTGAAGCCAGAGTTGAAGCCAGAGTTGAACTTGTTGAAGCCGCTGTTGAACCGCTGTCTGCCGCCGATGAACCTGTTGCCGCCCCTGCCGTAGCCGCTGCCGAAGTTGCTGACGCCGCCGCCGAAGCCGCTGTTCAGGCGTCCAACGTTGCTGAATCCACCCCTGTTGAACTGTCCACCACCATAGCCGATCGGCCTGAACCCTCCGGCAGCCGAGACAACGGCCACCAGGGCAGCGACGAGGACAACCTGAAGTGGAAAGTCATAGATTGATCAGAAACAGCCCGTTATGAGGCTCATCATCATCCAAGAAGTGGTAAGTGCTGGATGTTATACCCAAAAATCTTTAAACAACACATGCCAACATCGATAGGAAAGAAAAATGTGAAAAGAACAAAACAAACAAAAAACAAACAAACAAACAAACAAAGAAAAAACAAACAAAGACCGTTACATATCAAAGGGTACCATACTTCGATTATGCTATATAATACCAATTTAGATAACTCGGCTTTGCCAATCTAGATAACTCGACTACATTTGGTTACGATTGCTGTGGAATTTGAGTGAATTACTTCGGTGCTGTAAGGTTCGAAATTGAAACCTATGCAGACTGAACTAAGGATAAATCGCTTTGTGACCATAATATAGTTCGAAAATTTGAATTTCCCTTTTATAACCTTTGGTTAATGCACTTAATTTTATCAAATTCATGACTGACTACAAACTCGCTAATTGGCAAGGTTGAATGTTAATATTGCATGGATTGTATGGAATATAGTTCGAATGAAATTTATATTGCATGGATTTTCTGCAAAGTATAAAAAGTTAAGCAATTTCTCACTTACCACAAAATAGGAGTTCATTGTCGATTTGGTTTGGAGTTTGTATCTCACTGCAGGACTTTGATTGAGTGGATACCTGAGCTCCATTGCAGCTTGCTTTTATACAGCCGTGAGATGCTAGCCTTGGAAAATACACACGGCAAAGCCTGCAAACTGCAGACGGCGCTTCGATTACGAAACTGATGTTATCTTGTGGAGTACGCTAGTGGTCATTGGCAGGCGTTCACTGAGTAATCATAGTGTAAGTACATTGTCTTGTGTAGAGGACATAAAATATAGCAGAAAAATAGTGCATCAGGTACTCACGCGTCATCTGCTATTCTCTCACGTTTGAAACAGCAAGTGATATCAAGGTCATCATATTTGTCTAAACTCATCCATAAGCCGTAGAAATAGGTCATGTCATTTTCGCATTGTCTGCAGTTGCATTTGCAGAGGCTGAGTGAAACAGCGTAATGAACAAAGGAACCTTCAGCTGAGTAGTGACAGGATTCAAGCACAAACTCGTGTCGTTAAGTGTCAATTTCCAGTCATCGATCATTGCGTGTATTTGACTAAATACACTTTGTAATTATTATGCACATTGCACTTATGTATAGGTATTGACTTAACACAATAAGTGAAACGGTTTTGAATAGAGTTGCTTAGCTGACTAGTTTTATGGAAAGAGTTTAAAGGAAGGGTGCCACCTTTTGGACACAACGCAGTTTTTACAAGATAAGCCTCACATGAACCTAAAAACCGGCTTCACTTACCTATGCTCGAGACGGTCAGCATTGAATCCGCACGTGAAGTTATCATTTGCGAGTTTTGCTGCCAGCATTCGGGCAGGCAAAAATCTTCAGCACTATTTCCTCGTCGTGTTAAGGGTATTTTATAAAACATGAAATCAGCAAAGGTATGTATAAAAGTTATACTTTTGAAGCATGTTTTATCATTTTGAAAGGGTATATTTTTTCTTTATGGTATACACTTAAGTTTTAAAATTTTAATTGGGAAGTTTTTCTAGTAAGTTGCATGAAGGGTGAAGGGTTCCATAGATCTCTTAAGCATTGTAAAGGAAAAACCTTTACTCGACTTATTTGATGTTCTTTTGACGTATCTTACTTAGTTCAACTTACTTACTACAACTTAGTTCAAATCATGTTATCTTCTTCCTTTTTATTTGTTCATCTTTTTGTCTCAGTTGCGCCATCAATGCAAATGGCAGAATGATATGTTGCCATGACAACAGGATATGCCAGCCGTCCTAGCTGCCACATCAAACGACCTTGAGTTGTAGTGGTGATATAAACAACGATCTTTTTTTTTGGCCAATGTATTAAATGCAATGTTTCGGTTTTTTGTATATTGTGGACGCGCTAACCACGTCTAAAAATTCAAATAAGTAAAATAGATTCATAGAACAAAAATTTCGGAAGGTGGCACCCTTCCTTTAATGACGTAAGACTGATCAACAAACATGGGAAAAACATGAATAGAGTATAGCGCGGCCAAGTGGCTTTGAAGTGTGTGTAAGAAGTTACTGACGGTAGTCGCCTGTGCAATCAGGTGATGCTAATATCACACACATTTGACCTTAAATACAGATGTATGGGTGAATGGTATACTGTATGTATGGTGGGTAATGTATATTGCATAAATGTGCATGATATATGTAGACTTAGATCACATGCGTATTGGTTGAATGAACACGAGCAATTTTGTATGAAATCAAATGCACAAAACATTATCGATCTTTGTTTTGACATATTCGGTGGAAAGAGACAGGAAAATAACTCGTAATAGATCTTTTCATTTTTAAAATTAACCATGCAGTTACACAAATATGTATGTAAGGTCAACGTTTGCTAAGTACTACTTCATTGCTAATGTGTGCATTGTTTGAAGCATGTTCCTATGTCGTGCTGTTCATCATTTGGAGATTATTGCTTAGCTGAATTTAAAACGGTGATGAATAAAAAATCAATGTCATGAAATGAAGTATACTCTAAATCCATTTAAGTAAAAAAAAAAAATATAAGCACTGTCATGTAAAGATAATCAAGATACCAAATATACTGGGTCACAACGTTTTGTCGTGATGTGACGCACCTTTGCAACATATAGCAGCATCGCTCATCTCAGCCTGTCTATAAAACCGGATGGTTTTTGGGGTCTGGGAGTGGTACAGGAATAGGAAACGCATGACTGTACCGACCTTCCTCTCCGCACCCGCCGGGTGTTCGCAGGTGACGCCATCACTTTCGACGCCGTCTAAAAAGAGAGTCTGAGTCCTAAACTCTGACTCCATGTTCATACCAGAGCTAGCAGACTGTCTACCGGATCAGATCCGGTCCGGTTGTGGAGCATGGGAACTGATCTCCGACATGTGCGAGTTACAACAGAGAGTTTCCGCGGTACCGTGGTCTCCCATACAGGATATGTCTCAACCCCAGCTGCACGGGAGATGATCAGACCGATATCCCTCGTTGCGCCCTCACTCTGTGGAGCCTGAGTGCTCAACTAGGCGTGAGGTGTTCATGCGAGAGGGGAAGGAGGCCGTCCTTGTGCTTACGGCGGGACCCTGCAGTGACCCATTACAAATCCTGGTGGACAATGGCAAGGGCACAAGAGTAGACATTATCAGTGACTTACGGAGAGCTTGCTACACTGAACGCATTCAGCGTAAAGCATGTCATTCAAAATTGCGTCCCAGTTTCTACGGCACGCAACATCGAAGTCTGCGAAGCACGGGACTTTGAACACGTTTAGCCAGCGCCCCGTAGGGGAAGGGCGAAACGGCCCCCCGACCTTTTCCGTAAATATCTCTTAAGCCACTGCAAATATCGTCACCAAACTTTCAGGACCCCTTCAAACATCAAGTTTACACATTCTAACCATAACATTTTTCAAAAGCCTATGATAGGTTGGACACAGATGACGTCAGAATGACGTCATGTTCTGCCATTTTCGACAAAAAAGGTATCGCGGGAAGGGCTGACAGGCTTATAGCTTTGAAGATACAGAAAAAATGCTCAGACATAAAAGGTGTAGAATTTACAGGGCTATAGAAATACTATCTCAGATCGTCGATCTTTTTGATTTTCAACCCCCAAAAATAAAACATATTTTTTATTGAATATAATAGCCAAACAATCCCAAAAGTTTTTCGAATTTAAAAAGAAATATGTAAGAAAGTCCCAACCGCTTTCTATCTACAATCAGATTGGATACTGATACCCCTTTTTGCAAAGTTTTAGCAAAAAAAAAAACCTGTCCAAAATTGAAGACGTCAAATTTTCCCTCAATTTTTGGCAATTCTAGAGCATGTAGCGCAAAACAAAGACTACAATTAGACTCCCTATGACGAGCTGCATCGAATCCATACCCGTTTTGAGCAAAAATATCAACTTTGAAATTTGACCTAATTTGACCTGACCTTGACCTGACCTTCACCAGAACATAATCTTAACTGGCCCCAAAGGTCGCCTGACCCACATAATTGCATTTGTCATAGATGGACTATGAAACATGTATCACACGACACTTCAATGTTGTGACCCTCAGTGACCTGACCTCGGTGACCTGACCTAGTATCAGTTACCTCAGATACCAAAATATGTGTTTGAGAACAATACTCCATCGACGGTTTTCAATAACATGCCTTTTGCTCGACTTTTACAACACATTTCTTGAAATGCCTGTAAACGGTGAAAATGCGACATTTGACCTGACCTGTGATGACATCAGTTGGACCGAGGTCAATGAGATTCAGTCACAAGGTAGTTCCCCGGAGGGGCTATCGAACGTCATTTGAATTTTGAAAATCGGCCGGTAACGTTGCGAGATCTTAGGGGGGGGGGGGGGGCGAAGCGGCCCCGCTACGGGTGGTAGGGTCTGTCGATAGCCCTGCGGGGCGCGGGTTAAAGATTGTCTGAGCATTTAATTCAAAAGTAGATAGATGTGTATGCCTAGCTGAGGAAATATTCCCTGCAAATGTTCCGCATCAATATCGTCAACATTCCTCACCATGATGTAATCTTTTAACAACCTTAAAAAATATTTTCTTAACGAATGTTGCAATAATCCCATGCGTGGATAAATCAACTATGCGGAAGAAAATAAATGAAACTGTGCCCCCCGGTCGTTTCCTAACACCCGGAACGCTAGGTTACTGGATAGGGCACTGCCCCAGCATCTGTTCTGGCCGCCAACCCCCGATACAATCTTTTCCGACTGACCACTGGAGTTCGAACCTGGTTCGAACGGCTGCAGTTCGGCCTCTGTTGCAATGCTCTCTCTAGGTTGCAGACCAGAGGCTTCCTCCCAATGTTCTGTGCAATTATTCCGAGTGCAGCGGCGATCAGAAATGGCACAGAGAACGTGGGAATGAACGGAAACGGTGCGTGACTCCCAGCGCCGATCGGACGCACCAGGAAAAATTCCCAGGGTGAAATTTCGCAGAATGATGTCAGGGTCATTGGACAATGTAGTTGACCGTCGCACGGAACTTATCCCTAATCTGGCGAGGTCCACGGACCACGGTCGGACACGCGGCCGGCGGCACTGAGAGGATTAGCCTATTAGTGACGGGCTCATGGATGACCCATCAATGCCAGCTGGGGAGGGGGGGGGGGGCAGTACGCCGCGGGTTTCCTAGATCTCGAGATCAACTGTTACCCGCTGATTTTCGAAGTTGAAGCACCAACCAATAATCTGTCTGTCTTTCTGTCTGTCTGTCTGTCTTGTCTTGTCTGTCTGTTTGTCTATCTGTCTGTCTGTCTGTCTGTCTGTCTGTCTGTCTGTCTGTCTGTCTGTCTGTCTGTCTCTCTCGCTCTCTCCCTATCTCTCTCTCTCCCTCTCTCTCTCTCTCTCTCTCTCTCTCTCTCTCTCTCTCTTTCTGCCTTTCTCTTTCTCTCGATGTTGAAGGTGACAGTTAAGAGGGAACACCCTAATTTTGAATGGCGTTGTATCATCAATGCTGCCATATTTATAAGATCGGTCAAATGCAGAAAATGCCATTTCATAAATAAACCATTTAGCCTATGAACGTTGTAGAAGTTTTGAAATACATGAATGGTCTTAAATACAAAATAGGTACCCTAAGAAAGAGAAAACATGGTAAGCTGCAGGTTAAATTGTCAAAAATAGAAACATTTGTTGTAATCAATTATATCACACATAAGCAGCATCATTTTTCAAAATTGTCGTTGTTATTAGGTCCTCCGATCCTCTACTATGGCGCGGGCCGCCACAGTGGTTCTCCAGCAAACCGTTAGCTAAAGCCCCGTCGGCCGTGGGGCTGGGGCGAGGAACTAGAGGATTGGAACTAGGAACGGGCTGGAAGGAGGGATGATCGGCAGACCGCGATGAAGAACTGTCATCTGCTGGAATGGTGAACTGGTGGCCTGGTTCAGGCCGTCCCACACTCATGGAACTCGCATGCGGGTTGCGAGTTTGCGGGATTTAACTTTGCGGGCATAATACTAATTCATAGAGTGATTAGACCGTTCCCTTATGGTAACTTCATGAATGCAGTGAAGCCGGTACACCTTCAGAAAATTACATATAGCCGCAATACCAGCGCAACGAACCAAAATTCGACTCCAACGAAAACCCGCAAACCTCGCAGAACTCGCAGACCTCGCAGCGATGAACATTTAAAGTTGACTCAAAATCAACTTTGGGAATGCGATGCAAGGTGGCTTACAAGCTAAAAACATGCAGACTCGCTTATTAGATGGTAGTGTGGGTCACTCAGCTTAAATTGTATTATTTGATTTTGAAGAAACCCGAAAACCCAAAAACTCGCAACCCGCATGCGAGGCCCAGTGTGGGGCGGCCTTTAACCGGTGATTCGGGGGAGGGATGTGCTCAGGGACAGGGCTTGACCGTCAATCGAAGGCTAGGTCTTGCATGGGACAGATGGCGCATGAATAAACATTGATAAATCATGTCAAGAATCGCTATTCCGCTGTCATAACAAGAGTTTTAGATGAATTACAAGCTCAGCCTGCTTGGATAACCAAACAGAAGATGATGGATGGATGGGAAACGTAGACGTAGAAGTCTAAGTTTTAGCGTGGAAACAATACGGTAATGTAACAAAAACTTCTTTCTTTGTCCGTTACACTTTTCAAAATGTAACACGACCACTCCAATGCTCTACGACATTGCAGCGTAATTCGGAAACGGATGAATAGATGATGAATAGAGGTGACAAATAGAGTATTAGAAAATAACTAGTTGATTTTAGCGAAATTACATAGATATCCGATTTCCGATTAGATTTATATATCCGAAACGAATATACCTGTATGCATTTTGAACATACGACAGTCGTCACGGAGGCAATATAGGGTCAAAATGACCTATCGGTCTGTATTATTATGGAGAATACCCCAGTCAGGCGCTCGTCAAAACTGCCATGCTAAGGAGGGAATAGGCACCGATCTTTCTGCATCTGTAAAGTGTATACTATACAGATGCAGATGTAGATGCTATATATCTACATAATGCATATTGATATGCCAAAAAGGATCTTAGCACATTCTAAATGGCCGGTTATCACTGTGTGCTATGTCCTATCTTTGTCCCTCCGTACCTCTCTGTCGCCTCTACAGCGCCCTATCAGTCGGGCCCAGTCCAGTTACGACACACTAGGATTTTCCTGCAGAAATATCTGCAGCCGCGCCACGCCGTGAAGTATAAAGGCGCACCGCGGCCGGCGGTTAGCAGTCATTCAGCATTCAAACTCGTCCGGAGTTACCACCTCAGCTCAACATGAACTTCCAGCTTGTGGTAAGGGTGATCACGAACGAATAGTGAAATGTGCTGTGTTTTGAATATATTTATATAATAACACATAAACATAGAAGTTTCACGATACAAACGCTTTATTCACAGGAATGAGAATCGAGTACCAACTAACCAAACAAAAGTTACCACTCATACTGATCCCACTTTATCTGCTTCAGGTTGTCCTCGTCGCTGCCCTGGTGGCCGTTGTCTCGGCTGCCGGAGGGTTCAGGCCAATCAGCTACGGTGGTGGACAGTTCAACAGGGGTGGATTCAGCAACGTTGGACGCCTGAACAGCGGCTTCGGCGGCGGCGTCAGCAACTTCGGCAGGGGCTACGGCAGGGGCGGCAACAGGTTCATCGGCGGCGGACAGCGGTTCAACAGCGGCTTCAACAAGTTCAACTCTGGCTTCAACTCTGGCTTCAACTCCGGCTACGGCGGAGGTCGTCTGCACGGCTCTGGCATTGGCGGCGGCTCCTTCAACCGGTTCCGCAGTGGCGGCGGCTACTTCTAGACGGGACGAAAGCTGTGGGGACAAATTTGATTTTACTGGTCTGGGTCTTGGTTAGACAGACGGACTGAATGCAACTCTACATGATCTGATCGTGTCAATTTTACCATTGGAAACAAACCAGCTTTATAAACATGCATCTGAAGCATTCTTTAAATGGATTTACATCGAATAAGTTATTCTATACAAAGTGGCATAGGCTGACTAATGGGACACGCTTGCTGTCGGAACTGCTACAAGTGCTAAATGTGGATGTAATTGCAGATAGTCACAAACAGTTCATATTTGTGATCAAAGTATGTGGACAGTGCGCTTTTTATAAATAAACAATAAACTGACGCATTGTGTCGCACGCACCGTCATTGATGAAGTATACTTTCAACTACTACAACTGCTACCCACTACTACTTGCCCGCAGGCTGTTTGAAAATTGACAAACACCGTTCGTTAGAATTGTGTTTTTCTATTGAAAAACAACCGCGGAGCAGTTCGCATAAATTTCTATTTATACATAAGACCTAACTTATTGTCACCTATCATGGTGTGTCAAGAAAACAATTGAATGCGTTATCTAGGCAGTAACTATATCAGACTGCTTCGAAAGTGTACGAAAAGGTGACTGGGGCGGCGTAAGGGCTTTGTTGATGGGGTGCAACACTTTTTTGGAGGGCCGGCTGCACCTCAAAGAATAAAAGCTACAGCGCCGCAGAACAGGGAAGTCCTTTGAAGTTCTTTCGCTAATGTGTTATCATATTTGATCTACGGTCAACAGCTTTGCCTCTGGATGTCGAACACCGACAAAATGGATGTTTTTAGCGTTTTTTGTGATTTCTTTTTAGTAATGACTAGTGGCATTTAGCTTGTACTTCATTGATTTTAACAACATCGTGCTCTTCCCTACTAGGCCTTACGTGATCAATATTTTGATGGCACCAAAACTACTTTAAAAATGCCAAACTGGGTGCTAAATTCGAAACCAGCTTCACAAATTACCCTACCAAAGCGTAAGACTAACAAACGTGAATCAAAGTCATTTAACCCGCGCCCCACTGGGGGGGGGGGGCTATTCATAGCCCCCCTCCCGTTTTTCTGCAATAACTTCCAAACCGCCTGACGTATCGACGCCAAACTTTCAGTACCTTTGGCTACATCATTTTGACACCTTGTGTCAAAATATGAACATCGTAGCTATCATAGGTCGGCCGGAAATGACGTCAGAGTGACATCATGTTCGGCCGATTTCGACGCAAAACATTGAACCACGGCAATCGCTCCCAAGAGCGCAGTTTTAAAGCTAGATCCAATTTCTTTGCATGAAAAGACTCAGAATAGACTGCGCTATCAAACTGCCATCTCGGATTTTCAAAATTTGGAAGATATCGAATTTTTTTTATAATAAAATTTATATTTTTATATTTTTTTCAAAACGTTTTTGACTTTTCCAAAAAAAAAACGGAAGATATGTGATCGAACGCATGCTTATGACCAACTCTAGCAAGTTTTAGCTAAATATCTTCAAAAATGGCCAAGGTATACGCATTATTGCAAAAAATTAACAATAATTAGTTTTTTTCAAATCACTTTTTCATTTGACATCGTACACCAATAAAAATAGCACCATCGTGTTCCTGAGGTCAAATTGCATCCGATAGACACCTTTTTGTTGAAAAATTTTAACTTCAAAATTTGACCTTTTTTGATCTGAAAATGACCTGACCTAAGCAAAATTCGACTCAAAACGACCTCGAATGACACAGACGACATCAAATTCGAAATCTATGGCCTAAATGGACCATAAAACATGTGTCACGTGACCGACGCATGATATCATATTTCCGTGACCTGTGATGACCTGACCCTGACCTGAAAATCAAAATACAAGTTTAATACCCTCAGGGTATCTAGAGCATCTATTCACGAGCGTGTAAACCAAAAATCAGCCTGATTTGACTTGCAAGACGGCCGCTAGAGCCCAAAATGTGAACAAGCCGAAATGCTAATAATTTTTACTTTGACCTGACCTGTGACGTCATCGGTGATCTCGAGGTCAATGAAATTAGGTTTCGTTCGACAGTTTTTCCGGGGCTATCAGACGCCGTTTGAATTTTGACGATCGGCCTAGTAGTTTCGGAGTTAGGAGGGGGGGGGGGCTATGAAGAGCCCCCCCCCCCCAGTAGGGCGTGTTATACGCAGACCCCAGTGGGGCGCGGGTTCAATCACCTTGTCCTGACCTTCACGTGACCTGTACACCTACCATAAATGCATGGGATAAACATCATGTTGGAACGTTTATGTCCGCAAAAAAGATTGGAAACGCGCGGATGATGTGCGCTGACATACTTACGCCGAATCACTATCACGGCCTACCATAACCAAGGGAGCCCTTTCGACCCCCTTGTAAGTGCGTGGTTAAACATTATAGAGTTTATCTCTTTTATTCTGATATCGCGTCAGAATACACCCGTTATCGTGAGAATTTGGCTTTTTCACAAATGTGAAGTGTGAAGTACCAGTCTAGAAGTAGCTACCGCCACTGCGGAACCGGTTGAAGGAGCCGCCGCCAATGCCAGAGCCGTGCAGACGACCTCCGCCGTAGCCGGAGTTGAGGCCAGAGTTGAAGCCAGAATTGAACTTGTTGAAGCCGCTGTTGAACCGCTGTCCGCCGCCGATGAACCTGTTGCCGCCCTTGCCGAAGCCGCTGTTGAAGCCGCTGTTGAAGCGTCCGAAGTTGTTGAAGCGTCCGCCCTTGTTGAACCGTCCGCCACTGAATTGGCTGCCCTGAACCCGCCGTCAGCCGAGGCGATGGCCACGAGGGCGGTGATGAGGACAACCTGAAACAGAAAGTCACATGGTGAGACTGAGTATATCAATCTTTTCCGAAGACTTTTTCACAAACAACTGCTCCAATGAAGAGAATGCCATAGCCAAATGTAATCGTTTCAGAAGGTTTATACATATCAACAAGGTACAGGAGAGGGTATGCATGTATCTTATTCACTGTTTCTTTGTTGTAGCCCTCACCACAATGCTGAAGTTCATGTTGAGCTTTGGTAGTTACTCCTTCAAGCGAGTTTGAATGCTGACTGCTGGCTATCAGCCGATGTGGGCCTTTATACTCCAAGGCACGGGATCTGTGCAGCAAAACTAACCGTGTTGTAACTCGTACTTGGCCCTGACCTTTACTGCACACGAATGTGTGCTAGTGAAGGTCCACTACGCCGGTGTGATGTTATCTAAAGGTGACTTTTGTTTCCTGACAGTGGTCATCTGAGGTGTGCGTGGCTCTGCGAAAAAGTGTAGTAACATTGTATAATTTGAGCATAGAAAGTCAATTTTAAAATCTAACTAGGATCATGTATGTATATTGCGTGACAGGAAAAAGCCATGCTGCATGTTAACTAGTCGACACGTGTCCCTCAGTCTATAACATTTAACCCGCGCCGTGCGGGGGGGGGGGGTGTTTGAACACCCCCCTGCGGTTTTTCGCAGATATCTCTCAAAAACGGCGGCGCCTGTTCTTGCATTTTTTTCCGCACATGTTGTGAAAATTTCAGACCCAGGTCATCTTGGTCAGGTCATCAGGTCGCGCCAAGTGACCTCACCTCAGAAAAAATAAGAATGTTCGTCATAGCTACACCGACTGATCGATTGCCTTGAAACTTTCAGCGATTGATAAGAGCAGCATTATCTATAAAATGTATTTCTCGGAATTTTGATGTCGGTGACCTAAGGCCAGGCCAATTTTGCGGCCTCTCCATTATAAGTAAATGGGAGAAAATTGAAAAGCGTCTGTTTCGCACGGACGCTATTCTACACACTCTCAAACATCGAGATGTAGGTAAAATTGACACACTGAACCGGAAAATGGCAACTGTGACCCCTCGTCATGTCCCCGAGGTCATCTCAGGTCACGAACAGAATCTAACAGTTTTCGCCTGAAAAAGTACGGTAACGATACCTAATTTTGGGTTTTTAGTCGGCGGATCCGTCCCCCCTGTCGAAAATCTGTGGCGACGCCCCTGGCACGTAGGACAAAAGAACGTATCGCAAATGTTCGCACAGCATAAAGTACGCATGGACAAAACTACGTAAGGACAAAAGTACGCATGGCAAAAGTACGTACAGTATAAAGCACGAATGGAGACAAGTACGTCAAGGACAAAAGCACATATCGTAAAAGTGCGGACAGCAGTTTTTCCGGGGCTATCAGACGCCGTTTGAATTTTGACGATCAGCCCAGTAGTTTCGAGTTAGGAGGGGGGCTGGGGGGGCTATTCATAGCCCCCCCCTGCAGTGGGGCGTGTTATACACAGACCCCAGTGGGGCGCGGGTTATTTTTTTTTTCGCAAGAATGTGTAGAGTACTTCGTAAGCCCATAAGTAGCTCCATCTGCATTCTGCATATGCCTAAAAGGGTCAAATGATATTTTCATTGTACAGCCCTCTGCACACTGCGTGGTAGATATTCTTTTTTCGACAAAACCGATAATAACCCAAAGGCTATGTTATCAGTCGATCGGAACTAATTGCACATAGATGCGCCATGCTCCACTCCTTCGGTTGGGTGTATCACTGAGCAAAGTTTACGCCGTGTGGCAGCAAAATGCAATAGTTTGTTTTGGTGACAAATATGAACTTTTGTGTTTTGTTGCCAAACTGGATGGAAAACATATACCATGATAAGCCCAGTCTAAGGTGCGGTGTCTCGCGCGTCTTGATGTTACGATTTCCGAGTGACAGATAGTATTCAAATTATTATCGGTTTTGTCGAAAAAAAGAATACCTACCGCGCAGTGTGTAGAGGGCTGTACACGTTACCAGCGGCAAGTATACGACCTACACTTCCACGCTCTTGTCTCAGTCTAACGGTCAGTTACGACACCATGAATTTGCTATTGGGATATTTTTATGGGGGGAGGAGGGGAATAACTTGTATCTACCTATACATCGTGCGAGTCAGACTCTGCATACCTTTATGTAACCAATTTAGCATTCATATCTGCACATGCCGGAAAGGGTCATATGGTGTATCCATTGTTCGTTTCTGCAAATTGGACGCTGTCATCGGCACGGAGTTTAGGCCAGGGTCAGTTACAAGTTACAGCACCGATAATGCAACTGCAAGCCTCCCTACACAGCTGTAGCGTGAAGTGGCGTATAAAGACACGGACTGATTTACAGTCGGCATCCAGTCAGCATTCAAACTCGTCTGAAGAAGCAACAAACTGAACTCAACATGAACTTCAGCTTTGTGGTAAGTGCTACCACAAGGAGCCAATCAATTGTATGAAGCCTGTTATAGATATTTGTTCATGTGTGTCGGGATCATTTTTGAAACATCAACTCTAAGCTATAGTCGCTAATTTTTTTTTTTTTGCTGATACATAAATATGCTGTATTATTTGAAGAGAGACATTCACCTCTACCATCGGTCTCCCCATGTGACGCTCTGCTTCAGGTTGTCCTCGTCGCCGCCCTCGTGGCCATCGCCTCGGCTGACGGCGGGTTCAGGGGCAGCCAGTTCAGAGGCCGACAGTTCAACAAGGGCGGACGTTTCAACAACTTCGGACGCTTCAATAGCGGCTTCGACAGCGGCTATGGCAAGGGTGGCAACAGGTTCATCGGCGGCGGACAGCGGTTCAACAGCGGCTTCAACAAGTTCAACTCCGGCTACGGCGGAGCTCGTCTGCACGGCTCTGGCATTGGCGGCGGCTCCTTCAACCGGTTCCGCAGTGGCGGCGGCTACTTTTAGACGGGGACGGAGGCTGTGAAGACACTTCGATCCGTCTGGGGCTCAATTAGAAAGCCGGGTTATACGCAACGCCACGTGATATGCTCATGTTACTTCTGTCTTTGTAGCAAATCAATAAACAAAGAACTGTTGTACTTACCTAATGTGTCATATACGCTGTCATCGATAAAAGTAGTCCTATCCTGTCGCCCATGAAAGTGTGCCAAGAAAATGAGCGAACACGTCATGCTAGCAGGAATAGAATATAACGAACTGCTTCAACTCGACTGCTTCACAGCAACTGACTAGCGTGTCAAAATTACATAGTTCAAATCGGGGTTCAAGCTCCTACAAAGCTTCAGACATTTCCCGTTGTTCTTCTATTATTTGCAATAGAACAAAGAGCAGACTGATCACAGTCTTTCCTCCAGTGTTTTTGCCGAGAGATAACTTCTCTTTATTCGGTGTGGACCCGACCCGACCCGTTGTCGGTGCTTTCGCCACCAGATGCTTTCCTGATTCTTACCGTTAGCATTAGAGATAGATGTCATTCGGATACCAACTTTTTGGTATACCGATACCAAACCGATACCAACTTGGTATTTGGCATTTCAAGCCGAGTGCATTTGGTATTTTATTGGTATTATGAATTCTCACTAATGTAAAAGAGGCTGAGAGTTTGGTAAAAAGTTGGTATTTTCCTCATATTCCTACGTCGGTTTGGTTTCGGTATTTTTTTTCCATGGATATTGTTGATACTTGGTTTGGTATTGGTATCACGATTTTCCGTAATTGACATCACTAGTTAGCATCATCTAACAAGCAGTTTCTATTGATAGTCCTCACATATTTGAATGCTTGAAACCAAGGAAAGACTACAAACGCGCGGCTAATGCCAGCCGACATGTGTCGAATCGCGATTCCGGCCAAAAACGGTCTCGAAAAGAAGGTCACAGGTCAAAGGTCATTTGGGTCAAGGTCATGCAATTTTACGGGAGGTGTCAAATTTATCAACGCGAGGGTACTGAAAGTTTCGTCGTTATCGGCCGCTTGTTACGCGAGTTATCTGCGAAAAAAACCTTAGGGGAATTGCATCAACTGTGCCCCCTGTGCCGGCGAGGGTTAAGCTCACCTTAGCGTTGTATGTCGCATATTATTACAGCGCTAATTAAAATTTCAGGACTGTCAATAGATAATCAGGAAAGCATCCGGTGGCGGAAGCACCGACAACAGGTCCACGCCGAAGAAAGAGTAGTTATCTCTCCGTAAAAACACTCGAGGAAAGATTGTGATCAGTCTGCTCTTTGTTCTATTGCAAATAATAGAAGAACAACGGAAAACATGTCTAAAGCCTTGCAGGAGCTTGAAACCCGATTTAACCCGCGCCCTGTTGAGGGGGGGGGGGTGTTTGAACACCTCCCTCTTATTGCAGTTTTTCGCAAATATCTCAAAAAAGGCGGCGTTTCGCGTCGCCTTTTTTGGTACACCTTATCCTACATCTTTTCTTCATATGTTGTGAAAATTTCAGACCCAGGTCTCCTAAGGTCAGGTCACCAGGTCAGGTCAAGTGACCTCACTACATAAAAAGTTTCAATGTCTGCCAAAGCTACACCGAGTGACCGATCGCTTTGAAACTTTCAGAGATTGATAAGAGCAGTTATAATTATAAACCCTTTGTCTTACAATTGTGATATCGATGACCTAAGGTCAGGTCAATTTTGCGACCTCCACATTTCAATGGTATCGGACTGTTTTTGGCGAATAACTTTGATAGAGGCATGTTAGAGCAATGAAAACACATTTGTTGTGCTTGGCTCGACGATACGGATCGATTGATATGCAACTTGATCCTTACCGGTCAGGTCAAGACCTTGACCTGAGGTCAAATTTTCAAACTTACCTTTTAAGGTCAAGTGATAGTTCATTCGACGCGTCTTGACGAGAGGACCACGATGCTGGTTTACGAAAGTTCGTGCAAGGTTGAGTCAAAAGTTATTGCAGATAAACGATTTCCGAAATAAAATCGGCCATTTTGGCTGTTTTTGCCCCGTGCAGGCAAAACCGTTGACGGTGGGTCAAACCTCAGAGAATTACTCAGAAAGACCTTTAATAGGGCTATCAAATGCGCTTTTCCGCAGCGCTGTAGCTTTATTAGTTTTCGATCTGTGCGTCGCTTTGTTTAAAATTGTCGACATCTGACCGAATCGATCGAATTTTGGCCTTTAATGACCCCTCGTGACCTGACCTTAGACCTGATGGGTGCTCAACCCCCCCCCCCCAGCAGGGCGTGGAAATCCAGGACCCCGAGCGGGCGCGGGTTTAACTATGTAATTTTGACAGGCTAGTCAGTCGCTGTGAAGCAGTCGAGTTGAAGCAGTTCGCTACATTCTATTCTTGCTAGCATGACGTGTTCGCTTATTTTCCTGGCACACCTTCATGGGCGACATGATAAGACTACTTTTTTCGATGACAGCGTATATGACACATTAGATAAGTACAACAGTTCTTTGTTTATTGATTTGCTGCAAAGACAGAAGTAACACGAGCATATCATGTGGCGTTGCGTATAACGCGGCTTTCTAATTGAGCCCCAGACGGATCGAAGTGTCTTCACGGCCTCCGTCCCCGTCTAGAAATAGCCGCCGCCACTGCGGAACCGGTTGAAGGAGCCGCCGCCAATGCCAGAGCCGTGCAGACGACCTCCGCCGTAGCCGGAGTTGAAGCCAGAGTTGAAGCCAGAGTTGAACTTGCTGAAGCCGCTGTTGAACCGCTGTCCGCCGCCGATGAACCTGTTGCCGCCCTTGCCGTAGCCGCTGCCGTAGCCGCTGCCGAAGCCGCTGTTGAAGCGTCCGAAGTTATTAAAGCGTCCACCCTTGTTGAGCTGTCGGCCACTGAATTGGCTGCCCCTGAACCCGCCGTCAGCCGAGGCGACGGCCACGGGCGGCGACGAGGACAACCTGAAACAGAACACATGGTGAGACCGGTGAGTATGTCTATCTGAGTTATCTCTTCCGAAGACTTTTCACACAAAACTGCTCCAATAAAAAGAAAGCAATAGCCAAATGTAAACGCTTCAGAAGGATTATGCATGTATGTAAAGGTACAGCAGAGGGTATGAATATATCTGAACCAATATCCACTGCTTCTTTGTTGTAGCCTTTACCATAAAGCTGAAGTTCATGTTGAGGTATGGTAGTTACTCCTTCAAGCGAGTTTGAATGCTGACTGCTTGCAATCAGCCGATGTGGGCCTTTATAGTTCACGGCACGGGAGCTTTGCAGCAAAAACTCTGTGTTGTAATTCTTATCTGACCCTAGGTCAGATAAGAGCGCTCCGTCCTCGCTCCGATGACTGCGTCTGAAGTGTAGGGCCACTAAGAAACGGTGTGGGACCATTTGAAGGTGACGTGGCTGTGAGGTCCCCTTAGGCGAGTGTGGCTCTCCGACCTAATGTACCTATACAATTCTATAATTTGACTTGCCTATGTAAAGTGAACGTCTATTTAGTCTTCATCTGATTTATTTTAGCTAGGTTATAACGGGGCCTAAAAGTTCATGCTGCACTTAAATCGATACGTTTCCACGAGCTAACATTTCTATAACGTATTTTCATCGCCTTTAGCATACCTATCAAATGGAATTGCGCTGGTGAAAAGGCTGGTTATCTTTTATGAGTTAAGATGACATCCTGGGTGTAACGTGGGTTCCTTGGTGCAATTTAGCGATTCAACTTATGATATATTTAACTTTAACCCGCATTGGATTATTAACCTACGTTTCTTTTAAAAAGGCGATGAACCTCTCACATTGAATTGGAATATATACGCCGTGAACTTGGTTTGACCTTAGGTCTCAGATATGGAGATTTCGAGATGTATGTTTCGTAAATCATGTCATCCTTTTCAATCGCTGGAAGTGATCTGACCTTTGTAAGGTCAATTGACGTGACCCGGTCATCTGACCTTGAGGCTTGATGAGCCTGGGTATAAGAATTTTAGTTTTTTTGGAAGGTCACATGTGTGATCGAAAGTTTGACTTTCGTTTGCATGTGTTTAAAATCATTATCACTGTTAATGACTCTCACATTCATTGCTATCTTCGATAGTCAAAATAGAGCGTCTTTTGTTATTCATTTTATCTTGGAAAAGGAGCCAAACCTATGCACTAGAGGGAAACAAGAAATGCTCTTATCGTTATTGGTATTCACATCTACGTATGAGTAATACCTACCTATGGACAACAAAAATGCAACTAAATGAAACACGGGAGTTTTTGCTTTTCACAAATTGTGTACTTCACATTTTATTGGGTACCTTGTAATATCTTACAAACTCAATCTGCATTAGCCAAAAGGGTCAGATGATGTTTCCATTGTCCGTTGCCAGCGGCCAGTATGACCACCTCCACGCACTTGTCTCAGTCGGGATCAGTTACGACACCGTGAAATGGCCTGCAAACCTGGGCCTTGAAGTATAGGCACACATCGGATGCAGAAGTCAGTCAGTCGGCATTCCAGCTTGGTTGAAGGAGCAACTACCTCAGGTCAACATGAACTTCAGATTTGTGGTAAGTGCTAAAAAAATATGAAAAAAACTCTCATGGGGCATTTTTAAGAAGCAGATTGTTCTTAACAATAATACGTGACTATACCATTCCATAACGCAGAGACTTTGACGACTATACGATTCCTAGATACCATTCCTATACAGAGGCTTGTGAAATTCAATGGGAAATATTCATCCTTCCACCAGTCTCACCATGTAACTTTCTGCTTAGGTTGTCCTCATCGCCGCCCTCGTGGCCATCGCCTCGGTGACGGCGGGTTCAGGGGCAGCCAGTTCAGTGGCCGAAGTTCAACAAGGGTGGACGCTTCAACAACTTCGGACACATCAACAGCGGCTTCGGCAGCGGCTATGGCAAGGGCGGCAACAGGTTCATCGGCGGTGGACAGCGGTTCAAAGCGGCTTCAACAAGTTCAACTCTGGCTTCAAGTCTGGCTTCAACTCCGGCTACGGCGGAGGCCGTCTGCCGGCTCTGGCTTTGGCGGCGGCTCCTTCAACCGGTTCCGCAGTGGCGGCAGCTACTTCTAACGGGGATGGAGGCTGTGGAGACACTTTGTTCCGTCGAGGCTCTGCTAGGCATCGGGTGTGCTCACTAATTGACCAAGAATGTCTTCTTTTTCACATTGCTTATGTCAATTGCAACACAACCAATTAGTTACATGGATCGTGTACCTTATTTATTAGCAATCCGAACCATTAATCGACCTGAATCGTCGATGTCATTCAGGTGCGTCTGTGAATGTTAAATGCAAGTACGTCAGCAGCATATGTAACGTCGCACCGACTCTGTTTTAGTGTATAGGTATTAGGTATCGTATCATACCTATCGTATATATCGTATTCATATGCCATTTAAAAACAACGAATCAACCAATACACCTTAGTAACGTAATAATGCCTATTACTTTTATATTTTTGACTTGTCAGCGTTATAATCAACTCGGATCAACGTGAAAGAAATAGGTAAGGTTTGATACTACCGACTACGAGGGAGAATTTCTCCACAACATCGAGCCTGAGGCATCCACGCCAGGTGGCGCGCGAGTCAGACGGGGTACCTCGAGGTGGCGGGTATTGCTGAGATTGACTCTCCAGTCTCCATCGCAATGACACTAAGTTTTCATCCACATTAGATATTGTCATCCCACATTAGATACCTTACTATAAGAGCTGTGTTTATCAGTGACTTCAGCTTTGAATCATTGTCATGTGATCTTTGATTCGTGCCAATATCTTGACTTTTGAGTCATCTGACGACTGACCCATACCTACCTACCTGCCTGCGTCTTGAGAGTCAACTGAGGGCATGGGCCGCTGACGTCAGCCCATCAGCTGATTTCTCCCATCCGTAACTGACGGCTGATAATGACTGAAGTACCTATACCTGAGCACTGAACCGATGTCGACTGTGACCTGTCCGATCTCCGCCTCCCTCCCCCACCTCGTCTGATGCCGCATCTATCAGGGACCCCCCGCCGCCCGCCGGCCGCGGTCCCAGGTCAGCCGACATGATAGTGGGTCGACGTGTACTCAGGCCGGTCGCAGATACAGGTTTATCAGTACAGCACCATCGACCAGCCGGGGCAAGTGGGAGAGGGGATGATCGGATCAGACTTGGTTTTGGCGGAACTAACCTCGAACAACCTGGCGTCAGTAGACAGACTTGACCTGACTCTGGTTGACTGACCTCGAAGAACGTGACCTGCCTTGGTGGCTTAGCTATCATAAATATGTAATGTATGGAACATGGTTTAGGACCAGAGTGACCTGA